>NC_136965.1:18599442-18809442 GCF_032717465.1 Coenobita brevimanus | reverse complement strand
AATTATCTTCCCAAAGTTTGACGAATACATAGCAGAAATATCGAACCATCTGAAACACGCACTGGTAGAGATAAGGGTTGCACTGTATTTCGCCATTTGTAAATTTCCTTCAGACGAAGCTGGGAAGATAATTGTTTCTGTGAGTGTACGTGGCCAGGGTGTTGTTGGTGACTTAGAACCCACCGCCCCTCCCATCATTTCCTTTTCATCAGTGGACAGAACAGTTAACTGTATTTACTTTCTCACAGATCATTCCAAACATTTAAACTTTCGAGACACTTTCCCCTCGCCCACCCCTCCCCTTTTTATCAGTATTCTGGACTGGTTAGGTTCATCTGTTGTAATTCTTTTCTCCTATAACCCAAGATACGCCAATGATGTGTTATACAATGCTATACTTTACATTATAACAGCAAACTCTATGACAAGTTAATCTTAGGTTATTCATAATTACACGTGATGTATATAATCTGAATACCAGTTAAAGTTGCTAAAAAGAGTTTCCAGTGCATCATAGTCCATACAGCCTGCCCAAGCCGTAAGAATCAGGATGGTGTCTAGGATATATACTTGAAATTACTGTAATTCACCTAAAAACTGAATACAATAGTACGGCCACTTTTTGTACAACGTAGACACTGATGCGAGAGAATGATGAAAGGGATGGAGCGTACGACCTCTCAGTAGGTCAAAGTGGATCGAGTGGAGAGTGGCTTGAGTCCTGTATGTAGAGGGAGCCGGTGGTGTATGGCTTAGTATATCCAGTACATAGCTGGAAGAAGTGTAGGTTGATTCTCAAACCCGTCAGACTTCTGGACAAAGTATGTTTTTCGCTTGTCCCTGTTCACCCAGCAGTACAACTGAGGATCTGGATTGGATGCTGCATCATCTGTTGTGCGTTGTACTGTAGAGTAAGGGTGGAATTTGGTAGAATTGTGTTGTTTGTTTTATTGACTCTCGTGCAGTCGATAGCCATTAGTCCTAAGCGTTCATCTACAGTATAGATTTACGATGAAGACGATGATATCCACGTCAGTCAAATGAGTAACGTGTACTGTTATACTAAAACGATCTTTCGAAAACCACACACACACACACACACACACACACACACACACACACACACACACACACACACACACACACACACACACACACACACACACACACACACACACACACACACACACACACACACACACACACACACACACACACACACACACACACACACACACACACACACACACACACACACACACACACACACACACACACACACACACTAGTTTAACCATGATTAGCGTTGTGTTGCAGCAAGCAAGTATGAAAGCAGAATTACGCAGTCATATTTGTGTGTAAAAATGTCGTTATGTTCGCTTATGAAGAGCACCGGTACTGAGGCGCAGCCAGCCAGATGCCGCCACAGTCACAGTGATGGATGTTATTTACTATTTCTGCCCAAGAACGTTTCTTAGATTTTAATGTTGGTACCGTCAGCTGGTTTTAGATACAGTAATTTATGATTTTCTAACTGGAGGTGTTATATGTTGGTGTTATATGGAGGTGTTATATTCTGGTTTTGGTGCCTTCTTCACCATTAGACATCTGTCCTTACCTGCATAGTATCCTCTGCCGACAGGAAACACAGGCTAAGGAAACACGCCACTAGGTTGATGGGATAAAGTGACCTTAACTGATTCACACGCCTGACATGGAACTGCTACGTGTTATAGGAAGTGGGTAGTAAAACAATGACTGTGAAGAAATGATAAGGAAATGTTGGCTGGAATGATGGATGGATGTAGTGTTGTTATTATGTTATTAGGTAAGAAGTAATCGGGTATAAGGGCATGCCAGTCTCTCAGTTACGTATAGGCAGTACTGCTAATGAATAAAGGAGTTTGTTTTTGTGGTTATGATCCCTTCTGCTATATATTACTCCAAAGCTATATATAATCGTCCGGATGTGACAAGAACAAAATATAACAGACGTCTTCGGGCTGCAGTATCTAAAGTATCCACAGAGAGAGAACACATTGGACTCACTCAGCTCAATGATGCCCTTTTCATGCTGTTCTACATAACGCTTACACCTTCCATTCAACTCGTTATAAAGTAATTACAGGTTGTATCCATTACCTCCACCTGGAAAAGTCTCTCCGAAGCTCAGATAAATCAGTAAATAAATAAAACACTGGAAGATAATACGAAGGGAATTCCAAGGCTGCCATAAGACTCACGTGTGAGAGGAGAGGCGCGAGGATGTAAAATAGATGGTAACTTAAACACACGAGAGACTTGACTAAAATTGGATCGTAATTCTTATTCGTATACGAGAGAGCAGACGATACTAAAGAGAATCCTCGTAATGAATGAGCTGAAAGAAAATATTGAGAATCACAAGAGATTCTTAACTTCAGAGGGGAGAGACATGCTTTGGTGTAAATAAGGGTGTAATTAAGACGAGAGAGAGAGAGAGAGAGAGAGAGAGAGAGAGAGAGAGACCACAACCACATCCTTTTATCTGCTTTAAGTTTTCTTGGAATAATGTTCCACTGATAAAGTATATATAGTTATATACATTGGTAGGTAGGTAGAGTTAGCGATTGACAGACAGACAGGCAGACATATATACTGAGACAGTTTCATTTGACTTCCTTGAATAATAAGTAAGAAATACGTGATAAACACACACAGTAATGACGAATTGCACAATCAGTGTAGACGAGGTGACAAAACAAAGCCTAAAAGCACAGGCAACGCTTTTCACACACTCATTGCTCCGGTTCCCACCAGTTTCTGTCCCGGATACACGACAGCTGGGTATGTGAACGAGGGTCGAGGCTAATATCAGAGGTGGTGACGATGATGATGATGATGATGATGATGACGATGATAATGAAAACTATACAACTCTCGATTCTGATGGTGATGATCATCATGAAAATGATACAACTCTTGATTCTGGCACCTCATTCCACCACACTGCGTTCCGGCTTCCTACTCATTTTTTTTTCCTTTCTGTAGGACACGGAAATCATAAGGTCAGGGAGAGTATAGGAAGAGCGGGGTGTTGTGGGAGGGAGAAGTGGTGTGTTAGAGGTCACCTGGTACACTATATAGCGTCAGGTGATTATGATTAATTAATATTGATAGATAGGCAGATGTAGGTAGATTAAATAGACAGACTGATACACAGAGAGATAAATAGATATATGATAGAAAGAAACGCAGTAATTAATGATGCACAGGTAGATATATTTTGTTAGATATTAATAGGTAGATAGATACATAAACAGACTGACTACTAGAGATATGCAGAAATAGTTATACCGATAGGCTGGTAAACACACAGCTAAAGTAATGGATATACTGCACATAAAGCACAGTGTCAATATAATACTTTCACTTGATTTAAAGCAGTAAGTTGATGAGACAGACAGAGAGACAGCCAGCCAGACAGACAGACAGACAGACACAGAGAGACACAGACAGACAGACAGACAGACAGCTTAAGCGTGGTACCAATATCATATACGAAATCAGAAAGCCTTGAAAATGAGTCAAATGCAGATGAGATTTTATATACTAGTCTTAAGGGTTATTCTCTCTCTCTCTCTCTCTCTCTCTCTCTCTCTCATGTTACCGTCCTTCCCTTCTCATCTTTTCCCTTTTTTCTTCTCTCTTCTCTGGTCTCTCCTGTTTCGTCTCTCCCCTCCCCTCCTCTCCCCTCCTCTCTTCTCCTCTCCTCTTTCTCATTTTCTACATGCTCACCATCTCTCACTTTTTCCACACATCCACCTCCACTCACACACACCACCTTCCTTCAAACACTCACCAAATTATTCTTCCTTATGTTTCTGGATCTGTCTCTCATTCTCACAAAAATCATTGCACTCACACGCCATCCTCCTTCATTATTCCTTTACCTCGCCCTTTCACATAGATCTTTTCCTGCCTCTTCCTCTACTACCCACCCATACTCTCATATACCACCCTTTCTCTTGTAGTGCTTATAGTTCCGCCTAATTCTCGGCCTACTTCACCTTCTGCTCCCACCTACACCCACTCTTACACTCGCCCCCTCTTATGCTCAATCAGCTTATTTTTCTACTTGATACTCAGCCTCCCTCTGTTTCTGCTTCCAGCCATCCCAGCTTTGGCACACAAGATCACCCAGATATTTCACCACATCATCCTTCCACCAGGATTTTCTCTTCGTCCTCTTCGTTCAACTACTCTTGCTCTCACACAAAGCTTTCTTATTACATTTCCTCGTCTTGTCCTTCTGTCTAGTCATCTTACTTCTTCTGCTTCCCGTCTTCCCATACTATAGACCACCTCTCCTCTTTCTATTAACCGCTTTGTCTTTCCACCTTGATCCACCTTTCCCTCATTTTAAACCATTTTTCCTTACACTGTGATCCACCTCTCCTTCATTTTAAACCACCTTGTCCTTACACTTTGGTCCACCTCTCCTTCATACTATAAACCACTTTGTCTATCTACCTCGGTCCACCTCTCCTTCATACTGAAAACCACCTTGTCCTTCCATCTTGATCCACCTCTGCTTCATTTTAAACTACCTTGTCTCCTTCATTATGTAAGTCATTTTGTTCCTCCACCTTGATCCACCTCTCCTCCTTCCTGTAAACCACCTTGTCCTGCCGCCTTGATCCACCTCTCCTGCTCCTACGCCCATCCATCCACATTCTCTCACCCACTCCCACTCAGTGACGTGACCCAGGGCCAAAAATCACATCCCACCTACATAAGCTGGAGTTGTAATGAGACTCCATCAACAATTCAGGTCTGGTGTTCGCTGGTGCCCATGAATAACACAAAACGCCCCGGCACGCATTACCCTCCCGGATAACCGTATTTAATCAGTCGACTTTACACAAATACGGCGAGGCACGTTAATATGCACTCGCCGCTCCAGCCCAGTTACTTTCGTCTGATTTACCCTCTCAACTTTTAATGAAAGGGTTCCTGCTCTTGGTAAATGTACTGGGTCCACTCTTTACTAACTCTCTTGATCCTCTCCAGTCTCTGTCCACCTAGCTGTCTGTCTTTTTGTCATGGTAAATATATTGAGCCTCTCCTCACTACCGCTTCCATTGACCCTCCTCAGTGTCAGGTTTAATCACCCTTTGGTCGTTCTTGGCACATGTTATACGATCATTATTATATTGAAAGAGATTGCTGGATTATAGGATAGATCGGAGCAATTTAATTATTCTATATAAACTCCATGCTATCAATCCAGTAGTGTTTTTTTGTTTGTTTTTGTTACATTTCCTTACATTCTCTCTCTCTCTCTCTCTCTCTCTCTCTCTCTCTCTCTCTCTCTCTCTCTCTCTCTCTCTCTCTCTCTCTCTCTCTCTCTCTCTTTATTTTCCTTGCATTTTCTTTCCTCAGTTTTCCCCTCTTCCTACAGCTTCTCCCTCCCTTTTCCTCCACTTTCCTCTCTGTTTTTCATTCTCTCCTTTCCTCCAACCGTCTTTTCTTCCCCCCTCCCCGTCTTCCTCTCTCCCTTCAACTTCTCCTCCCTCTCTCCCATCTTAATCTCTTCCCTATTTCCCAGATCCTCCATCCGCTCTTTCTGCTTAGCATCTCTCCCGTCTCCCCTCCTACTCAGTCTCTCTCCCCTCTGCCCTCCTACTCAGTCCGTCTCCCCTCTGCCCTCCTACTCAGTCCGTCTCCCCTCTCCCCTCCTACTCAGTCCGTCTCCCCTCTCCCCTCCTACTCAATCTCTCTCCCGTCTCCCTTCCTACTCAATCTCTCTCCCGTCTCCCTTCCTACTCAATCTCTCTCCCGTCTCCCTTCCTACTCAGTCTCTCTCCCGTCTCCCTTCCTACTCGTCTCTCTCCCGTCTCCCTTCCTACTCAGTCTCTCTCCCGTCTCCCCTCCTACTCAGTCTCTCTCCCGTCTCCCCTCCTACTCAGTCTCTCTCCCGTCTCCCCTCCTACTCAGTCTCTCTCCCGTCTTCCCTCCTACTCAGTCTCTCTCCCGTCTCCCCTCCTACTCAGTCTCTCTCCCGTCTCCCCTCCTACTCAGTCTCTCTCCCGTCTCCCCTCCTACTCAGTCTCTCTCCCGTCTCCCCTTCTACTCAGTCTCTCCCGTCTCCCTTCCTACTCAGTCTCTCTCCCGTCTCACCTTCCACCTCACTCCCCCAAATCAATCGCTCTCCTCATCCATCTCTTCGTCTCCTCTTTCCTCATTGATTTCCATCCCCCTCCTGATTCCCTCTCCCCTCCCCCAGCACTGTTCTCTTCTCCTCACTCCCAGCTTTTCCTCCCCATCCTCTCCTAACTCTCCATCCCTCATCCCCCTCTCGGTCTTTCTCTCCCTCCTCCCCACAATCCCTCATGCTTCTTCCCCCTCATCATTTTGCTCTCACCACTTCTCCGCTTACTCCAAGGCTTCATAATGTCCTCTCCAGCTCTACTTTCCCCTTCTTCTCCCTCCTCCTCCTTCCCTCCATACCATTTTCGTCCCCTCCCCATCAGTTTTTCCAGCTCCTTATCACCCCTTGCTTTTCATCCTTCCTTTTCTTTCATACTGTATACCTTCCCTTCTTTCTCAGGCTGCACCTTACTGTGATACATTTTTCACCTTCTCCTTAGTCTGCTTTCTCTGTCTCCTCCCCTCTTCCTCGCAACTCCTCCTGTCTCCCCTCCTCGCCCGCCACCCTCCCCCTCTCATCCTTTTTCCTACACCGCCTCTGCCCTTCCTCCTCGTTTCTCTGATTGCTAATTGTCAGAATAAATGAAGGCTTATCCAGTACTCCCGCCGCTTTGCCGCCAGTTGTAAAGGTGATGTACATGTTATCCTGGCTTTTTTAGTGAATACACCCTACACTCAACAACAGTGTTATTTGGTGCTGTATATTTTGACACTTTGTTGTACAGGTATACTCGCTGGCACAGGAGGCTTCGTTGCACCTCTTCTTTAGTGGTTTACTTTGCGTATTACATTTTAACACTCGCTTGTGTGCTGTTTGTGCCGTTTTAATATGGACGAACTTTGCATAAATAGCCTAAGAGAGGATACTGTGTAATTTTCACAAAAAATCGCAAGGGAAATGGTGTTAGGAAATCTTCAAAGCCACTCGCAATACGCCCCTGAGACGCGTGTGTTGGTTTACCTTTTAAAGCACAGGAGGACGAGCTGTGATATGCTGTGTTGTGTAGCCTCCTTCACTAACCCTGTGTTGTGTTCAGTCACGCCACGTAATTAACATCATTTTCCATCAGCCAGAGTCTCAGTTATTTACAGTTACCTGACATACCGAAGTACCTGCTTATGTACTGTCTCTCTCTAGCTGTTATTGCCTGTCGCTGCATCATGTGAGGTCTGGTCGCGATGAAAGGACGTCCAAACGTTTTTGTTCCAAGGGTCCGATTCTCATGCCATAGTATATTTCGTAACACTAGTTCCATAGCGATTCATTTAGCACATTACAGCATAAAATTTTCTTAGTTTTAATTGATTTTGTTTTCATATCGATCAAATATGCATCATTATCGTACAAAAGGATATAGACGTATGCCATGCAGAATAAATCGCGGAAAAAGAGGTGTTGCGGAATCTTCAAAGTCACTATAAATACTCGTACAGCCGTTACTCTCCTGCCACGACCCAGCCGCCTGCCTTACATACAGTCGCACCCATAGGCAGAAAATGATACCACTATGGCTCCCTTCACCCTTCACTGGGGTCAACATTTCTTTGGGTGATTGTACACGGGTGAACCCCCAGGCGAGACTATATATGGGCTTACGACCAACACAGAGCTTCAGTGGGCATAAGACACCTCGTAGCATCTCCTCCTCAGCGATTTATGTTGCGTGTAACACCTTGACCCAAACACCTGGAGGTTTGCCAAAGATATAAATTTGTTGGTGTTAGAGGCATTGTAATCAAAGCAAGATAGTTTTTTTTTTTTTTTTTTTTTTTAATGAGTTATTTGATAGGAGCATGTGGAGTTACATGGAGAGACAGACTGACAAATGGAGAAGTGAAGGAGCGTTGTGGTGTGGGTGTGGATGTCATAGAAAGCGTTAGAAATACTCTGAGGTGGTTTGGCCATGTGGAGAGGATGGAGAGTGAGAGACTGACGAGGAGAGCACATGTGAGTGAGGTGGAAGGGGAAGGGGGAAGGGGAGGCCGAGGATGAGATAGATGGCTGGAGTGGAGATGTATATGAGAAGGGGGTGTCAGCTTGGGGAGGGCAGTGAAATGGCTGGGGACAGGGAGACGCGGAGACGATAAGTTTGTAGCCACCCCTTACGGGATTAAGGTCTCTGGCAATAGATAGATAGGTATAGTAGGACTCGTGTAAATTTGAGCCTGCGGTGTGGCCCGCACCTGTGTACAGTGTTGCCACGTTTTCTATACCGTTCTCTCTCTCTCTCTCTCTCTCTCTCTTTCTCTCTCTCTCTCTCTCTCTCTCTCTCTCTCTCCTGGCGGGAGATGTGAGCCACCCTGAGTACTTTTGATTCTTTTATAAGTTGTTTATAATTGTGCTTTCATTTGTTAATTTGGTTTTGTTATATTTTGTGATATTTATCATTTTTTGTATACGGCGACAGATGACCCGTTATTGCAGTACCATGATTGATTTTCATTCATTCATTCTCTTTCCCCTTCCTGCATCTCTCTCTCAGCCTGATAATGCCTCCACCACCACCACCCCCCGTCATGCCGACAATGCATTCAACCTTGCCCCTCTCTTGCCTGCCTCTCTCTCTCTCTCTCTCTCTCTCTCTCTCTCTCTCTCTCTCTCTCTCTCTCTCTCTCTCTCTCTCTCTCTCTCTCTCTCTTTTGTTGCAAGAGACATTTTGGATATTTTCTTTTACATAATATTGTATATATTGTAAATTTGACATCATTTCCACACCACCCCTGAGATCAAGGCCACCGACTGGGTGTGGAAGTGTTGCCGCTCGCGAATGAATAATGTTTTTTTTTTACTTCAGTATTGGCATATGCCTACTATTTTGTCCTACATATTAGCTTATGATTATAAATGTGATTATTCCTCGCCCTTAAAATTACGGTAAAAGCCAGTAAATGTGAGCATTTTTCCCTAGCAACACCTGTACAAGCTATGCTTGGGTCTATGGAGGGGTACGTACTTTACCTTAGGCCAGACTGGATGTGTCAGTGTTACCACTCACAAGAATTATATGAATTATTTCTTTTACTTTGGATATTGGCATATTTCTTCTTTTTTCAGGCTCATTCTCTTACATCCATAACTGTAATATTATTACCCACTCTAAAACTACGCTAAAAAACATTAAATGTGACTACAATTTCTTTTAGCAACACTGTACAATATGTATGCCATGTTTCTGTGTTACTGTATAAATATTTTATGCATAATAAGATTACTGTTGATTCATCCATCAAAATACACAAGTGTAAGTTTTATTCATCTGAATTTATCATATTTGTGTTGCCTTGTACATAAATAGCTGCTGTTTCACATCACAAGTTGGGGAAACGTGGCACCATTGTACACAGGTGCGGGTCACACCAAAGCCGCAAATTTACGCGAGTCCTACTATAGTTTCTTTTAATTCTCGTACCTAGGACTGTTTCCCACTGACTCAACCCAGATTAATTGGTTATGTTCTCCCCTGAGGCTTAAGGATAAATTCTGTTCTGTTCTGTTGTACTGCCAGACGCCTTAATCCCATAAGCGTTGACCTCAAATAAATCGCCTCCACGTCTACCATTTTGCCAACCTCTCTCCAACTCACACACCTCTCTCTCTCTCTCATATATCTCTCCACTTTTTCCTTCCATGTGCTGTTAAATATTGTCAATTATCTTTGTGGACATAACTGGTGTGTGATGCATACGAGAGGATGATAAAGGTGAATTACACCAAATACATCTCTAAGGAGGAGAGATTACGAAATATCTTAAACGAAATTGCAGCTTCTGTGTCCCAGCGAGGTAGCTTCCTTATATTTATTGGCCCCTGTAGCACGAGACCCTTTACAAAATAAATCGTTTGGAAGCAGCCAGAATAGTGTACATAAAAGTGTGTGTGGAGGGATGGGGGGGTGGGGGTGTCGGTGTGTGTGTGAGTGCGTGCTTGGTCTGTATATATAAGTGCTTGAATCTCTCCTCCTCACGCAAACTTCCCGCACGCAAACTCGCAACACCAACACAACATACACTAAGTCATCACCTAATGCAATAAACTCCACCATGTTTGTCACACTGTAATATTCTGCAGATTCCTCGCTTGTGTTCCATAAATATTTGACCTTCTCTTGGTTAATACAGTTCTTCCCCCCAGGCTGTATGACATTTGCTCTCTACTGTCTGTTCTCTTCCCTGCTCTCGTCCCACTGCTGTCTGCTCTCTGGTTTCCTCCCACTGCGGTCTGCTTTCTGTTCCCTGCTGTCTAGTTTCTTCCCAATGCTGTTTGCTCTCTGTTCCCTGCTGTCTGGTTTCTTCCCAGTGCTGTCTGCTCTCTGCTCTATAGTTTTTTCCCACTGCTCTCTGCGCTGCTTTCTGCTAGTAGGTTTCTTTCACTGCTGTCTGCTCTCTACGCTCTCGTATTCCTTCAAGGAGCTGTGTTTACGGAAGCAGGCGTCATTATTCACTTCTGATTATGACTCTGGAATTTTCAAGACCTCTTACTATTGCTCGTGTGTGTGTGTGTGTGTGTGTGTGTGTGTGTGTGTGTGTGTGTGTGTGTGTGTGTGTGTGTGTGTGTGTGTGTGTGTGTGTGTGTGTGTAAAATGCTTAATCTAGGCTTGCAGTAGACAAGCAAAAAAGTATACCAACATAAACACCCAATTTTCTTAAATGTTTATTAGCTATTTGCATTTTTGAAGATCTCGTAACTTGATTCATGAATTATGCAGAGAGAGAGAGAGAGAGAGAGAGAGAGAGAGGTGGTGTGGGGAGGAGTGTACCTTTTTTCTTTCCTTTTCCTTTTTTTCCTAATTCCTATGCCATCGTCATCGTCGTTGTTGTTGTTGTTATTATTATTATTATTATTATTATTATTATTATTATTATTATTATTATTATTTATTATTATTATTATTTTTATTATTATTACAGGCTCACTTGTCCATTTATCTTTTAGTACCAACAGGTCTTCATCTCTGTAGCCTCGCTCTATATTATATTCCCCCTGACTTTGACTACACCCTGTATTACACTGCTTGCAAGTCTGTCTGTCTGTCTGTCTGTCTGTCTGTCTCTCTCTCTCTCTCTCTCTCTCTCTCTCTCTCTCACTCTCTGTTTTCATGTCTGTGTTCCAGTGATCTCAGCATTTTTTTTTAGCAAAGCATGTATTAAGCAGCAGTGTCGACAACTTCATTATGTTGCTAAGTAAGTCAGTATGGTATATATTTGCCAGTCGAGTATCTCATATGGCGTTCTCTCGGCTGAACTAGAGCGTGAGGCTTTGATGGAATACAACGCTAGAGCTGCGCCAACCATGAGTGGGTTAATGGCGACAGTATTTACACACTGTCTACTATGGCTCACTCCCAGCTGAATGAAATCGTCTGGCGTTAGCTGGAATAGTCCCTAGAGCTGTCTTGGGCATGTAAAGGTTGAAAAATAGAGAAATGGACGATAATCTCTGTAATGGAAGAGAAGATAAACGTGAGAGAGTAGTTTATTGAGTTAAGTTTTGAAACAAGTGAGGAAAGTTGTTTTCTTTTTAAGGGAATATTTGTTTTGTGAGAGGAAATAATGGTCAAAGGAGAGAAGACAATAGCTTTCCTTGAGAGTATTAAAATTATGTGAGGGAAGAGACCTGTGAAAAAGGGTAAAATTAATGAGGTAAGATTGTATTTCTGTGAGGAAGGTAGTGGTTTGTGATAAAATCTTAATATCGAGAGGGAATGTACTAGATGTGTGTGGGAAGAGTGTATTCTTGTGGAACGTAAAGCATTTCATTCAGGCACGCTAATACACACACACACACACACACACACACACACACACACACACACACACACACACACACACACACACACACACACACTGCATAATAATTATATCAACGTGCATTTTATCAGTGCCATTTGTGTCGATAATTAAAAGATATAAAAATCACAGAAGAACCTATTAACCCCATTACTACCAGAACTGGTCATTGTACATGGTGGCGAATATCATCCACTCACTTGATGTAGCGTTGCCTACTTCTTTCCTCACCTTTATTATTCTTTTTCTGTTTCTGCTTTCCTCTTTTCTCATTTCTCCCATCCCGCCTGTCACTTTTTTGTTACTCTTCTCTTCACTTCAGGTGGCTCTACACTTACTGACAATCCTAATGATTTTCCTGTCAGGCTGGAAACCGTTTACAGCGCTAGGTTGTAACCATATAACCAGATCACGGGGTGATATGGAGCCTGCTATAATGACATTGTCAACTGAGTGGAGATGCAAATGCGGCGTCCATCCGGGAATCAAACCTCCACACTTTTGCCAGAGGCGCTGTTTGCCGCAGGATAGTGTCAGAGAACTGCACAGGGTGACCCGCCAAGGGCGGTCGTTTACCTGCGGTTGGTGGGTCTGTTTGGCCAGACAAACCGAAGTAACTCAGGAACAAAACAGCAACAAGAAAGGTTTCTCATTAGACTGATAAAATCGTCTGTTGGCAGTAGGAATATCTTAAGAAAGTTGTGCTTGTTGTAAAGGAATTAATGACCACCCTTTTGAAACCCATCCCTACGAGAGGTTTCAGTAAAGGTGAATACAATCGTCTGGTTGTAGCGAGACGAGACTAAGAACGACGTCATTGTACACGAGTGGGTTTTGGTGTTCTGTACAAAATTATGAGCCGAGGAAGAGGTGCTGCCAAGCCACCTAAGCCAGCCAGAATACGGTCCCTGATGTTTGTGTCTGCCTGTGTTCCCTAATTTGACTCCTGCCTCGCCATCTCGCGTCTGCATCTTCCGCCTCCACTGGTGCTTCCTCAGATAATCTTATTCAGGTTCGTAGAGACTCTTGGAGATGGAGAGATTTTGTATGTATCCCCCTCCCCTTTTTCTTCTTCACCCCTTCACTAGGAGCATGTCTCCTGTGTTTACATCGTGCTGTCTCAAGACGAATTTACTGAGCTCATAAGGTTTCCAATATGGATGGGTTATATGCAGCTTTCACTAACACCTTCACTAACTGGGTGTTTTTAGTGTGAATAAAACTGTGTGGCAGCAGCAAGAATACACTAAAATGATGGCCTCGGGTTAAAGGTCTATCTCTCTATCGCCAGACGTCTCTATCCAATGAGGAGTGACCACAAACAAATCGCCTCCATGTCGCCCTGTCCAGTGCCATTTCACTTCCCTGCTCCCAGCTCAAACCCCCTCTCTCATACACCTCTCCACTCCCTCCCTCCATCTCATCCTCGGCCTCGGTTGAAGGTGTTAACAATAATATATTTTGCGTGAATTAAATTAAATATCGCTTTGCCATATGGAGAAATATACATGTAAGGAGGAGGTGGATTAAAGCCTTCAGACCCGACGACAATAACAGCTTGTGTTGTGTAATTTGCCTCCAGCCTCGCCATCTCGTGTCTTCACATTCCGCCTCCGCTGCTGCTGCTTCATACCTCCCTAATATCTCCATTTTTCTCCTTAGGGTTGTTTACTTTGTGGTAGCTTCAGTACACAAAGTAATTTACATTCTGAGTACCTTGCTAAACCTTCTACGTCTTCGTCATCGTCACCCGAGGTATGCTTAAAACAGTATACTGTAAGTTTTATGGGAGGCCTGGTGGTTATCAGGCGCCATTTGGATGGGGTGCCATTGTGCCTGGGTTCGAATATGCGAGAAGTAACTGGATTTATACTGTTTTTAAACGTGTGATGATATGAGGGGCGGACACTAGGTCGATTCCTTACCCGTTCCCAAAGAGCACTAGGAAAGTGTTGTTGTTTACTTTCCCAATGTCTTGGACTGGAAAGCTGGCCCTTCGTCGCACTTCTGTGCCTGGAGAGGTTGGTATATGACTGGCTGTTAACTGTACTGTTATAGACATTTTATCATCAATTATTTAAACGATCATAGTTTCTGTTCGAGACGTTATTTTTGTTGTAACGAGATGAGACACAAGTTGCGTGACATTCAGTGGTGTGTGACACGTCTACTGGGTCGCAGGGAGAGGACTGTCAAGTCCCACGCCAGAACTGGACACATAACTAAAAGATACAGTGATATTATCAGAATGAGAGATAAATACTACTACGTTTACTTTAAGTGTATGTATGTTATTATCTATATTTTTATACTGATGTCATTAAGATCATAAACACCGTCATAGTTCTGTCATTAATTAACTTACCTGTTCACAAGATTGACTTCTCTAACAATCTCTTATCTCTATCGGCTCATCTCACAGCCCTGGATTTTCTTACATTAATAAGTCCCTCTCACATCTTTCCCTTTCTATGTTCGCCTCTCACACATCTCTTCTTCCTTCCTCTCTCACCCTCCTCTCTTGACACTCTCTGCTATTTCCTGTCTGTGTTTTCAGCATTGTCCCATTCTCCTCTCATTTCTCACCACGTTTTTAAGAAGCTTTATCACTCGGCTTTCGTGTACCGTACCCTGTCGCATTTTTCCTGTTAAACATTCCAGTCTCTCATTTTCTGTCCTCCCATCTTCGTTTTCCCAGGTAATTTATTAACATCCAAATTCCCTTTTCATTCTCTTTTCTCCTTTGCACTTTTTTATTCCTGTGCTACTTTTTTTTTTCTTCTGTATATTTCCTCTTGCCAAAGTTTTTAACACAGTGGTGCATATTTCACTGTTATTTCATCCTCATCTTCTTTACCTTTCATTTCCCCATCCTTATTTAGGTCATCGTACTTGCTTATCCCAATTGCTCTTCCTTCCTATTTCGTCACTTCTACTCCTCCCTTTCCCGTCCCCTTTTCCCCAGTTGCTGTCTTCTCCCTCTCTTCCTCTTCCTCCTTCTCTCCCTGCTTTCCTCCCCTCCCCTTCCCTTCTCTATCCTCTTCTTCATTCTCTCCCTGATTTTCCTTCCCCCTCCCCCTCCCTTCTCCATCCTCTTCCTCCTTCTCTCCCTGCTTTCCATCCTCTTCCTCCTTCTCTCCCTGCTCTTCCTCCCTGCCGCCTCCCTTCTCCATCCTCTTCCTCCTTCTCTCCCTACTTTTCCTCCCCTCCCTCTCCCTTCTCCATCCTCTTCCTCCTTCTCTCCCCACTTTTCCTCCCCTCCATCTCCGTCTCCACTTGTGCTGTCACCTCCTCGTGCCACTGTTGCCTGTGACGGAGGTAGTGTCCAGTCCAGCGGAGTCGATGCCGTGCTCGTCGCCGCCTTATAATACTGGAGACATCATTAAGCCAGTCTCAGACGCTGCCCCACCTTAATAACCTCCGGAAATTGAGCCCTGTGGCGGGGATCTGGAGGGGTGGAATTTCTTTGTGACTAGTGAAGTCTCTCGGGAGCCTCTCAGTTTAGAGGCATAACAGTTTAGGCGCTTTCACGGAGCCAGGAGGCCAGGTGAGAGTACAAGCAGTCTTATACGGCTGCAGTCCTTACCATGTTGACATAAATCCTCTGCAGCTATCAAGACTTATATGACAGGCGTGCCAGGATTGATGGGGTTGAGAGTAGAATGAGTGTTATGGAGGTGGGATGGTAGGGGAGTTGAGAGTTGAATGAGTCTTATAATGTGCCATGGTATGAAAGTGCTGAGTTGTTCCTATGTAGGACTTATACCTACGCACTGAAGTTCATATCATTATATTAACAGACCAGTTTTGGCCCGACTTGGACCCTCTCGACCCATGTGCTGTGGTTGGCACTCTCGGTATTGTTTCAGACCAACACCTAAAGATTTTGTTTAACCAGGAACAATCCCAGTACTCAAGGACGACAAAAACCATCTCGAACAACTCTTTCCTAGCTATTGGTACGCCTAGACGCTCATTTTACGCTGACACCAGATGACTTCATTCAATAGTCAAAGGGTTAGAGGACATGTACTGTAATTAAGGAAAGTAATAAACAAACTTACACTTAGATATTACCATTTATACTTATTCTGCATGATGATACACAATCGTTACATAAAAAATCATAAAACTGTTATTTGTGTTTCAATCCTTCTTATGCAGATGAAATATTGAGAATTGTTTTACCCTCTCATCTCCTCCTCCCTCCCCCTCGTCTCTCCTCCTCAGTCTTCTCATCTCCCACTGCCCCCCTTTCGTCTCTCCTCCTCCACCCTTGTCACCTAAGCCTTCCCTCTCACCACCCCCCTGATCCCTCCTCCACTTGGCATTCTCCACCACCAACCCTCCTCTTACACTTTGCCTCTCTCCTTCATCCTTCCCACAGCCACTCTTAGTTCTTCCCATCCTCATTCCTTAACCCATCTTTACTTTTGTCCCTCCTTATCCTCATCCTTCTCCTCTTTCTGTAGTCCATCCCGTCTTCACTCCTGTCCCTCCTCCTCCTCCTGCTCGTCATCATCATCATCATCATCATCATCATCATCATCATCATCATCATCTTTATTCTATATTTCGCCCCTCTTTCCTTTTTATTCAACCAGCCTCTTCCACTTTACATTTTCCGTCACGTTTGCAACACACGTCAATACTCTCTTTTTCTTACCCTCACTCCATAGGGTGCACGAGGAGTGGGATTAGGTAAACCCTTTTTCCAGGCGAGAGGAAGAGGAGGACAAAGGAGATTTAAAGAGAAAGCACTGCCTAGCAACGGGGAGCGTCCCATTACAGAACGTGGAATTACGGCAACTGTAATTATAATGGAAATCCTTTTAGGGCCACTTACGATATTTTTGTGTTTGCTGTGAGCCACTGGGTTTTATAGCGCCATGTACAGTAGGTACTTGGCATGTAGTTTGGTGATGTTTGTTCCATTCTTTCCTCCTCCTCTCTTCACCTCCACTCCCAGCTCGTCCTTATCTGCATCTCTCCACCTCCTCTATCTCCTTGTAATCCTTCTACTTCCTCCGCTTCTCCACCACCGTCTCCACTTCATTTTCTTCCACCTCTGCTACTCCAGCAACCATGTATCCTCAGTTCATCTTCATTTTGTCTCTCTTCTCTTCCTTTGTTCCTCTGCCTCACAATACAGTCCTGACCCCTCCCCAGTTGAGCATTACTTCCACTTCATCCACTCCTCTTCCACCTTCACTTCCAGTTCCTCCAGCACCTCCACCTTCTCCACAACATCCTCACCTTCCACCTCCTTGTCTCTTCTGTTATCCTGGGTAAACCCCCAGTTTTCCAAGGCCTCACTTCCTCTTACAATACTGCCATTACCTATCGAACTAACACTCTTTGTATTTCTCACTGTCCCTCGCAGACACATTCTCTTTGCCTACAGCTTCCTCTTCTCTCTCTCTCTCTCTCTCTCTCTCACACACACACACACACACACACACACACACACACACACACACACACACACACACACACACACACACACACACACACGTATTTTATGTGACTCCAGAGATTTTCAAACAATTCGTCCTGTAATATCCACGGGTAAATCTGCTCTTAAGTTCCATTCCATCATTTGCTGTGGAGCCGCCCGTACCCGCAGTATACTTATTCCTAAGGACATACTGTACCGTCAGTGTGCACAGCGTTGGCCATCTAAACTGTGCCTTTACGCCACCATGGCCTGACCAAAGCCTCGAATTATGCGTCACTCATCCCAGTAACTCTGTAAATTGAATATTCCTCGCTTCACGGAACGCACCTTACCCTCGCTCCGGAATATACCTTGCATCACGCAGGAATTGTGACGCTAGGTATGGCCGGGAGTAACGCCGCTCAATTTACCAGAGTTGTAGTTGCACACCAGGCATGAAGGATTAATATAATTTACAGGTTTGTCTGGTTCCCTATCTGCCTCTCTTGCTGTTCTGGCCTTTCACCCCCACTGTTTCTCGTGTTGCCTTGACCTGCCTTCTGACGCCTGCTTCAGCTTGCATTGTCTCGTCTTCATATTCTCCTTTCCCCTTGGCACTGTTTTCATTCCTCTCTCTTCAGTGATCTGTCTGTGGTCATTCTTCCATTATTTTCTTGCGTCCCTCCTCTTTGTCCTGCCCTCCTCCTCTCTCTCCTCTCTGCTCTGTTTCTGCCATATCTCGCTGTCTCCTCTCCACTTTCTTTCTTTCTCTCTCTCTCTCTCTCTGTTTCTGTCATATCTCGCTGTCTCCCCTCCACGTTCTTTCATTTTTCCTCTCTCTTTCTGTTGACCCTCTTTTCTTTCATCTATTGTTGTCACGATCTCTCTCTCTCTCTCTCTCTTACACACACACACACACACACACACACACACACACACACGCACGCACGCACGCACGCACACACACACACACACACACACACACACACACACACACACACACACACACACACACACACACACACACACACACACACACACACCTCAAATCTGGCTTGCACATGAGGTCAGAGGTGAAGCCTTGGAATTTCGACATAATTACTCACCTAAAAATGAAGGTTTATTTGCATGGGATCTGGCGCGGCGCTCCCCCTTGGTGTTCCAGTTTGCTGCCTACATTATCAAATACCAGTTAATACTCGCACCACACAAAATAAATATTCCTTTTACCTGAACCCATTCGTTAAAAATACTCAGAACTTAAAATATATGACCCCGTGCACCCTTGAGTTTGTGTTTATATCCACACTCAGGTTAAAAATGCCATTGTGTCTGCTTCACACAATTATGTCAAAAAGTTCACCTGCTGCTCCACTGTGTCTGCTTCACACATATGTATACAGTTATGTCAAAAAGTTCACCTGCTGTTCCACTGTGTCTGCTTCACACATATGTACAGTTATGTCAAAAAGTTCACCTGCTGTTCCACTGTGTCCGCTTCACACATATGTACAGTTATGTCAAAAAGTTCACCTGCTGTTCCACTGTGTCTGCTTCACACATATGTACAGTTATGTCAAAAAGTTCACCTGCTGTTCCACTGTCTGCTTCACACATATGTACAGTCATGTCAAAAAGTGCACTGGCTGTTCCACTGCGTCTGCGTCACATAAAATGTATCGGTCATTGCCTCCCTGAAGCATCGTATCATAGACTATCATGTACTGTATGTAGAGGGAAACATGCTAAGCCTCTCTCAGCTTCGGTATATTTAGACAGCACAGAAAAGTGTAGCAGGGGAGGAGAAACATTAGGTGAACTGTGTAAGAGAATCATTTACGGACAGATAATAATTTTTTGGCACATATTAAGTTATACCCAAGCCACTTAAAGTTAGGGAATGTGTCAGGAACAGTTGCGTACAGTTAAAGTAAGAAACACAGGAACAGGGATGAAGTGAGTACGAAGGTGTGAAAAGTTGAGGCAAAGTTAGAGAGAGAATTAAGGGCAAAGTTTGGAAGATACGGTGTGTGCCACCCCGTATGGGACTGAGGCGTCTGGCAATAGATAGATAGATAGGAAGATTTTCGAACAAAGCTGGACAGTTCGGGACAACCAGCCTAGCTAATGGCAGAGTTAGTGACACAGTTGTAGGCAGCTGTAGACAGGCAGGGATAAAGGAACAGTGAGGGACAGAGGCAAGGGATGGAGGTGGGTGCAAGGGTATAAGAAGACAGCAACAGAGATGTGGAGTTAGGGACAGTCAGGAACAATGAACCACGCTGGTGACGAAGTTAGTGAGACAGTCGTGACAATCCCCGACATTCGGACCAAAGTTTGGGACAGTGAGGGATGGAGGTGAGTGTGAGAGTATTACACACACACACACACACACACACGCACACACACACACACACACACACACACACACACACACACACACACACACACACACACACACACACACACACACACACACACACACACACACACACACACACACACACACACACACACACACACACACACACACACACACACACAGTTTCTCTCTCTCTCTCTCTCTCTCTCTCTCTCTCTCTCAAGGAAAACCTTAGGGGGTGAAGCACGGTGCAATACATCTCCAGGCTGGCTGTGTCTCCTTCAATTACTGGCCTCCTCACTCCCATAGTCCCATTCCACCCCGGAGAGAGAGAGAGAGAGAGAGAGAGAGAGCGTCAGTGTTTGTCAGGTCTGTTCTCTAAGTCAAGGAAGTATTATCCCTTTCAATGACGTTATTTCCTGTGCTTTTCTATCGGTATGTTATTGCCAGAACATCTTCGTAAGATGATAAAAGTCTAGCGTTACTTTTTATGTTATTCCCAGGACGACCAACCTTTATAATCCGATGCCATTTTATACATTTTGTTATTTTTACTCCCAGACTACTTTTTATCCCGCTCAGGAAATATTTTTTTTATTGATGGGACAAGTTTTAGCGATTTTAACTCCAACAGGTCGAAGACTCTCTCCTGAGGTGAATATAATCATCTGGAGACGACATGACTTAAAGTGAAAAAAAAAAAAAAAAACATTATCGGGTTTTAAAAAGTTAAGCTAGAAATGTACCTTTAGTATCAATGTTAAATGCATTGACCTGTACAGTTACCTCCACTTCTAACGAGTACAGCGGGTGGTGTGTTTGGTGAAATGTGGCACCACTGTGTTTGTTTACATCGTAGTAATAGTACGTGAATGGGCAGACCCGGCAGAGCTTCCCCTCCGCTACAGTATCTAGTACCCACAGAAACAATGTTCTATCAAGTCATACTCTGTCTGCAAATCCAAGTGTTTGCCACGTATGTATAGCTGAAGGTAAAGAAAAAAACAAATAGTAATGCCATTGGATCCCATTGCTTCTCTGACAGGAGATGACTGTGAGGCGAGGTGGAACGGAGGGGAGAGGGGACAGTTGGTGGGGGCGCATGAATCGAAACTTTGTCGTGTTTCGTTTTGAAAGCTGAAAGGTGTGATTATATAGATGTTCTGAGGTGATCGTTTTATGTCCGTTTATCACACAAACGTTGCAGACCTCATCTACTGTGTTAACATGGATCTGGATTGGCCAGTTGCATTACTGGACCCCTGCACAAACAAGGCAATTTTCCTAGCAACACCACATCACCGAAATGCCTCTGTAACAGTGAAGACTGGCCCGATGCAGTACTATCCTTGCAATTTCATGAGCATGGAAGTGAAAATGTTACTATATGACAGTATTGTGATACCAAGTCTAACGCATGGAAGTGAAGCTTGGACCTTGTTGGAGGGGCAGAAGTCAAGAGTGAGAGAAGTGGAAATGAGTTATTTGAGAGAAGCATGTGGAGTCACTTGGAGAGACAGATTGACGAATGAGAAAGTGAAGGAGCGTTGTGATGTGGATGTGATAGGAAGAGTTAGGAGAAACACATTGAGGTGTTTTGGCCATGTGGAGAAGATGGAGAGAGAGACTGACGAGGAATGTGTATGTGAGTGAAGTGAAAGGGGAGAGAGGGAAGAGGAGGCCAAGGATGAGATGGAAGGGTGGAGTGGAGAGGTATATGAGAGAGGGGTGTGTGAGCTGGGAGCAGGGCATTGAAATGGCGGGGGACAAGTGCGACATGGAGGCGATTTGTCTGTGGCCACCCCGTACGAGATTAAGGCGTCTGGCAATAGATAGTTAGATAGAGACAATGGTCACACATAGTACATCGCTCGTAGGACAAACGGAAGCAGGACCTAAAATATCATGATGTATAATGGTTACCGTGGACTGTGATGGTGGTGATTGTACTGTAGATGGGAAGCGAAACTTCTTTATGGTGTTGTTTAGAGCCATCATACGAGATTCATATATATCTCAAGTTCGACAATAGAAATTGATACTGCTGATATCTGTGATGCCGTGTCCGATGACGCTGAAGGTTGAGAACGATTTTCCCAAGGCAGTTAGAAATCTTCCTATACCTCCCATCTTTCCTGTCACTCTTATTGCTCTTCTCTCGTTTACAGGTGGCTTTACATTGAGTGACAAGCCAAATGGTTTCCTGTAAGCCAAGAAACCATCTACAACGCTGGGTGGTAACCATATAACCAACCCATACGTGCTCCCTACGTGTCAACAAGTGGATTGGTGGAGGGTTAGTGTCCCTCCCCATAAAACCAATAACTCAAAGTCAAATGGCCACCCCTTACGGGATTATGGCGTCTGGCAATAGATAGATAGATGGATAGTTAGAACTTGAATAGAATATTTGGTAGGTAAGGGGGGACTTGGGGAGAAGTTGGTCAGTGGGACGGGGTAGTAGGAGTCGAAGGAAATGTTGCAGGAATAGAGAGGGTGGGAGGGCTTGACCACCCTGCTTGGTGGCAAGGTGTGTGTGGAAGTGGACTGTTGTGAAATAGGAACGAGTGAGGAGGTGGGCAGGTGGGAGTAGGGTCATCACCAACATATGTGATGTTTGGTGATGGTATCTGAAATATTGTTCCCTCTAGATGAATCGTGTGTGAGTGTAGACACACGATTAAATTGGATAATCCGTCTGGAGCTGAGGAGGACCTGAACGTGTAATACTTGTACGAAAACCAATGTATGAATGTTTTAAAGAGAATATAATAAAAGATGATCAATGTTTGTGGATGTTATGTTAGAAGTTTCCAGACTAATGAAATAGCACCTAGAAGAAAGCGACATCATTTGTGGACTGGACACTCGTAACATCGTTAATTCAATAATTATAATACAAGATATGCATTCATTATGCAAATACAGTATCTCATTACCTCCGCGTGATCCATCAGTGTGATGACTGCACATTTTCGCACAACAAGCCAATAGTCGTCCAGCAGTGAAAGTAACTATAATCCTATGCAACAGCACATCTACTTATACCATGGTTTGCGAATGTGATGATTGTTTTTCCCCACAATAAAACGACTGGATGATGCTCAACATGGCATGACCGTTGTGTCTCATGCGTAATTATGAATCATTTATGGCCACCCTGGTTCAGCCACAAAAATGTTACAGCAGTTGAGTCACACACCCACACACTAGACTCAGGTGAACCACTTTTCGAGACACCGGACATCACACCTTCTAACATTATACTCAACTACACTTGTTCACCACATTTTATGAGGAACATTAAGACTCCAACATTCATCCAATACACGTTATTGCATACTGAGTTACAGATCACCTCAGAACATCTATATAATCACACCTTTCAGCTTTCAAAACGAAACACGACAAAGTTTCGATTCATGCGCCCCCACCAACTGTCCCCTCTCCCCTCCGTTCCACCTCGCCTCACAGTCATCTCCTGTCAGAGAAGCAATGGGATCCAATGGCATTACTAGTTGTTTTTTTCTTTACCTTCAGCTATACATACGTGGCAAACACTTGGATTTGCAGACAGAGTATGACTTGATAGAACACTGTTTCTGTGGGTACAAGATACTGTAGCGGAGGGGAAGCTCTGCCGTGTCTTCCCATTCGCTTACTATTACTACGATGTAAACAAACACAGTGGTGCCACATTTCACCAAACACACCACCCGCTGTACTCGTTAGAAGTGGAGGTAACTGTACCTCTTGCTTCTTTGTAGTTCACCAGCATGGGGGAAGGGTTCATATTGACTATCACTCTCTCTCAAGAAGAAGGTTCTGTCGTGCAGTGGACCCAATATGGCCTGATACAGCTACATGCCTCATACAGATACATATGGACCGACACACATGTTTGTAATATAGCCCAGCTCTCATTTGTATTCACGCTGACCATCCTGTTCTGGAAGACCTGTGATCCAACTCTCACCTGAATATTTCACACCTGGCGGGAAGTTCAGGCCATATCGTAGGTCGGGATGGTTGGTTAATCACGGAGATGATCCTGAATTTTTTTACAGGCTCGTATGAAAACCTGTGCTCGAGGGGATAACAAACAGACACACAGGTGGATATAAAAACGTGTTCAGGTGAGCGTGAAAACAGGTGCTGTGGTGGGGCGTGTGATGGAATGGTGATGGGACAACAGAACTGCTTTGGGACTGGTTCCTGGTGACAGTCCTTCTTCTTCTTGTTGTTCATGTTCTTTTTTCCTCCTCCTCCACCTCCACCTTCTCCACCTCCTTCTCCTCCTCCCTTCTCCATATCGTCGTCGTCATTGTTATTTATTATTATTATTATTATTATTATTATTATTATTATTACTATTATTATTATTATTATTATTATTATTATTACTATTATTATTACTATTATTATTATTATTATTATTATTATTATTATTTTTACTATTATTATTATTATTATTATTATTATTATTATTATTATTATTACCCTATTCTTATTTTTCTTATTCATCATCATCATCATGATCACCACCATCATCATCATCATCATCATCATCGTCATCAGTCATAACCATCAACATCAACATCAGCAATCATATAATCATAATTAAAAGCCTCATCCTTGTCCTCATCCTCATCCTCATCCTCATCAGCATATGAATGAAATCTTCCGAGGAAGTTAAAAAAAAAAAATAATAAAAGAATCCTGTTTCTAGTGTTGAGTCATTTGCAACGCGTGTGCGTGTCGTTGTGCACACGTACATATGTTCAACATACAGCTAATCATGCCGGAAAAACATCATTCTTGCATCACTAGGAGGACGACATGAGTTTTTCTGCTTATTTTAATTTATCAATGACCAGGGTGGTTTCTCGGCTCCACCTCTTGATTGATAAAGAGGTTGACATTAAGGTACCTCGTGTATAGCCACAAGTAGCGGCCTTATCTCCGGAAACCTGAACAGACTGCTATGGTCAGTGCTGTCTGGATTCATTCGTTTATGGATAGGGAATTCAGTTAAGATTAATAAGATTGTCTGAAGGCAGCAAGACTATGATAAACTTATACCATACCGTATTCTGTCTATCCATCTATTGCCAGACGCCTCAATCCCGTAAGGGGTGACCACAAACAAATTGCCTCCAGGTAACCCTGTCCCCAGCCACATCATTGCCCTGCTCCCGGCTCACATTCCCCCCTCTCATATTCCTCTCCACTCCATCTCCATCTAATCCTCTGCTTCCCCCTCCCTCTCCCCTCCTCCATACCGTAGTGCGTAGTCAAAATAATGACAGTGTGACCATCGTGACGGCCGGTAAAACTTGAGTCAAGCGTTCGCG
Source organism: Coenobita brevimanus (assembly GCF_032717465.1). Taxonomy (NCBI): domain Eukaryota; kingdom Metazoa; phylum Arthropoda; class Malacostraca; order Decapoda; family Coenobitidae; genus Coenobita; species Coenobita brevimanus. The sequence goes on along the minus strand of NC_136965.1, from coordinate 18,784,310 downwards.
CCTCGCATGCAGACCAAAAACAGTTCCTCCAAAATCCAAGACTCGATTACCTTAAAAACTACAAGAAGAAAATTAATTCTTTACAGGCCGATGACTTTTTTTTTTTTTTTTTTTTTTTTTGCCTAAATCATACTGCCACAATACGATAAGGAAGGTTTGTTGTTGTTGTTGTTGTTGTTGTTGTTATTGTTGAGTGACCCCTGTCTGTCTGGCTGAGCAGACCCATGAACTGCAGGCAGTCATCCATCCCTGTAGGGCAGTATCGTGGAGTAAACCAATGTTCCTTGAGGTAGACAGAGCCTCGCCACATCTAGGCGCTTGGAAGAACATAGAAGTTTGGTTGCCGGATGGATGCCGCATTTGCGTCTCTCAGCTCAGTTAACTGAGGCACCACAGTAGACTCCACATCATCCCTTTATTTGGTAATATGATTACCACCCATCGTTGTAAATAGTTTCCTGAGTTACAAGAAATCTTTAACTTTTTCACTCGGTGTAGAGTTGCAGATTCTGTAGAGCCACCTGAAGTGGACAGAGAAATATTGGAAGAGAGGAAGGCATACACAGGAAAAGAATAATAATGGCGAAGAACGAAGTAGGCAGCATTACATCAAGTGAGTGTATGATGGTGGCCACAACTACAACCAGTTTCTTGTAATGAAGAGGTTAATGAAGGGTGGACCTAACCTTCCTAATTCAAAAAGCCTCCTCTAAGATGAGCAAAATCGTCTGGTGGCAGCAAGAATATAACAAAGTACGTCATGGCGCTAAAGCTGTTAAGGAAGTGGTGGAGAGAGGAAAGACACGAGCGGTATAAGAACACAATATGAAGAACAGACCGAACATAGACAGGAGCGGGGAGCGTGAGATGGAATGATCAGTAAAAACCGTTATGGCTGAGTGAACGAATAAAAGCTGGAGAGGGGGGGAGGGGGGGAGGAAAGGAGGATGCTAAACGGAATCAACCAAGAGAAGGAGGAAATGACTGGGGGAGGAAGAGATAAAGGGCGAGGAAGTGCAGGTTGCATGATCTGAAGAGTTTCGTTTCGTTTTGGTTCTTTTTTGAAGACTCCAACATGCTTGCATGCGTCGGCCTTGGTCACCTAATGGCGGCTGTCCATGCTGCTCGATCTCTAGTAGCCTCCCTGTTCAGTCTCTTAACTCTGAGGTCACACTTAATGACCTCGTCCCATGTCTTGCTCTGTCTACCCCTCGCAATCCCACCCCCATTATTAACGCTTCTCACTTTCTGAACCCAATTATCATCCTCCATCTTCTCCACATGTCCAAACCATCTCAATCTCCTCACTTTGAGGAGAAAAAAACAAAAATGAGGAGGAGGGGGGGGAAGAGGACGGTGTGAGGAACAGTAAGAGAAAGAAGAGGAAGAAAATACGAAGAGAGAAGAGGAAGAGGGAATGGAAGAGAAAAAGAAGAAAAATGTCGAAGGAGCAGTAATACGAGGGAGAAGATAGGGAAAGGAAAACAAGAGGGAGCAAAGATACGAGAAAGAAAAGGAAAGAATTTGAAGAAAAGGAAAACGGAAAGGAAGAAGAGGAAAGATACAAGTAGGAAGGAAGAACAAGAAGAACGGTACTAGTAGGAAGAGGAAGAAGAGAAAAATTACCAGGAGGAAGGAAGAGGAAGAATAGGAACGATACTAGAAGTTAGAGGAGGAAGAGTGAGAGATGAAAGGAGTAGAAGAAAGTGTAAAACCAGGCAGCATCAGCATTGGCATCGTCAGCGGGCAAATAGGAAGGTAAATCAGCATTAAGGCCATGAGTACACACACAGGCAAGAGCTGCGAGGAACGGCCAAAGATACTCCCGCGGCTGCTATGCCACAACAACAACATAAACATCCGCGTCTCAGCTGCCTCCTCAAACCCGCCCGGGATGTTTCTTGGATGATGCCCACACGTGAAGGTTACGTCAAGGCGACAGAGAAAAACTGGAGTCGCGAAACTTGGCCCAATTTTCGTAATCGGGGAAACTGCAGCCTCAGCGCCGTAAAGGAGAGAGGTGGGAGGGAGGGGGGAGGTATATAAGGGATTGAGAGAGAGACGGGGAAGGGGAGGGATTAGGAGGAAGGAGAGTGGGGATAATAAGGAATAGAGAGGGAGGGAGCGAGGGTGGGGGAGAGAAGCTACAGGAATTAAGGAGGAAGAGAGAAATATGAGGAAGAAAGAAGGAATAGAGTTAAAAGACCGGAGACAGACAGAGAGAAAAGAGAGGCAAAAGGAAGCAGTAAGGGAGAGTCACATAAGAAAGAAAGGAAGAGAGAGAGAGAGAGAGAGAGAGAGAAGAGAGAGAGAGAGAGAGAGAAAGTCAAGAAGGTGTATGCTGGGGTGAGGGGTAAGAAGAAGGAAGGAGAGAGAACGAAAGACCTAGGAGAAAAGAGGAAGGGATTACAATGCTAAAGTGAACGGGATTGAAAAAAAAAAAAATGGAAGTGGGGATGAAAGGATGGATTACGACGGAATGAACGCCTTATTCTTGTCAGCTAAGGATGTCTTGAAGCACCTCTTCCTTAGTGATAAATTTTACGTATTACGCTACAGTGTTTTCTATATGTTGCTGTTATCTCTTTCATACTGAGAAAGTTTACATAATTATCGTGGAAGACAATATTAGTCTATCAAATCCTGAAGCTAACAGGTGAGAAGGATGTACGAGAAAGCCTATTAAACCTATAGGTATAAAATTACGTGTATGATAAAATGAGAATAACGAGGGAAGTGGATGAACAGAGATGGAAGAAGCAAGAAAACACGAAAACACACACACACACACACACACACACACACACACACACACACACACACACACACACACACACACACACCGCTCGCTGGTGCAGTGGTAACGTTCCCGCTTGCCAACTGGTGGACGGGAGTTCGCGCCTCGCTCAGGTTACGAAAAGTTTCACTGACGAAGTGGGTGGTTACTGTCCCCCTTGAGCAAGGGGACGGGTGTGTGCGTGTGTGAATGTCACAGCCTTGCCCTTAGATCGGACTATATGAGCTCTTAGCTCCCTTCCGGGAGGGTAAAAAGCTGACGATCACAACCATCAAGTGATCCTGACCGACCCGGTGAATTAAACCTAAGGGTGGGAGAGCCGCAGCAAGGAGGAGAGAAAATGAAATGAGAAGAACATAATCTAAAAGAGAGGGGAAAGACTGAAACTAAACAGGGGAGTAACAGTAATAGGGAAGATAGCCCATGGAGAGGAAAGAAAGTAAGGAAAAAAATGGTAAATGAGAAGGTGGAACACAGCAGAAGGAAAGGGAACAAGGTTAGGTGATGGGAAGAGTGAAAAGATCAGGAGTGGAGAAAGCAAGAAAAAAAAGCTAAAGACTAAGAAAGAACAGGCAGATGGAGAGTGTAAGCCATGAAAACTTGAAGTAGCACATGTCTAGTTCCTGTCTCCTTTCCTAGCTGAGCTGTGTCCAGCGTGGATAGAGAAAGGTGGAAAAAAGTATGAGAGAGAGAGAGAGAGAGAGACAGACAGACAGACAGACAGACAGAGACAGAGACAGAGACAGAGAGAGAGGCAAAGTGAAACCAGGAAACTAGAGAGAACGGAAAAGTTATAAAAGAAAAGATTGTAATGCAAATCGTGAAAACTTACGACTTAACGTACGAGTATATCCTTGTCTTGAATAGCTCGTCTGAGTCGTGTCTCGTGTGGAAAAGAAGTCAGAGGAATTGACAAATAAGGCAGCAGAAAACTAACACTCATCAATTAAAACAGAAAAAAAATGAATAAATAAACCAAAATTGCAAATCTTGAATAAAAAGTAGCAGCTTACTCTAAACCTTAAGAGAGGTAACTAGGATGATTTCTTTACACTGTAACCTGTAGAGACAACAAATGTAAAGAACAGAAAGAGGAATAAAAGGAATGCTGGAAAAAATAAAAAATGAAAAAGTAAAGGAGAGGAAAGAATATATATAATTTTTTCCCAGATCTCTTCTTTGACATACTTTTTGGGCGATGAATCTACTCAGTCGTATCTCCCGTCGATAGAGAGGAATGGAATAAGCAAATTGGGCAGGAAAAGATGAAAAAAGTAGTAAATAAAAGAGAAAAAAAAAGTAGAGAACGATAAAACCAGGAAATACTAAAGGAAGGTAATGGCCAGCTAAAAGGTAAGGCCAGGTATATTAAGTGTGGTGTCTTGACTTACTGGATTTAGCTGTGTGTCTTGGCGATGTGCAGCCGTGTGGGTGGGCATCATCGCTTAGTTCAAGTCGCCTTTTATCAGATTAAAACACCGCCCACTCCACCCACCAGACCCGAGTTAGGTTCGTGTGTGGAGTTGCAGTTAAGGAGGGCCTGATTGACCTCTCTCACTACCATGACGTCTGTTTCGTGTAATTCTGGCAACAATCACACTATTTAACTTTACCTTGATGTCTTTTTCGATTAACCCTCTGATGGTCGCTTTTTCTCCAGAGTGGTGGAAGGAGGATAGTGTACTGGGGGAATAAGGATTGTGAGAGAATGAGAGGCAGGGTAAAGGGATAGGATGTAGTCAGACCGTAGTATTACCCTGATGTTGTTGCCAGTACACTTACTGTACTATTGCGTTCACGCCAAAGCCTCGCTATTTTATCCAAGTGACATTCATGCATTAATTTCAAAAAAGTAAATGTTAGCCCTTTTGATTTGGGAGTATATATTTTCATTCAGGCTGGAAACAGCATTACATTCAGCTGAGAGAAGTCCTTATTTAGAGGGGGGGGGGGAAAGATAGCCGCAGTTCAGTTGTTCAAACATTACGTTCATGAGGCCTTGCTATGGGGACACTGAAGTATTTAATTCAGGATAAAGCCAGACGATATTTCCCACCCCAACGACGTACTCATACTGAAATGGTTAGAGGACGTTTAAAATTAAGTCAGGGGACACAGAATTGTCCCGTCCCCCACCTCCCCTCTTCCCCCGTCCCCGCTCTTCCCCCGCCGGAGTTACGACGCACTTAGTGCTATTTAGGCCGAATTTAAGCGTTGAATTAAAAGCAGAAGTTTCGGACGCCAATATTTGCCGAATTTGTGCCAGGCAACATACAAAAAAATTTCATAACAAATGTGCAGAAGTGTATGAAGTGCTTGTGCGTGTGTGATTCGTATATGAGATGAGTCTTTGTGGACTCAACTTCTAAGTGCACGCGGACCCACCAGTGCTGGATAAAATCTTCTGACAGTAGCCGGGATAATGTAAAAAGCCTTCACCGTTCTGATAAGGCTAATGAGTCTCACCTTAACCGAGTAACAATGTGTCACTGGGTACCGTATATCTAACTCTGGTGTAACCAACCAAAGCGCCTCCATCACCAGATTTATTTGCATCACAGATGTAACCAATCACACATACCCAACACCGTTACATTAACTTTAACACCTTCATCTCCACATAAATTTGCACCTCGGATATCACCACACATGCACCCAACTCTCAGCTCCATCACTACATATATATGCAATTTAGACAGTAAATCGCACATAACCCAACCCTAACTTCGGTAACCTAAACACAGCCATCACAAACACTGAAGGTAAAAACATAGCCACCCTGAACACAGTACACCCCAAGCTACAGTCATCACGAATATATACCTTAAATAAACACAGAACCAACCCTAACATTGTCTGCCATCAAACACAACGATCACAAATACCTTAACTAAGAATAGATCCCATCACAACACTATCTTCCCCCTTTACACACCCACCACGATTATCTTAACTGCCTACATAATCTCCTCAGTGTTACATTGTCCAGCCAGGAACAAAAGTATTACTTATTCCTTAACCACACACAAGCCTTATCGAATAGTCTAACGCCTCCGCTGACACTGCCAACCACACGACCACTACCAACACCTAAATTTCCAGCTGTGCCAACCCCGCGCTGTTCCCTGAGCGTACAGCGTTGGCAGCAGCTGTGATGCCTGTGGTGTGTGTGTACGGACATGCCGCGTTAAGCTCAGTAAGGGTCGTTTCACCTGTAGCTTTTTTCGTCATAGTGATAGCGTGTACGAATTTGTGTTCTGTAAAACCTTTGTAACGTTATGTCCCTGTACTGTGCCGTTTTTTTAATGCATCTTTTTTTTTTTTACATGCATATTTGTAACCTACTGAGGATATTTATGCTGTCGTGCTGTTTGTTATTTATTTTAACTGATGCGTGCAGTTTCGTGCTTTCTTGTGCAAGTTGCGTCATAACATTATTTTTATATTCATTCACATTAGTAGGAAGTTTTTCTTGTTAATTTCTCGTTTGTTTTTAGTTGTCTCTCAGGTTTTTCTTTTCTTTCTCCAATATTTCGTTTTAACATTCAGTATTCTAAAATGAGTTGGGACTATCTTTAATTATTTCTCGCAAGTTGTGCAAAATCTTTGAATTTCCTCGTGCTAATTCTCGTTTCTGTTCGACAACAGTCCTAACACACATGAATCTGGTCTTCCTTCTCATTCTTACACATCTGTTGTACTTCTGTGCCCAGGTTTTGGTAAGTTTTTCTCCTCTTACCTTCTGGTCTTCGTCCTCCGTCTGGTCTTCTTTTGGTCTTCTTCCTCCGTCTGGTCTTCTTTTGGTCTTCTCCGTCTGGTGTTCTTTTGGTCTTCTTCCTCCGTCTTGTTTTCTTTTGGTCTTCTTCCTTCTGGTCTTCTTTTGGTCTTCTTCCTCCGTCTGGTGTTCTTTTGGTCTTCTTCCTCTGGTCTTCTTCCTCCGTCTTGTTTTCTTTTGGTCTTCCTCCATCTGGTCTTCTGGCCTCTTTCCTCCGTCGTACACATCAACATCCGTATATTAGTTTTCAAATGCTTTTTTCCTGTTAGCTTTTCGAAATTTTTAGCTGGTTCTTCCGTTTCGATTCTTGTTAGTTTCCTCTTGCTTAGTTTTTCCATTCTTATTACTGTTTCCTCTGGCTATTTTTGAGACATGTTAGTTTTTTTGTTTTGTTTTTTTTGTTTTTTTGCGTTCCTTGAGGCTTAGCCCTTTGAGGACGGTTAGCCACTCGTTAGCCAGACACAGCCGTCTTGTAAGGCTTCATGGACATCTTACCTGAAGCACCTGACGTATTCAAAGTGTCGTAAGAGGCTTCGTACCACCTCTTCCTTAGCGAGTTATTTTGCACCTTGCCCCTCAATATTCTCTTGTAATTAATGCAAACTTTGTCGATAATAGAACGATATCAATAACATAAGGGGAATATTGATGCACGTTAGTAGGCACATAAATCACTTAGGAAGAGATACTGCGAGGTCTTCTATCCTATAGCTCTTGCTTCGTGTGTATGTGCGTCAAGGGATCTCTTCCCACACCTCCTCCTTCCCTGCAGCAGATAGTCAGTCAGTCAGTGGGTGTGTCAGCCAGCCAGTCAGCCAGTCAGTCAACTAGCCAGTCAGTAAGTCAGCCAGCCAGCCAGTCAGTCAGTCATCCAGTCTGTCAGTCACGCTGTGGCTGTGACAAGCACTGAACTAATTAGCGGAGTTTGGGATGAAGAGAAGCGAGGCTTACTTGTTTTGGGAACTACCAACTCTGAAGGACTGGATTAGGGCAAGATTAGCTACAGTGGTGATGGCCAGAGTGGCTCTTGACTGATTTTCACCACTAATTTGTCCTTGTTGCTTTTGTATTTTGTTTCTCCTTGTTCTTCTCGACAAGGAGAGTATGTTTTTCCCCCTGTTTGTTTGTTTGTTTGTTTATTTGCCCATTAGCAGGATTACTCAAAAACTGAAGGAGAGAGCTGGACCAAATTTGGTGGGTAAATAGCCCATGTCCCAGGGAACAATTGTTTAGCTTTTGGGACTGATTCGGGTCGAATTACAGATTCTGGATCCGGAAAACACTTTTTGCTAAACCCTAATCAGTGATGAGAAAACCTAACGCGTTATGAAGAGTGGTCTGGAATTACGTTGCCCTTGTCGGATAGATGCGCTCCACTGAGTGCCCCTGTAATATTTGGGTTTGTTGGAATTTGATTCATTTCACTTATTTTCATATACGTTTATTGCCTACATTAGAAACAGTCGAGTGATAGAAAATGCGCCTCCTGCTTGCTGGATTTCTCTTGTTTTTCACCACTGTTTTTGTATTGGGTTTGATTCTTGGTTGTGCTTTTTTGTTTTTGAAGCGTCTGTTCCTTTTTCGATACAAAAATCAACAATGATAGACTGAAAATCTGTAGTAAATTGTTCTGCCCTGAAAATATAATAAAAAAAAAGAAAAAGAAAAATTCATTCTTTTCGAGATGCCTGAACACATTGCGTTTAATAGACAGGAGGTCATTGGCAGAGGGAAAGAGAGTTTGATGAGGTCAGTTCCACAGTTGACCAGGTGTGTTGCGTGAATACCTTAAAGCACTGGTTAATTTTTACATTTTGTGTTGTCTTTGTTGCGGGGATTATTGGTGTATTTGCTTTACTTATTTATTTGTAAACATTTAATTTATTTATTCTACTGGTTGGGTTCTGATTCGAGATTATGACCCCCAGAAGAGTGCAAATATTTGTCGCGTATTTTGTTGGAACTTTTTAAGGGCCGGCGGCTGTATTAGCGCCTTGCATTTTAATGTATGAAAATGTAATACAATAATATGTAAATATTGTACAATGCGCCATCAGCCTGCCATTGAATTTAGATATTGGAGAGTTTTATTCTTGGCGGCCATTACAGCCGGCCGCCATGACCATTACGGTCCGTAGTAAACACAGCATCGAGGCCCAGTGGTGTGTGCTGAGTGTGTGTGGCACCGTGTGACACTGTGTCGTATGTAGTGGTGTGTGTTGAGTATGGCACCGTGACACTGTGCCATACGTAGTGGTGCGTGTTGAGTGTGACACAGTGTGGCACTGAACAAAACATCACTGTATGGAACACAGTACGACTACGAGCGTTAAATGACACACTTTACTGAACACAACTGGCAGTGGGTTCAGGATGCGTCTATTGTGCCATGTCTCTACCTTTTTGTATTAGCGGGCGCGCGCGCGCACGCACGCACACACACACACACACACACACACACACACACACACACACACACACACACACACACACACACACACACACACACACACACACACACACAGAGGAAGCGTCGGAACATGAACGCGTTACGTGCAAAACGAATATTCAAGGAATGGGTGCTGGAATGCCTACTAAGCAAACAGACTAAGCACAGAACACCACATATACAGAACACGACACAGACTAAACACTAAATTGGACCAGAGATATGGCCTAGAACCACTCAGACAATTGCTTGTATCCTGAGTGGCAATGGAAATTATTTCATTATTATTTGGAGCGATGAAATTCCTTGTTACTCTGCAAGGCTCAGTTCCTCATTGTAAGAACCCTCTGCTTCTCTTGACCTGCCTTCCCTTCCCTCCCCTTCCCTTCCTTCTTGTTTTCTTTTTGTCCATCATTGCTGCCTCACATAGCTCAGCACCAGTCTTCCATCCACCACCATGCCGACCAAACAGACCTCAGAATATCACACACATCTGGCATTTCTCGTTATGTCGTCATTATTTGTCTGTGATCTTCTGAGTGGCAATCTCCTCAAAAATTGTAGTATATTTTTTAACATTTATGACTAATCACGCCTCGTTATATATTTATTCCCAAGTTTCCTCAACTCTTTCAGTGTTATATGCTATAAGTGGCAGAAATACACTGGGCTTGACTACCATCCTTACCTCTGAGTTGTTTTGTACTAAATTTGAGAATGTTACCTGTGATTAAACTCTTACCTGATGTAAGCTGGCTCGAGTCTGAAAGTAAAAGGAAAATAATTTGAATATGCACCTCATTTTTAACCCTGTCAATCCAAATGAGTTACTTTTTACATTTTATTTTCGCTTGCACATGACGATTTCATTCAGGTTATTGAGAGCCTGGATTTGTGAAGTTATTGAAGGTATTAATGAAGTTACCAACGACAGCTACATTTAATACGTCAGATGTAAAAGTTTTATCCTGCGGTGGATAAAATCGTCAGGAGTTGGCAAAAAAGATATAAATTAGGTCATGGGGTTGAAAGGGTTAATATTGCATAGATGGCTGAGTAATTACCTGTCCTCCTTATAACCTGTATTTGTCAGGTATATATAAACGCCCCACCTGCCATCCAGCTAATTGACTCTGGCTTCTTTGACTCACCTGAAAGGTACACCTGGCAGAGAATATGACAGGTGTTTCACCAATGAAATAAACAACCCAGCAATCAACCACCTGCCTCTGTAAATAAAGTACTGGATATGCTAAGTAAACAACGATGTAGTTATTAACCTGCCACGTGCCAGTGCCCTTTTAAAACGGTCTGACATAATTCCACGGCCAGTGCCAGTGCCGTTTTAAAACGGTTAAAAATTTAAAAAATCACTGTGATCACATTTTTCAAGATTCACGGGTAAAAATTAGCAGGCATGTATGGTAACTGTTCCTCTACCATCCCCCAGGCTGTCAAGGCCATACACTCACTCGCTCCCCCCCCTCACACTCACTTTGCCTCACTCTGCCTGTGTGCCCCACCCAGTGCTGTACATAGTGAAGGCATTTTGTAAATATTTTCACGTGTGAGTTGTAAAATTTTCTTGTAAGTGCCAGGACTGTACATAATGAAGTCAGGTTGTACCTATCTTCAAGTATGTGTAAGATAATGCATTCACAGTGGGAAAGACACGCAAATTGTGATAAATGCTGAAGTAATAAGTAATCAGAAAAGCGTACTGAACATTGCTATACCTTCCCAGCATAAATTCCTGAGTATCCCTAATATAGAAAATGGCTTTCTCTCAGGTACATGGTGGGCATGAGAAAGCGGGTATACTGTGTACGAGTATGCAGGACTCAATAAAACCCATTTCTGAGCTTCAGTGAGCATTATGATGGTGAAATTCGTTGTTTTCACATCAAAATCTATCATTTTAGCCAATAAAAATAAGTTAAAAAATGGCCAGCACAGAGGCGACCCGGGCTAAAAATAGCTGGCACCCGGTGGGTAAAGGTAAATGACTCAAGCATATTATCGCCAATGCACAAAAAACAATACAAGGAAGCCACATTGTACGCTATTATGTATGAGTATCATGTTTAACAGGAAAAAATCTCTCATGACTAATAACTGAAATAATGTACGTGATAAATCAAATTGATATCCTGATGTATATAAATCTGAAATGTACATGATGCTGAAGTGAAGATAGGCTAATACAAAATGATCTTAATAGTTTAGGTGTGTCTTATTTCCCTCTTGTGGTGAGGAAATGGAAAATGTGAGTACGTTTAAGTACTTGGAGAGTGTGATGAGTAAGGATGGAAGTTTGGAAGGTGAAGTGCTTGAATGGGTACAACAAGGAAGAAAGGTTGTTTGTTCCTTGAAAGCAGTGATAAGAAATAGGGAAGTGAGCATGGAAGTGAAAAAGTTACTACGTGACAGTATTGTGATACCAACTCTAACATATGGAAGTGAAGCTTGGACATTGTTGGAGGGACAGAAGTCAAGAGTGAGAGCAGTGGAAATGAGTTATTTAAGAGGAGCCTGTGGAGTCACATGGAGAGACAGGCTGGCAAATGAGGATATAAAGGAGCGTTGTGGTGTGGATGTGGATGTGATAGGAAGCATTAGGAGGAACACACTGAGGTGGTTTGCCCATGTGGAGAGGATGGAGAGTGAGAGACTGACGAGGAGAGTGTATGTGAGTGAGGTGGAGGGGGAGAGAGGGAGGGGGAGGCAGAGGATGAGAAGGAGGGATGGAGTGGAGTGGTATATAAGAGAGGGGTGTGTGAGTTGGGAGCAGGGCAGTGAAATGGCGGGGGACAGGGCGACTTGGAGGTGATTTGTTTGTGGCCACCCCGTATGGGATTAAGGCGTCTGGCAATAGATAGATAGACAGGCTACATATTAAGGCACTCAGTTCCTTCGTAATGTATCTCACATATTACAAATTCATCTTTAGTCATTATTTTTGTTTTTACATCTACCGGGAGAGGAATATAGTGAAACCAGGAATGTGTCTTCCAGTGACTGATGTTTACATTGAAAGAGAGAGAGAGAGAGAGAGAGAGCAGAATACAGTGATAGTAGGGAATAGAAAGTAAACGCCATACAGCTAAACGTCATCCTGTTGCGTCATAATAAACGTTTGGGATAGACTAACCTTTGCTATGCAGTGTTCAGGTACAGGTGACGAGCCAGTTATCATGTTTTTATTGCGAGAGACATCCAGGTTTGCTTTTAATTCCTGGATATTGACAACCTCGATAATGTTTTCCATGATTGGTTTTGAGAGAGTCGGCAGGATCCAGAGTTTGTGTTTGTCATTTTCTCTGTCTTATTACCACCATATTACCCTAATAGCCTAATCATTTTCACAGCTATATCACCATCGTTTAACTCTCATCTTCATCATCGTGACACTACTTTCTCACACCATATCTCCAAGCTATCACCACCATGTCACTGTCGTAATTTCATCCACTGGGCTTCCACCACCACACGCATCGCTGGCAGCCTTAAATTAAGTGGATGCTATTTTTTCATTCTATCTCTGCACACGTCTAACCCCAGAGCTTATCTGGGGTGACCGAGACTATAGTTAGGTTAAGTTAGGTTAGGGTGACGCCGACTCTGTATTTAGGTTAGGTTAGGTTAGGTTTATCTGTAGTGGCCACGACTCTGTTTGGGTTATTTTAGGTTAGGTTAGGTTTGACTAGATTAGGTTGGGTCTGACTAGGTTATGTTAGTTTTGACTCGGCTTGGTTGAGTTAGGTTACGTTAGGTTAGGAACTGTATGTTTAAGGTCCCACAAATCGGTGGTTAGAAAATGTAATTATTTCCGTATTTTCTCGTGGAGTGTTTTCTTCTTGATGCATTGTATGTTATTAGCCCTTTCAGGCCGATGACATTTTTTATCCTTTGCTTTTGCAACAACTGCTTGACAACTTTTTTGTTTAGAACGACTTATCAAAATGGTAAAATTAGATGAAGCCTCTATTAACCCCATCAGAAGTAGATATATTTTTTTTTAAGTCAAATAAAAATCTTTTTCAAGCGAAAATAAATATAAAGCGACGTACTCTGACTGAAGGAGATAAAGAAGTGTGTGTCAGTAATGTTTAGGCTGAGAAGACGTAAGCAGTGAGTATAATGTTTTTAATAGGCCTTGAAATCAACCACGATACACTGATTTCTGACACATGTTGAATTCGCTCCATGTTGCTTGATCAGAGACGGCAAGAGAGGTGGCGTGCGGTCCTAACGGACCCAGGTTCAAATCCCGGCTGGGGCAGGGAACAGTTTAAGGATTTGAATTTCATTAAATCAGGCTTTACTGATCTACCAGAAGACCCGCCGACATGTCGTAAAAATACCCCCGCTAATACCAATACACCAGTCCTGTATGAGACAGCCCTAGCATGTATTCAATATGGACGGTGGGTGTTTGCGCCGAAGTGGTGACATGTAGAGGTGTATGGTATGTAGGAGGACTGCTGGGCCTTGATAGCAGGCTGTGAAGCCTATGCCCTGAGTCGGACACATGAAAAAAAAAAGAATAAATAAACCAACTTTTTGTCAGCATATTTCTAAATTTTAGAACGCTTGGCTGTGTTGTCAGGACAGCTTAACCCAACAGGGGAAAGAACCGATGCAATTTTCGATAATGTCGCTGAGAGCAGCCCACAAAGGCAGAGGCAGCTGGGGTGTATGACTCTAGTGTGTCTCCACCCCACTCATAGTACCTGAGAGTAGGAAACTGTCTAACACACCTTCTTGTACTGAAGGGGTAAAGGAAATATCTAACCTGGGACTGAACAGGTTACTTAGATCTACCCTTACAGTGCTAAGTCTGATTCCTGTTAACTCCTTGGTCATGATGTCGCCATAGCTGTGAATAACATCATCCGGCGTTAACAAGATTATAAATTAAATGTTATTGTACCTCTGTCATGCTGGCTTGGGAAGCAGGAGGACCAGAGACGATGCCCAATACAACACCAAGATCAATTAACAAACTAAAGATAATTCCGCTTATGTTGCTATCATTTGTTTTGAAGGAAGTACAGGGGATAAAGGTTCTGCACTCTATCCTTGTTCGTCCTCCGAAAGAAATCTTAGTAACGACAGGAAATTGGTCATTAGTTTTATCATTGAAGTCATTACCTGATACAGGATGCCATCGTCAGCAACTGTGTGGGGTTAGTTGGCTTCGTTGCCTATGAGTAACGTCATGGTAGGCCTTGTGGCCCTACCCAGTTACCCTTCCCTCACCCTCTTTCCACCCCCTGAATCTTTCCTTTCCTTCCTCAATCTCTCCTCCTCCTCCCCTTCTCCTTTCCCTCCCTCAATCTTCCCTTTCTCCTCACCTTTTCCCTTACCTCTCCCATTACTTTCCCTTTCTCATTTTTCTCTCCCTGCTTCCCCTCCCCCTCCCTCCTTGTCCTTTCACTTCCCCTCCCCTCTCCCTTTCCTTCCCAGCTCCCTATTTTCTCCCATTCCTCGTTACCTTTTGCCTTCCCTTTCCTTTCACCTTCTCCCCCTCTCTCTCTCCCATCCCTCCTTCCTTACCCCCTCTTCCTCTTTTCCACATCACAGATACATAATGCAGCGCTTCCACCCCTCCTTTCCCTTTTCCTCCCCTCTCCTCGGCCTCTCCCTCTCCCATTCCCTTTTCGCTGCCTCCTTTCCTCCCTTCCCCTCTCCCATTGCTATTCCTCCCATTCCCCTCTTCCCTCCATCGCAGGCACAAAATGCAACGCTCCCACCCACTAACTATTTTGAACTCATGCCAATCCAGTTAGTTCACTGTTCATTTTATCCTAATTAAAATTCAGAATCCATTCCCTGCCACGGCTTATTAATCGAAAAAATCATTCCCGATTCCCAATGGCAGAGTTTTTCCAAGACTTAGCGTCCTGACTGGCTGGCTTTGCTTTAATCAGAGGTTCATTAATTACACGGGTACAGACTTGTGTGAAATGATTACCTGGTGATTGGCTGCCAGCGATTGGACGGAGGCCGCTCAGGTGTGCACAACCAGGCAGGACAAAATAATATCCACGACAGACAGAAAAGAGAGAAAGGAACGAAAAGGAAGATGAAAAAATAAATCCAACTGTGACGGAATTTTCCACGGCTTAACATTGATGTCTCCTGTTCTTCTTGGCATAGGGGATTTTGTAACAGGAAGGGGAAGAAACTTACAGAGTAGACAGCAAACGGTAAACAAAGCTCAAAAATGAAATACACATCAATCGAGTGCGGACGATCTTTCTGAGCTCCCGGCACTCTTTCATATTCCCTTTGGTGTAAGAGATTTCATACAGGAATACCTTTACGAAGTAGTTTGCCCGTTACAAGATAACAAATCATCTCTCCACAACAGACAGAATGGAAGGATGGAACAAGCAGAAATAAACGAAAAATATAACTCTGAAAAAAGCCACCGTCCCACAAAACAGAAAAGAAAACGTAGAACATATACGTTAACAGAGAGCGCCACACCACAGTCTTGTAATGTATTAGGTATTCCAGTTCACTTAAATTTTGTAATAGTTCTTCTTCAGTTGTTGATTTTTCGGGAGGAAATAAAGCCCTTCTCCACAACAGATAGAAAAAAAAAAAGAAAAAAGCCTGTGAGCATCCAGTCGAGTCGTGTTGATGCATTTCGGATTTTCGTTAAGTTCGCCATTTTCGTAACTGTAGGAAAACATAATTGATTTACAAGAGACAGAGAAGATGGTAGAAAAAAATAGTAAATCTTCTGACGTGCGTTTGCCCTCTGCACAGACTTGTCTTGTTGCATCGTCTTCTCGTTTTCTTAAGAGATATTAAAACACCTTTTCCTCGGCATCGGAGATATGCTTTACCCACCACAGAAGGGGAAAAAAAGAAGACAAGAAATAATCTACAAAAATACCCGGTAAATGGATGTATGTGTATGTGACGAGTGTTGTATTTCGTGTTGTTCCAGGGGTTCCTAACACCTTTTCCTTAGCTGTTTATTCTGCGCTTTGCACTAAGATGGACAAGGAAGATGTGCCACAAAGAATCATGCATCAACGGAAATACAAACAATTGTGAAAGAAATCCTACCCAGACTTTGAATGATGGGTGTGTAAGTTTGAGAGAAGGCTGCCTGGTGGTGAAGAACAGATAGACATAGAGGCGAATCACATGCGGCCACCCCTTTCCGGGATTAAGGCGTCTGGCTATACGCAGATGGATAGTGTTTATTTTAACGATACGGCAGTCTTGGCCCCACTTGACCCCCCTTCACTCATCTCTGCAGAGGGTGTAAGTCAAGCCGAAACTGCTGTATCATCAACCAGACCTCTTTTTTCCCACCTACTGTTTGAGGTACGGTCCAAAAAAAAAAAAAAAACAAGAAAAAGAACAGATAAAAGGAGAAGCTAACCAAATATCGACCCAGTTAAATAGGCCGCACTCCACCCACTATTCCAGCCCCGGCATCCAAACATCTCCCCACTGGTATTAGCATCCACACTTAGCGCTTCATATCTTCATAAACAGAGTATCTATATATATATATATATATATATATATATATATATATATATATATATATATATATATATATATATATATATACATATTTTTTTTTTAATGCGAGGAAGAAGGAACCAAAGGCCATGAGCACGCAGTAACAGTTCCCTCCAAGAGAAAAACAAAATACAATAGAGAGCCAAATTCAAGATCCGATCATTTTGAGATGCCTGGACACACTGCGTTTGAAAGACTGGAGATCATAGGCAGCAGGAAATACAGACAGAGGGAGACAGTTCCAGATCTGACCTGTTGCATAAATAAAAGACTGGGAGTAACGGTTAACTTTGCATTAGAGAGTTGGACAGAAAAGGGATGAGAGTTTGCTGCCAGACGGGTGCTACGCGCCCGTCGTAGAGGTGGAGGAATGCAAGCAGACAGTTCAGAGGAGCAGTGACCATTAAAGTAGCGATAGAAAAGAGATAAAGATGCAACAGTGCGGCGAAGAGACACAGGTTGAAGGGAGTCAGTAAGAGGAGGAGAGTTAATGAGACGAAAAGCCTTTGACTCCACCCTAGTGAGAAGAGCTGTATGTGAGGAGCCTCCTCACACATGAGAGTTGTACTCCACACAGGGGCGGATAAAACCTCTGTATAGAGTCAACAATTGTGCAGGGGTAAAGAAAGAGCGGAGTCGGCTTAGCACACCCAATCTCTTGGAAGCAGATTTACAAGAGATGTAATATGATCTTTCCAAGATAAGTCCCGAGTAAATGAAACCCCAAGCATGTTCAAGGATGATGCAGGATTAATCTGAATATTATTAAACATTAGTGGGTATACCTGTGGAAGATTTTGTCGGGTTGATAGGTGTAAGAACTGAGTCTTAGATGCATTAAAGACAACCATATTATTTTTACCCCAGTCAGAGATACGAGCCAAGTCAGACATTAGGTGTGCCATAGCCTCATCCCTTGTTTGTTGAAGTAACTGTTGAGATGCGCGTTGCGGGAACCGAATGGAAAGGTGAAGGGTGGAGTCATCAGCGTATGAGTGAATAGGGTTAGATGTACGGCTTAGAAGATCATTGATGAATAAAAGGAAGAGAGTTGGTGATAGGACAGAGCCCTGAGGAACACCACTGTTGATAGATCTAGGAGAAGAACGATGGCCGTCTACAACAGCGGCTATAGAACGACCAGAAAGGAAGCTAGCGATGAAGGCACAGATAGAAGGATAGAAACCATAAGAGGGCAGTTTGGAAATTAAAGATTTATGCCAGACTCGATCGAAAGCCTTTGAGATGTCAAGTGCAATGGCAAAGCTTTCGCCAAAGTCCCGAAAGGAGGATGACCAGGAGTCTGAAAGGTAGGTGAAAAGATCGCCAGTGGAGCGTCCCTGACGGAACCCATACTGACGATCGGAAAGAAGGTTGTGATAGGAAAGATGCCTTAAAATTTTTCTATTAAGAATTGACTCGAAAACTTTTGAAATACAGGACGTTAAAGCAATTGGACGATAGTTGGAGGGTTGGGAGTGGTCACCCTTCTTTGGGACTGGCTGAATGAGAGCAAACTTCCAGCAAGAAGGAAAGGTACAAGTTGACAGACAAAGGCGAAAGAGTTTGCCTAGGCAGGGTGTAAGCACAGAAGCACAGTTCTTGAGAACAACAGGAGGGACCCCATCAGGCCCATATGCCTTGTTAGTACTGAGGCCAGTGATGGCAGAAAATACATCCAATGAAGAAATTTTAATGTCAGCCATGAGGAAGTCAGAGGGGGAAGTGATGGAGGAACAGCACCGGAATCGTCTAAGGTGGAATTGGAGGAGAAAGTTCAGTGAAGAGATCTGCTTTATCAGTAGAAGAAATAGCTACAGAACCATCAGAGTAGAAAAGAGGAGGGAAAGATGATGAGGTAAAGTTGTTAGAAAGATTTTTGGCAAGGTGCCAGAAGGAGCGGGAAGAATTCGAATTGGAGAGTTGAGAGCATTTAGTATGGATGAAATTATTTTTAGTAGAGCGAAGAACAGACTTAGCACGATTCCGGGCAGAAACGTAAAGATGATGTGATTCAGGGGTGGGTTGGCTCCGGTACCTTTTGTAGGCCTTCTCCTTGTTGCGGACAGCATTAGAACAAGCATGATTAAACCAAGGCTTTCTTGCGTTAGTCAAAGGATATGAGAAAGGAATGTATGCTTCCATGCCTGAGAGAATAACCTCCGTAATGCGCAAGGCACACTCAGATGGCTCCCGGCCATGGAAGCAATAATCATTCCAGGGAAAATCAAAGAAGTACTGCCTGAGGGCCTCCCAGTCCGCGGCTCCAAAATGCCACAGACGACGTTTCCCTGGAGGGTCCACAGGCCGTACCAGAGTGATAGGACAGGTTAAGGTAATAAAGTTGTGATCGGAAGAGCCCAACGGAGAGAAAAGATTAACAGAGTAAGCAGAAGGATTAGTTGTGAGGAAGAGGTCAAGTATGTTGGAGCTCTCTCCAAGGCGGTCAGGGATACGGGTAGGGTGCTGTACAAGCTGCTCTAGGTCATTAAGGATAGAAAAGATGTAGGCTTGTTCACCAGGTGGATCCATGAAAGGAGAGGAGAGCCAAAGGTGGTGTAGGAATATTGAAATCTCCAAGAATGGAGATTTCAGAGAAAGGAGAAATGGACAGAATGTGTTCCATCGTAGAAGTAAGATAGTCGAAGAATTTTTGATAGTCAGTAGAATTAGGGGATAGGTAAACAGCACAGATATATTTAGACAGAGAATGACAGGAAAGCCGAAGCCAGAGTGTGGAGAATTCAGAAGAATCAAGTTCAGGAACACGAGAGCAAGATAAGTCGTTGCGTATGTATACACAACAGCCACCTTTGGCTTTGAAATGAGTATAGAGAAAGTAGGAGGATACAGAAAAGGGTTTGCTGTCAGTTGCCTCAGACAGCTGAGTCTCCGTTAGAAAAAGAAGGTGAAGTTTAGAGGAGGAGAGGTGGTGCTCAACAGAGCGAAAGTTAGATGAAAGGCCACGAATGTTGCAGAAATGAAGAAGAAGAGAGTCAGACAGTGGTTCCAGGCACCTCGAGTCGTCACCGGGAGAGGGGCAGATGGTGGGGGCATTTATGGTCCCCCCCCTGGGGACTCCGAGGCTTGATGAATCGACGCCATTTTTGGTGAACTTTGAATAGGAAGTGTAGTGTGTACTGTGCATGTAGTTTGGTGAAGATAGTTAGAGAAATTTGTACTGGAGAGCATGCTGGCCTACTCTCTGCTTAACTGAGACACTGAAAAAGTTCAGCAAAGGGGGATGGTCAGGAACTAGTCCTGAGGGCTGATGAAACGGGAGCTCCAGCACTCCCTGTCATCAGTTTTCCATCCACCTTTGATTCTGAACTGTCCAAGGCATCGCGAAATCAAGGTCCAGTACTCACAGTGGTTTCCTGTGAGGTCATAATGCTAAATAGAGTTGTTGTGTTTTCACCTGTTGGAACTGAGCCACTGCCACGACTTGTCATGGTTAGATGATATTCGATGTGCCTAGTTAGAAGTTAGGAGGTAGGAATGAGTCTCCTTGGTTATTAGATCCTCCAGTCTGACCTGATCGCCATCCGAGCTGAAAGGGATTAGAGATCTTTGCCAGGTTAGTGTGACCGCGCTATAGCACCGCTTCTCATGTTATTAAATCTTGCCTTTTATGCCTCAGTATTTGCTATTATTATTATTTGTATCTTTTTAATATGGCTATGGTCTGTGTAAACATCCTACACTAGGATACTAACCTGATATATTGAGAAATAAAATCGAAGGATGAAGTGTTATAAAATCTATAACAACAAAATCCGGGACTGTTTTGTCAGAGCCACGGCGTCGGCTGATGCTCTTTTGTTAATTCTGTGGTAATTAACCTGCTTTATTTGTGATCCCTGATAAAAATAGCTTTGTAAATGAAAACCGTTTTGCAGGCTTTTGTTCGGATTAAACTCCCACTCGAAATAAATTTTATGAATGCTATGAACTGACAGGGGATCGAGTTGGTTGGTAAAACATGTACGAGGCAACTTAGTAACTTGATTTTAGCATCTTTTATACATACATCTGATAACCTACGGACTGACTACATCTGACAAGTGTACTGTATGTGAAGCGCATCTACAAAGACAACTGTATGTAGATGACCAGGCTTGTGATGCTGGGCCAGGGTTACAAGGACTTGAAATATGTGTTGCTGGTAGGTCACCCACTTCCGATCTTCATTATTCCTTGTCTCTCGATGCTACCCCAACCCATCCCCACGTGGGAAAGAGGACCAATATAATTTTTGTTTTTGATATTACCATATAATAAGTAGTTTGTGTGTGTGTGTGTGTGTGTGTGTGTGTGTGTGTGTGTGTGTGTGTGTGTGTGTGTGTGTGTGTGTGTTCAGATTAATTCAGCATAACAGTTTTTCCCCCCGTTTTATTAACTCCTTCAATCCGGTGACTGTAATTTTTACTTAGTGTGGCTATCTTCAGGTTATTGTATTCAGTAAAGGCTGCATCTAACCCCTCTAGTTCGATATAGTCACCCGTGTATAGCAGGAGTAAAACCTAAACTATATCATGGTACTGAAGAGATTAATAGTATTGGCAGCCCAGCACGCCAGCGTTCCTGACTAATCCTGGTGTCCTCTCATCACAGGGCGGCAAGATGGCACGGACACCTCCAGCCTGTCCACACACCTGTCCTCAATACCACCACAGTAATTACAGGTAGGATGATTAACTCTAACGTACTGTATATATTTTATAGCTATATGTGTATATCTAGATTGGTGCTGCAGGGAGATGGTGTTGGAAGATTTGTATTGTTTTCTAGTATATATTATCACAAATGAAACTTGAGACTACATCACTGATATGTTTTCATGGTGGAGTTTTTTCTCTTTGTCTCCATCATTCTCAAGTCTGATTCCTGTTAACTGTATGGCGACGTCCTCGGGGTGAAGCGGTTAATAACAGAGGCCCCAGAGTGTATATTGGCCTTACCACAAATTTAAACTCAGTTCATTTTTTCCTTCAATCCATATCCCCTTTGGCCTTTTTCCTCACAGAATCACAAATTTCACCTTCTACTGAATATCTCCATTTTGTTTTCCCGGTTACCATCTCCTTACAAACTTCCGTAACAAGGGCGGCACCTGTTGTTATATCAAATCCCAATATGCAGTTGACACTATTTTAAACTTCATTTCATCCAGTGTTGATTACGTATTGTATAAACTAAATTGTCAAAACATTACAAAATATATCTGTGTAGTCTATCGCTCCCCCAGTGCTTCTTCGGAACCCAGTATATTTGATTCCATATCCACACAGTTGAGTAACCTTAACCTTGCCCTTGGCACCGAAATTACCATTTTGGGTGATTTTAACATTCATAATGTTGAATGGTTATTGCATTCTGCCCGGACTGACGACGCTGGTCTAGAGTGCGAGCTGTTAGCAGAATCGTTTAATCTCACCCAGTTGGTAAAGCAACCAACCAGAATACCTGATAATCCTGACCATAATGCCCATTTCTTGGATTTATTCTTGACAAATAATCCAGATCAATACAGGATAGAGGTACTGTCACCACTTGGATCCTCTGACCACAATCTCATCAAAGCCTCATTAGTTAACCCTCCCACACCTCCCCGTTCTGAAACTGTCAGGGTGACCCGATGGCACTTTGATAGGGCAAACTGGGATGGATTTAGAAATTATCTTGCTGGCATTCCATGGCAGTCTTTCTTCTCTAGTGATCCCAGTTCTACCCAGTCCCACATTAATGACTTAATACTAGCTGGTATGGATTTATTCACACCAAGTCAACAGTTCACTAAAAGATCGAACTCTCCAAAATGGTTTGATGGCAGCTGTGCCAGAGCAACAGCCCAAAAGTCATTAGCATATAACTCATACTTAAAATAAAAAACATCTGAATCACCCTATCAATTTAAAATTGCTAGAAATCATGCAAAAGCTGTAATAAATCTTGCTAAATCAAACTTTCTTCAAAAGCAAGCATCAAAACTGCTTAACAACCCTAATGGCAATAGAATATTCTGGTCAACTCTTAATTCTTTCAATAATAACTTTAACAGGCCAACTTCCATTCCCCCACGCAAATCTTCGGATGGCAACTTTACAAATGACCCGCGTGGGAAAGCAGATACTTTTGCCAGTACATTTGCCAGAAATTCCACCATAGAGGATGCCAGCCAGAATGTCCCAGTACTAGAACTTGACTCTTCCGAAATTGCCCCACTTAAAATACAGACAAGATACATAAAATCCATCCTAGACGATTTACCTACCAACAAAGCTGCAGGCCCAGATGGAATTCCGCCAATTGTTTTGAAAAAGTGTTCCCCTGAACTTGTCTCT
Organism: Coenobita brevimanus; assembly: GCF_032717465.1. Classification (NCBI taxonomy): domain Eukaryota; kingdom Metazoa; phylum Arthropoda; class Malacostraca; order Decapoda; family Coenobitidae; genus Coenobita; species Coenobita brevimanus. The sequence goes on along the minus strand of NC_136965.1, from coordinate 18,761,391 downwards.
GTTCTAGTTAAATTATTCAGACTATGCATACGTATTTCTTTATTCCCAAATTCATGGAAAGAAGCCAATATCCACCCAATTCCGAAGAAAGGAAGTTCGTCTGACCCCTCCGATTACAGACCAATAGCTGTCACATCTTCTCTTGGTAAAGTATTTGAAACTTTAATTAATAAGCACAGTGTTAAACATCTTGAATCCAACAACTTAATGATAGACAATATGGTTTTAGCCACGAAAGATCCACCATTGGCATAATCTCCTAACTCATACCATCCATCAATCAAGCGACCTACATGGAGAAACTCATGCAGTAGCCTTTGATATTTCTAAAGCTTTCGATAGAGTATGGCACCATTCTCTGCTGTTCAGATTCCCTTGCTATGGACTAATGTCTTTTGTTCCTTTGATTTCCTCATATCTTAGTGACAGGAAATTAAGAGTAAAAGTAGGTGATGTATATTCCAATTTCCACTCAATTAACGCTGGTGTGCCGCAGGGATCAGTTCTGGCGCCAACCCTGTTCCTGGTTCATATTAATGATCTCTTATCTGTCACCCACAATCCCATCCACTCATATGCAGATGACTTAATGTACATGGTTCATTCACACTCAGACACCCATTTACAAAGTCTAGTATCACTACCTCCCAACTCAGTACAGCCATCTCCATAAATCAAGATCTATCTACGATCGGTGAATGGGGACAAAACAACCTTGTTTCTTTTAATGCTAGTAAAACTAAATATATACAATTTACTAATAGGGAGATATTGCCAGATTCGTACATTACCTTCAGTGCTACTAATATTCCCATCTCCAAAAGTATTGAAATTCTCGGCGTCTCACTTAACAATGCCCTCAGCTGGACCTCTCATGTTTGATCACATGCTAAAACCGCCTCAAAGAAACTTGGACTATTGTACAGAGTCCGTAACTTCTTCACTGACGAGCAGTTAGCTATAATTTATAAGAGTCATGTGTGCTCTCAGCTTGAATATTGCTCACCCATGTGGAATGGATGTGGAGAGGTTGCATTAAGACAACTAGACAAAATTCAGAATAAAGCTGTTAGAATCATTAACAACCCTGCCATTACAAATAAACTACCTCCCCTGCAAGTAAGAAGGAATGTTGCCTCCCTTGCATTATTTTACAGATATTTTTATGGCAAATGCTCAGACGAAGTTGCGTCCATGGTGCCACCTCTCCATGCCTTTCCTCGTGCTACACGGGCATCTGGTAGCGGTTATGACTGGAATGTCACTCATCCATATTGCAGAACTTCTGTCTATCAGAATTCTTCCATTCCCCGAACTGCATCTCTCTGGAACTCGCTTCCCCAGAGTTGTTTCCCTCCAAACTTCAACCCACAACTGTTCAGGTCTAGCTGTTACAGATATTTTATGAACAGAGGACACAAGTAATCTGGTGTATGGATTTTTTTTTCATTTGTTTTTGCTTCCTCTGTTCGATTATTATTAAACACACACACACACACACACACACACACACACACACACACACACACACACACACACACACACACACACACACGCTAATTTGTCACAATCTGCAATGTGGTTAGTAGTACCGAAGAAGTACAGTAAGGTGGGCAAATCACACATGTACTGTAGTGTGTGTGTGTGTGTGTGTGTGTGTGTGTGTGTGTGTGTGTGTGTGTGTGTGTGGAAGGGGGTTTGGCGTGTGGTGTGGCAGAGAGAGAGAGAGAGAGAGAGAGAGAGAGAGAGAGAGAGAGAGAGAGAGAGAGAGAGAAGGGAATAAAGTAAAATGAGGTTTCGTTCAAAGATGTTATTGAACTCAGGAAAGATATCTCGTCTTGAAGGGATAAGTAAAAGTGTTGTTTGACCAGGTCAGTACGATGTGTCTCCCGGGCTGGCTGAAATCGTCTGGAGATAGAGAGAAGATATTAGAAAAATGCCCAACGATTTTAGGGGTTTATTTAACACTCAGGCTCCTTTGAAACTAAGTAAAATAGTCTGGTATTAGCTTATATTAATTGTAGAGTTGTTCGGCAGTGAGAGGTTAATGATGACAGTGTTAACACTCTCAGGCTCCTATGATTCTCTCTCAGCTGCTATAAAGTCGCCTGAGAGCAGCAAAAATAAGCCAGATATGACGTCACTGAGTCAGCTGGGTCAGTAAGCTAAGTAAATGTTGAGAGTGATGGTTCGGGAGGATGGTAGTCCAATAAAGCGACTCCTCCACCAAGCCGGTCCTTCACTCACAACCTTTGTCCTAATGCTTCAGTGTGATTGCATCCTGGGCCAGATGAACAAGACTTTTCCCCTGAGGGCTTTCTGCTTGAACTGGACACAAGAACGATCTTTTCCAAACTGAAATTGAATGAGATGACCAGGCACCTCGAAATGAACGGATATTGAAATTGGCTTTCTGTTGTATTTTTTTTCCTTGTAAGGAACGGTTTGCGTACATATATATATATATATATATATATATATATATATATATATATATATATATATATATATATATATTGTTACATAGCCTATGATTTCATCATCCTTTGTATAATTCTAACATACAGTATGCTGCATGTTTGATCACGATTCGCCTCGTGGCTTCCATAGTGACCAGGCTTGCGTGTTCTACCTCACTCCCCCCTTCTTCCCCTTATAGTAGAGTAAGTCGTTCTTTCTGTTGTTCAGAGCAGGAATGTCAACTCTTTGGCCCCTATGGCTTCATTTGCGCGTCCTTCTTACAAGTTGAATCAAGCTCTGCCAGCCCCTATATAATGAGCTCAGTCTCTGCATTAATTGCCACTTAGATCTACTTCTCATTTGGTTCACATTTCTGTCCTCCCCTGTATAGTGTATTATTATTTTTGTGAGTGCTCAGGAAGTCTCCAACCATCTAGCTGCTGTATAATTTGAGTATAAGTGTTGATACCATTTTTCTTGTACTGTATGGCCTGAGGTGTTAATTCGTAGGCCTGGTAAGGTTTTTGTGATTCATGTGGAGTTTTTGATGTCAGCCATTATTATTAATATTTTGTATCTGTAATAATATATCTTGCATTAACTGAGCATTATCCGGTTTTCTCATTTTATCAGGGCTGACTTAGATAAATTTACTCTTGCTAATTTCGTGTTAATAGAGGCTATTGCAGTTAACCATATATTTAACCTGTTTTTGCCATTACATTATCCTTATGAGTCCTGAATGTTTAGTTGTTAGTTTGAGCATTAAACTTTAACTTGCAATTTTACCAAACTCTTTTGTTTTGAACCTGGAACTTTGGGAGACAGTAGTGGTTTTAGTATTCTCACTTGAAGTGTTCATTATCTCTCTCTGTTCCGTAACATAAATTTGGCGACCTCTTGTCAGGATATTCAGGATATTATCATAAGGATATTGCTTGATATTTTGTGACTGTGATTTATTCATGATATCTACTATTACTACTCTTGATGAAGCCAAAGATTTTTTGTCAAATGTGCAAACAGTGTGTGATGTAGAAAACAGAACAAAGAATGATCTTAAGCTTGTTGCTCAACAATTGGGAATTGCTGTTCGCTCTCATCATTCTAAAGATCAAATTGTTGACATGATTAATAAAAGCTTGTTTAATGTAACTCCTCCAGATGAGCAAACGCAGATTGAAATAGCTAAGTTACAGCTAGCCCTGCAGGAGGCTCGTGCTAAGGAGGCTGAGTTTCAGGCACGTGCTAAGGAGGCTGAGTCTCAGGCTCGTATTCAGGAGGCACAGGCACAGGCTGAGTCTCAGGCTCGTATTCAGGAGGCTCAAATTGAACTTGCTAGGATTCAGGCAGACCATGAGTATCGCATGAAACAAGGTGGAACTGGATCATCTAGCTCTGATGATTTTGATGTGGTTAAAAATATTAAACTTGTCCCTCCTTTTAATGAATCTGATTTGACAAAGTATTTTCAGTAATATTACTGGATAATTGCTATTTACTATGAATGTTATATGTATACAATATTATAATCAATATTATATACTAATAGATTAACATATGTCAATGATGATTGCTGTCGAAGGACCTCCAGTGGTGTGTGCCGAGCACATGTTAGGACTCCATATTATAATTACAAATCATAATAGATAGATAGATAAATAAATAGATAGAGAGACAGATAGAAGCAGGAAGTCAGATGATGAGAAGGTACTGTGTCTGCGAGAATCGAGCATTGCTAAACATGCTTACACACTCTTAACTCAAGGAATGCTTTATACGCACACGACAGCGCCTCGTGACCATACACACACATACATACATACTCACACACAGGCTTCTAGAACTTTCCAACCACAGTGAACACACGTGACACGACCCCTGTTTCACCAGAATTTAGGAAAGAGAGCTCAGAAGGAGAGAGGCCATAGAATCGGCAGGTAGTGGGGAGACAGGCTTAGCAACTTGGAAGAGAGAGAGAGAGAGCGAGACAGGGAGACAGGGACTCTACTTATACTCACTCGTGAGTGAGAGACTTGTTAATATTTCCAAGACAAATAAAAATAGTCCCATACTCTTCTTTATCTCTCCTGTCACTACATGACAAATGGGAACCAAGATTATCAACATACAAACAACTCAAGTATAACAACCGCTCGCCCACTAGTCTAATATATATAACTTCTCTACAAGTAACTACAAAGTCTTTTTATGACAGTTTGAGAGGGTAGCTACAGGTTTTAATTGGCCCAAAAAGTATTGGCCAGTACTCCTTCAGAGTGTTCTCACCGGTAAAGCTCAAGTAACTTATGCATCTTTGCCTCAGGATCAATCTGATAATTATGATGTAGTTAAGAGCTTGATTCTTAAGGCCTATGAGCTTGTTCCTGAAGCCTATAGAGTAAAATTTAGGACAACTTATAAACAAGATAAGCAATCCCATGTTGAGTATGCAAAAATCAAAGAAAATCTGTTAGAGCAGTGGTTAAATTCTAAGAATGTAAATTCTGATTTTGATAAATTTAAGCAGATGATTTTGCTGGAGGACTTCAAAAGGTGCATTTATAAAGATGTAAGCCTATATATTGATGAGAGAAAAATAGATAATTTGTCTGATGCTGCAGTTTTAGCTGATGAATATGTTATCACTCACAAGAGATATTCTAAAGAAAAAAGGAAAGCTGAGAGTAAGTACGTTGCCTGTACTCAGAGTACAGGTAATAGGAAAAAGAATAAAGATGATGTTTCTCATGAAGTTAATACCAGCTCCACCTCTAGATTTCAGAAAAGTAAATGTACATATTGTAGTAAGCTTGGTCATACTACGGAGAAATGTTTCAGGAGACAGCGTGATGTGAACAAAAAGGAGTCTTTAAATATTCAGTCAATTGGTCTAGTGTCCACCCTTGAGAGTTCCCAGAATTCTTTAACCAAGTTAACTGAACCTGCTTTGAAGGGTAAATTAAATTCTCATGATGAAGCTCCTCTTTTGAGCAGTAATGTGGGTGACACTCTCAAGAGTTCATGTGCTAATTTCCTGTCTGATGGTTTTGTCAGTCCTCTGGACAGTAATGACAGGAAATCAGTTCAAATATACCGTGATACAGGTGCTTGCCAATCCCTTATGCTGACCAGTGTTCTAGGCTCTAATGTTAATTCCTCTGGTGAAACTGTAATCTTACAAGGTGTAGGGAATAATTACTTCTCTGTCCCTCTGTGCAGAGTGAATTTAGAGTCTGGTTTTGTTAATGGTTCCGTTATGGTTGGGTTGGTTGAGACACTCCCAATGTCAGGTGTAACTTTCTTACTTGGAAATGATATTGGTGGAAGTCAAGTGTGTCCAGCTCCTCAGTTGTCTAGTGAACCAGTGACTGCGACCCAGTATCTTGATATCCCTGATGTGTTCTCTGCATGCACTGTCACTAGGGCTAAGTCTAAAATTACTGGTGACTTAGAGGATAATGATGATAATGATGTTATCCTAGCAGACACTTTTCTTGCTAATTTGGACCACTCACCAGATGAGGCAGTACCCCGTAGTGTTGATAATATGTCTCGTCAAGAGTTGGTTGAGTTGCAGGTTGTTGACCCTGAGTTGAAAGGTCTAGCTAACTCTGCTTGCAGTGAGGAAGAGTCAGCTGGTGCTTCTACTTGTTATTATATAAAGTCAGGAGTACTTATGAGGAAGTGGAGACCCCCAGCAACATCAGCCAACTGTGAATGGGAGGTTGTACATCAAGTTGTCATCCCTCGTGTTTGTAGGCAGGATATCATTAGAGTGGCTCATGATTCCAGTTTGGCAGGACACCTTGGAGTGAGGAAGACTGTGGCACGCATTTTGAAACACTTCTACTGGCCAGGTATCTTCAGAGATGTTTCCTGGTATTGTAAGGCTTGTCACACCTGTCAAGTTGTGGGGAAGTGTAATCAGACCGAAAAGGTTGCACCTCTAGTTCCCATTCCTCCTTCTGAGGCGCCATTCACCCGTATGTTGGTGGATATTGTGGGCCCTCTTCCTAAGACTTCTTCAGGATTTTCTTATGTGTTGACCCTGATTGATATGGCTACTCGTTATCCTGAAGCCATTCCACATAGACATATCTCAGCAAAGAACGTGGTTAAGGAAATGCTAGGGTTCTTCACCAAGTTTGGTCTGCCCAAGAAGGTACAGTCAGACCGGGGAAGTAATTTCATGTCAAATGTTTTCAAGCAGTCTCTGAAAGAGTTGGGCATCACCCAGATCACGTCTTCAGCTTACCATCCCCAGACCCAAGGAGCGTTGGAGAGATATCATCAAACACGCAAATCGATGCTCAGGAAATACTGTTTGGAACATCAGAAAGACTGGGATAAAAGTCTTCCATTCGTTGTATTTGCCGCAAGAGAATCTCCAAATGAATCACTGGGCTTCTCACCCTTTGAACTACTGTTTGGCCATGAAGTAAGAGGACCCCTTAAGCTACTCAAGGAATGCTGGCTGTCGGAGGAAGATGATGTCAACCTGCTGGAGTATGTGATGAAGTTCAAAAAACGGCTGTCCACTGCTTTACAGCTGGCGAGAGAGAATTTAGGAGCTGCTCAGGAGAAGATGAAGACTTGGTATGATAAGAAGTCCAGGTTACGCCACTTTCAGCCAGGAGATCAGGTTTTGATTCTGCTACCAGTGCATGGGCAACCTCTTCAAGCCAAGTTTAGTGGTCCTTATTTCGTGGAGAAGAAACTCAGTGATGTCAACTATGTCATCGCCACACCAGATCGTAGAAAGAACAAGCAACTTTGTCACATCAACATGCTAAAGTTATATCACAGGCGGGACGAAAATAAGCCAGTCTGCACTGTAGCTGTTCCACCCGAGTCTACAAGTGAAGTTCTCCCATGCAGCATGAGCCTGAGTGATAGTCTGGGGAAGAATCCTGATATCATGAATGATCTCCAGACTAAACTTTCTCATCTAGCTCCCGAGGAAAGGCAGGAGTTTTCGGCATTACTACAGGAGTACCCGCAAGTGTTCCGTGCCACTCCAGGAAGAACCACTGTTTTGATGCATGATGTCGATGTTGGAGACGCAAAGCCAATTAAACTGCCTCCTTACCGTGTGAACCCAGTGAAAGTTCCTCTCATCCAGAAGGAGCTTGGCTACCTGTTGGACCACAAGATGATTGAGCCCTGTCAGAGCGAGTGGAGTTCTCCTGTCACTCTAGTCCCTAAGCCAGGTGGGTCACAGCGGCTTTGCATCAACTACAGACGTGTTAATCAAATAACCAAAACAGACACTGACCCTCTCCCTCACGTGGAAGATTGCATAGACAAGATCGGAAGGGCTAGGTACATAAGTAAGTTTGATTTGTTAAAGGGATGTTGGCAAATACCTATGACTGAACGTGCTAGGGAGATCTCATGTTTTGTAACACTAGGAAAGACTTTTACATGTTCTGTAATGCCATATGGTATGAAGAATGCACAAGCCACTTTTCAGAAGCTCATGAATGTTGTAACAGAGGGTTTGGCAGGGTGTGTTGTTTATATTGATGATGTATTAATCTTCAGTGACAACTGGAAAGATCACCTATGCCATGTCAGTAAATTTCTTGAGCGTTTGGTTCAGGCTAATCTTGTAGCTAATTTATCAAAGTGTGAGTTCGGTCAAGCTAAAGTTCAGTACCTTGGGTACGTAATTGGTGATGGACATTTTGCACCACCAGGAGCTAAGGTTCAGGTTATGAATGATCTTCCCAGACCTAAAAGTAGGAAAGAGCTACAAAGATTTTTAGGAATGGTAGGTTATTACAGGAGATTTGTTCTTAACTTTTCAGTTCTTGTATCACCACTTACAGACCTACTGAAATTGTTTGGACCGATAACTGTGAATCCTCTTTCAGCAAACTTAAAGCTATCCTATTAAGTCAGCCAGTGCTCGCTACTCCAAATTTTGCTAAGCCTTTTAAGATTGCTGTTGACGCAAGTTCTCAATCGGTAGAGAGGTGGCCTGCAGTCCTAACGGACCCAGGTTCGAATCCCGGCTGGGGCAGGGAACAGTTTAAGGATTTGAATTTCATTAAATCAGGCTTTACTGATCTACCAGAAGACCCGCCGACATGTCGTAAAAATACCCCCGCTAATACCAATACACCAGTCCTGTATGAGACAGCCCTAGCATGTATTCAATATGGACGGTGGGTGTAAGCGCCGAAGTGGTGACATGTAGAGGTGTATGGTGTGTAGGAGGACTGCTGGGCCTTGATAGCAGGCTGTGAAGCCTATGCCCAGAGTCGGACACAAAAAAAAAAAAAAAAAAAAAAAAAAAAAAAAAAGTGATACAGGAGCTGGGTCTGTTTTGCTGCAAGAGGATGATCAGGGTATTGAACACCCTGTATCTTACTACACTAAGAAGTTCACTCCGCCTCAAAAGAACTACTCAACTATTGAGAAAGAGCTTTTGGCCTTGATTTTGGGTTTACAGCATTTTTCATTTTATTTGTGTTCTGGTTTTGACCCCATAGTCATTTATACCGATCATAACCCACTGAAATTCCTTAGTAAGTTTAAAGATAAAAATCAGAGATTGACAAGATGGAGTCTACTTCTTCAGGAGTATTCATCAGACATACAACATGTCAAGGGGAAAGAAAATGTTATTGCAGATTGCTTATCTAGACTTTAGACAGATTGTTTTAGAGTAATAAGAAATTTCCTTTGTAAATTTCTTTTTCTTTGTGGGGAGGTGTTACATAGCCTATGATTTCATCATCCTTTGTATAATTCTAACGTACAGTATGCTGCATGTTTGATCACGATTCGCCTCGTGGCTTCCATTGTGACCAGGCTTGTGTGTTCTACCTCACTCCCCCCTTCTCCCCCTTATAGTAGAGTAAGTCGTTCTTTCTGTTGTTCAGAGCAGGAGTGTCAACTCTTTGGCCCCTATGGCTTCATTTGCGTGTCCTTCTTACAAGTTGAATCAAGCTCTGCCGGCCCCTATATAATGAGCTCAGTCTCTGCATTAATTGCCACTTAGATCTACTCCTCATTTGGTTCACATCTCTGTCCTCCCCTGTATAGTGTATTATTATTTTTGTGAGTGCTCAGGAAGTCTCCAACCATCTAGCTGCTGTATAATTTGAGTATAAGTGTTGTTACCATTTTTCTTGTACTGTATTGCCTGAGCTGTTAATTCGTAGGCCTGGTAAGGTTTTTGTGATTCATGTGGAGTTTTTGATGTCAGCCATTATTAATAATATTTTGTATCTGTAATAATATATCTTGCATTAACTGAGCATTATCCGGTTTTCTCATTTTATCAGGGCTGACTTAGATAAATTTAATCTTGCTAATTTCGTGTTAATAGAGGCTATTGCAGTTAACCATATATTTAACCTGTTTTTTGCCATTACATTATCCTTATGAGTCCTGAATGTTTAGTTGTTAGTTTGAGCATTAAACTTTAACTTGTAATTTTACCTAACTCTTTTGTTTTGAACCTGGAACTTTACGGGACAGTAGTGATTTTAGTATTCTTACTTTAAGTGTTAATTATCTCTCTCTGTTCCGTAACAATATATATATATATATATATATATATATATATATATATATATATATATATATATATATATATATATATATATGGAATGACCGTTATATTCTGGGTGAAGGAAACTCTTATTTTATTATTTCAGGTTTAGTTTCTTTGTGGCCAATTTTTGCAGATGGTGGTAATGCTTGTGGTGTCTTCTGCTGGGATCATAGCCACGGTAAAGTTACAACTCATATTGCCTTAATGCCTTTGTTACTACATTGAGGATCTGTTGGTATCATAGGCAGTATAAAGTAACTAATCGTATTTCCATAATTCCTTTACTACTACACTGATGTTTTGTAGAGATCATAGGCCTTAGTATAGTAACTAATCATATTCCCATAACTACTGATTATGTTCTGGCTGGGATCATAGACCTTTTAGAGCAACGATTCACATTTCCTTAATTCAGTTACTGCCACACTGTCGTCTCGTCCGTATAAAGTATGTAATAAGTTGATCATTGTGGTGTGGTACAACTAGAGGAGCCAATCCCTGGCATGAGGTGTGGCCAGGTTAACAGAGAGGGACTCGCAGTGAGGGTCGTTTTTCGCTGCTAATCAATGTGATGACGACCTGTCAGACACCCAGTGTGACCAACACGAGGTTTGAAAAAGTATAGGAATGTGAAGGCCAATGAGAATATACGTACTTTATCGAGGTGATGTATACCGTATATTTTTTAAGAAACTAACTGAATGATGAGGAAACAACCATAGATTTTTAGATACCAGGTAATCACTATATTGTAGTTGCAGATTCAGCTAAGGTAAAATCATTATTATTTCCGATAATCCCCACCATTTTGAAAAAAAACATTCTTACATCTTTTGTCACTGTAGTTCCTGTTCATCCCCATGTGAATGCGATTCCCAACAGTGCGGGGAATTAATATTGCTGATAACTGTAGACGGGCTACACACAACCCGCCCTAGAGTAACACAGTCGTAATCTGACAGGAGACAAGTGCAAGAGAAATTATCGTTAACAAAATACAAATGACATAGATTATCCACTCCATTTCGCGGCGGGTTCATTAGGCCAGCAAACAGGTGGATCACAATAACTAGAGTCAGGATGTCGCCGGACGCTGAGATTGTTAGGATTGTGCCTTTTTTCTCATGACTTTCTAAATGATCTTAAGTAGTATTAATATACTCAAGTAATTTCAGCTCTGCCAGTTTGTTTACCTTTGTTAATAGGATGGTTGGCATGAAGAGATGTTTGTTCAGGAAGGTACGGTTTGTGGAACAAAACTTGGTGATACAATATAGTTGCATGTTGTAGGCAACTGATGATGCTAGTGTTGTTAGGAAGTTAATTGTGTTGTCATAAGAATCAGGCTTTCCCCACCTCATCCCTCACCCCACACCCCTCACCCCACACCCCTCACCCCACACCCCTCACCCCACACCCCTCACCCCAGTCTTCCCTTCTCCTCTTTGGTCATGCCTCCCTTTTATAACCTCTCTCCAACCCATCAGTCTTTCAGCCCTTAAAATAGACCCTTGATGGAATTACCCAAATTTTGTTTGTGAAGTCTCATGTCCTTAATAAAAGAACCGGGGGTAATTTTGGTCAAGGAAAGAGGTCAGTGGATGAGGTCAATATTTTTCCATTGTTGATCCCTGTCGTGGGAAGAGGGGTTGTGTCGTTACTGAGTAGGGACAGAAACGGCAGCAGGTACCTCTTGTCGACGCTACCACCTCACTCGTTGCGGCGTCAAACGATAGATAGATAGATTTAGATGGATAGATAGATAGGTTGGTAGGTAGGTAGGTAGACATAAATATTAATACATCAAGATGACTGGACAATCATCAGTCTGTCAAAAAAAAGTTGCCACATTCACAGTCAGATAATAGAGCATTGCGGTAAGATGGTGGCTGAACCACTGAACCCTCCTGTGAGTCTGAATATTGTCACTTACTCACATAGTGGTAATCATCAGGAGGTGACTGGTGGTTTATTGATTACATATGAATTATTTTAATTGATGCAACTTTTATTAGCTTGCTTTAGCAAGATAATACGTAGTGCATCTTGGTCTGGTAAAATTCCTTCATTACTTTAGAAAGCTGTGGCTTTAATGGCATGAGTTGCAGGAAGTATCAGACTGATGTTATAAGTGTGTGTGTGTGTGTGTGTGTGTGTGTGTGTGTGTGTGTGTGTGTGTGTGTGTGTGTGTGTGTGTGTGTGTGTGTGTGTGTGTGTGTGTGTGTTTTATGCGGACCGTCCAGCCATCAAAGGCGCTCAACAATTTCCAGTTAAAGCAGCAAACAAATCTGGAGCCAGTCGCCTATGACGGCCTCCACTAAGTAATTGACAGAAAAGCCAATCCTCTTACGCTGACAGACTTGAGGCTCGTCCTGGAAGGTGTGGCTTTGTGTGGCAAGGACTTTGTGCACTGCTTCCCCCTCACCCTCTGCCATCACTCTTATCTGCCATCTTCATCTTTTACCCTCTTTGTCTTTCATTTTCACCTTCTCACTCTTATTTCTCAGTCTCCCTTATTTTCGCTTCTGTATGAGCACATAATCACTACCTCTCCCTCACCCTATGCCATCACTGTCATCTCTGCCTCTGTCTCTCTCCCTCTTACTCTTTCATTTTTACATCCTATTAGTCTCACCCTCATTCGCTTTCTCTTTCACTCTGTTACTCTCATTTAGCCTCCTCATACTGTATATCTTTCATTATCGTCTCTGAACTCCGTCCTCTTTCACTATCACTCTCTTGATCATTCATTTTCACCTTCTCACTCTTATATTTCACTCTCTTCCTCTTTTCTCTTCGGTACTTGGCCAAATTCACTGTTTACCCCTTACCCTCTGCCGTCACTCCTATCTCTCAAATGATAAACCAAAAGAGTGACACACCCTTTTGGTTAGCCAGTTTCTTTTTGTTTCCACTTTCACACCCTAACAAAGCCACCCTCTCATCCTCACCTGTTCTCATCTCTCGCTTCTTTTTTGAGTTTCACACTGCTCGCATATGAAGCCTCTATCATTATCTTCTCACCTTCTCGTCTTTTATATTCACCTTCTTACTGTTTCAAACTTCTCTCATCTCTCAGCCTCACCCTCTGTCACTATCACCCTCTCCCTGTCTCACCTTTATTTGTTATCCTCATCCTTCACTCTCGTCTTCTTTCATTTTTACTCTTATAATATTTCATTTTCACCATCTTACTATTTCACGTATAACCTCTTACCTTTTCAGTTCCTCCCTCTATAAGTTGCGTCTTTCTCACATTATTCATCTCACTCTCATTCTCTTACTCTTTCCCTTTCATCAGTTGCCCCCACCTCCGTCTCTCTCACCTTCTTTCCCTTTTACTTTCACCCTTCGTCACTTCCCTGCCCTAACAAATTCACCCTGTCACCCTCACATTGTCTCTGCTTCTAACTACTAACTTCACTCCATTTTTTTTTTTTTTTTTTTGTAGTAGTTGATGCTGTTGTTCTGGCCTCATGCTCGTCTAGAAGTGAACCCAGTGAACTGCAGGCTGAAGTTGTCTCTCTCCTACCGTTAACCACCTCCTTTCGGGGGATAGGGAGGGAAGTGAGGGGCGTTTGCATAACCGGGCAGTGGACCTCAACCTATCTCCTTGAAACTGTTACCTTCACCGTATCCTTTCTGTCACTTTCCTTGTATTTTTACCACCTTGTCTTTGCTCCCCTCTGTCACCTTCATACTATTTTCACAACCCTGTGCCATTTTAGGCTTGTCGTTATTCCTCTCTCTCTCACCTTCACCATCTCAATTTATGTCCATCACCATCACCTTCTGACTCCTCCCTGTCACCTTGTCTCTTTTCTCTATCACATTCACTCGATATCGTTCACACTCTTGTCACTTTCTTCCCATCACTGCTCTTCTATCACCTTCACCCTGTCACCTTCGCCCCCTCTTCCCGCACCATATCTCATCATCCAATATCTGGTCGGCAGTTCCTCCCTGCCTCTCTCGTCACTTTCCCTCACCTGTCACCTCCCCTCACACCTTATCTCACTTCATCTCACCTCCCACTCTGCTTCACCTCCTCTCTCACTTTACCTTATCATGTGAAGCTCTTTAATTTTCCTCCTTCACTCGTAGCACAACTTTTCTTTCTCCTCCTACTCAGTTCTTTCATTTTCTCTCATCTCCCTTCGTCTGCCAGCTGCCCTTGTCTTACCTCATCTCTCACTCTGCCTTAAAGCTGTCCCTCATTCTACCTTATTCCACTTCCTTCTTAACCTTACCTTCTGGCCTGTACTGTAAATCGCATAGACTTCGTAGCACCTCTTCCTTAGGGATTTATTTTGTATAATACACTTTAACATCCTTTTATATGTTAATTGTATCAAGATAATGACAAAGTTTGCATTAATAACATATAAGAAGATATTAAATTGTATAGAATAAATCGCTTAGGAAGGCATGTTACGAAATTTACAAAGCTACTTAGTAAACATTTTCTCTATCGACTTTATGCATTTTTTTTTTCTTTACTGTCCACGTCACGTTCCCTCATCTATCATGTGGGGGGCGCGGTAGCACAGTGGTAGCGCGCTGGACTTGTGATCGGGGGATTGCAAGTTCGAGCCTCGCCCGGGCTGCCGTGCCGGGAGGGGTAGCTCCCTCCTGTAACCCTAGCGGGGCTATATAGTCCAATACAGGGCTTAGCTCGGGGGAACTCCATTTCTCCCATTTCATCTATCATGTCTGCCCACCACAGCTCCTCAGCCTCTCTCTCTCTCTCTCTCTTCTCTTCTTCCAGTCTCATCTCCCCTCCCCTCCCCTCTTTCTTATCCTCAGCCTCTGTCTCTTCCCTTCCAGTATGTTCGTCTATTACACCTTCAGCGTCACTTTCCACCTCTTTGCCCTCCACCTTTTTTTTTTGTTCACCTTCCCACCACCGTTTTATCTTCCAACCATCCATATATCCAACCAACTGACCTTCACTCGTCACCTTCATACCATCTAACCATCCCACCCCAGCCTTCCATCCTGCCAGCCTTCCATCCTGCCAACCATCCAAGCTACAAACCATCCATCTTCTTTCCTTCATCCTTTTCAAACATTCAGCCATCATTTAGGAGGAGTAGACTGTAGCACCAGTCGAGCAGGGCAGTACTCCCGAGGTGGATGGAATGCTGATGACAGGGAGTGCTGGAGCTCCCGTTTCATCAGCCCTCAGGACTAGTTCCTGACCATCCCCCTTTGCTAAACTTTTTCAGTGTCTCAGTTACACAGAGAGTAGGCCAGCATGCTCTCCAGTACAAATTTCTCTAACTATCTTCACCAAACTACATGCACAGTACACACTACACTTCCTATTCAAAATTTACCAAAATGGCGTCAATTCACCTAGCCTCGGAGTCCCCAGGGGGGGGGACCATAAATGCCCCCGCCATCTGCCCCTCTCCCGGTGACGACCCGAGGTGCCTGGAACCACTGTCTGACTCTCTTCTTCTTCATTTCTGCAACATTCGCGGCCTTTCATCTAACTTTCGTTCTGTTGAGCACCACCTCTCCTCCTCTAAACCTCACCTTCTTTTTCTAACGGAGACTCAGCTGTCTGAGGCAACTGACAGCAAACCCTTTTCTGTATCCTCCTACTTTCTCTATACTCATTTCAAAGCCAAAGGTGGCTGTTGTGTATACATACGCAACGACTTATCTTGCTCTCGTGTTCCTGAACTTGATTCTTCTGAATTCTCCACTCTCTGGCTTCGGCTTTCCTGTCATTCTCTGACTAAATATATCTGTGCTGTTTACTTATCCCCTAATTCTACTGACTATCAAAAATTCTTCGACTATCTTACTTCTACGATGGAACACATTCTGTCCATTTCTCCTTTCTCTGAAATCTCCATTCTTGGAGATTTCAATGTTCACCACCACCTTTGGCTCTCCTCTCCTTTCACGGATCCACCTGGTGAACAAGCCTACATCTTTTCTATCCTTAATGACCTAGAGCAGCTTGTACAGCACCCTACCCGTATCCCTGACCGCCTTGGAGAGAGCTCCAACATACTTGACCTCTTCCTCACAACTAATCCTTCTGCTTACTCTGTTAATCTTTTCTCTCCGTTGGGCTCCTCCGATCACAACCTTATTACCTTAACCTGTCCTATCGCTCCAGTACGGCCTGCGGACCCTCCAGGGAAACGTCGTCTCTGGCATTTTGGAGCTGCGGACTGGGAGGCCCTCAGGCAGTACTTCTTTGATTTTCCCTGGAATGATTATTGCTTCCATGGCCGTGAGCCATCTGAGTGTGCCTTGCGCATTATGGAGGTTATTCTCTCGGGCATGGAAGCATACATTCCTTTCTCATATCCTTTGACTAACTCAAGAAAGCCTTGGTTTAATCACACTTGTTCTAATGTTGTCCGCAACAAGGAGAAGGCCTACAAAAGGTACCGGAGCCAACCCACCCCTGAATCACATAATCTTTACGTTTCTGTCCGGAATCGTGCTAAGTCTGTTCTTCGCTCTACTAAAAATAATTTCATCCATACTAAATGCTCTCAACTCTCCAACTTGAATTCTTCCCGCTCCTTCTGGCACCTTGCCAAAAATCTTTCTAACAACTTTACCTCATCATCCTTCCCTCCTCTTTTCTACTCTGATGGTTCTGTAGCTATTTCTTCTACTGATAAAGCAGATCTCTTCGCACAGACTTTCTCCTCCAATTCCACCTTAGACGATTCCGGTGCTGTTCCTCCATCACTTCCCCCCTCTGACTTCCTCATGGCTGACATTAAAATTTCTTCAGTTGATGTATTTTCTGCCATTACTGGCCTCAGTACTAACAAGGCATATGGGCCTGATGGGGTCCCTCCTGTTGTTCTCAAAACTGTGCTTCTGTGCTTACACCCTGCCTAGGCAAACTATTTCGCCTTTGTCTGTCAACTTGTACCTTTCCTTCTTGCTGGAAGTTTGCTCTCATTCAGCCAGTCCCAAAGAAGGGTGACCACTCCCAACCCTCCAACTATCGTCCAATTGCTTTAACGTCCTGTATTTCAAAAGTTTTCGAGTCAATTCTTAATAAAAAAAATTTTAAGGCATCTTTCCTATCACAACCTTCTTTCCGATCGTCAGTATGGGTTCCGTCAGGGACGCTCCACTGGCGATCTTCTCACCTACCTTTCAGACTCCTGGTCATCCTCCTTTCGGGACTTTGGCGAAAGCTTTGCCATTGCACTTGACATCTCAAAGGCTTTCGATCGAGTCTGGCATAAATCTTTAATTTCCAAACTGCCCTCCTACGGTTTCTATCCTTCTATCTGTACCTTCATCGCTAGCTTCCTTTCTGGTCGTTCTATAGCTGCTGTCGTAGACGGCCATCGTTCTTCTCCTAGATCTATCAACAGTGGTGTTCCTCAGGGCTCTGTCCTATCACCAACTCTCTTCCTTTTATTCATCAATGATCTTCTAAGCTGTACATCTAACCCTATCCACTCATACGCTGATGACTCCACCCTTCACCTTTCCATTCGGTTCCCGCAACGCCCATCTCAACAGTTACTTCAAGAAACAAGGGATGAGGCTATGGCACACCTAATGTCTGACTTGGCTCATATCTCTGACTGGGGTAAAAATTATATGGTTGTCTTTAATGCTTCTAAGACTCAGTTCTTACACCTATCAACCCGACAAAATCTTCCACAGGTATACCCACTAATGTTTAATAATATTCAGATTAATCCTGCATCATCCTTGAACATGCTTGGGGTTTCATTTACTCGGGACTTATCTTGGAAAGATCATATTACATCTCTTGTAAAATCTGCTTCCATGAGATTGGGTGTGCTAAGCCGACTCCGCTCTTTCTTTACCCCTGCACAATTGTTGACTCTATACAGGGGTTTTATCCGCCCCTGTGTGGAGTACAACTCTCATGTGTGGGGAGGCTCCCCACATACAGCTCTTCTCAATAGGGTGGAGTCAAAGGCTTTTCGTCTCATTAACTCTCCTCCTCTTACTGACTCCCTTCAACCTGTGTCTCTTCGCCGCACTGTTGCATCTTTATCTCTTTTCTATCGCTACTTTAATGGTCACTGCTCCTCTGAACTGTCTGCTTGCATTCCTCCACCTCTACGACGGGCGCGTAGCACCCGTCTGGCAGCAAACTCTCATCCCTTTTCTGTCCAACTCTCTAATGCAAGAGTTAACCGTTACTCCCAGTCTTTCATTCATGCAACAGGTCAGCTCTGGAACTGTCTCCCTCTGTCTGTATTTCCTGCTGCCTATGATCTCCAGTCTTTCAAACGCAGTGTGTCCAGGCATCTCAAAATGATCGGATCTTGAATTTGGCTCTCTATTGTATTTTGTTTTTCTCTTGGAGGGAACTATTACTGCGGGCTCATGGCCTTTGGTTCCTTCTTCCTCGCATAAAAAAAAAAAAAAAAAAAAATTCCCTTCCAACTCTTCAACCATCCACCCTGCTAACCATCTCCCATTCCTTACTTTGCTTCTTCCAGCCATCCAGCCTTCCACTTTCCTCACTTTCCACCTCACTTCCATTTTTCCTTCGTCTCACTTCCCAACTCGTCCTCCCAAGCCTCTTACATCACATCCTTCACTTACCATACTCACTTCCACTCAGATGTCATATCTCGCATTTCATTTCCCTGTTTCCCGTCCACTGCCCTCCATCCGACAGCCATCGAAATTAGTCTGAGGAGAGAGAGAAACTCGTGGACTAAAAACGATACTTTCTCCACTCTAACTTGCCAGAATTATCATCGCTTTATCTGTAATGCTGAGTTTTAACAAGAGAATGACACCAAAGCAAGCATGCACACACACACACACCCACCCACACACACACACACACACACACACACACACACACACACACACACACACACACACACACGCACGCACGCGCGCGCGCGTCCCCGGCTCTTTAATATGTGTGTGTGTGTGTGTGTGTGTGTGTGTGTGTGTGTGTGTGTCCAACTCTGGGCATAGGCATCACAGCCTGCTCCCAAGGCCCAGCAGTCCTACAACGCCCATGCGCCTCCACATGTCACTACTTCGATGCTAACACCCACCTTCCATATTGAATACATGCTAGGGCTGTCTCATACAGGACTGATTTATTGGTATCAGCGGGGGTCTTTTTACATGTCGGCGTGTCTTCTGGTAGGTCGGTAAAGTCTGATTTTGTGACATTCACTTATTATTCCTTTTCTTTCCTTTACAGGTGGCTTTACATTGAGTGACCAGCCAAATGGTTTCCTGTAAGCCAAGAAACTATTCACAACGCTGGGTGGTAACCATATAATCAAACCATATGTGCTCCCTACGTGTCAACAAGTGGGTTGGTGGAGGGTTGGTGCCTCTCCCTGTAAAACAACTAACTCAGTGTCAAGTGGCCACCCTTTGCGGGATTATGGTGTCTGGCAATAGATAGATAGATAGACAAATCCTTAAACTGTTCCCTGCCCCAGCAGGAATTTGAACCTGGGTCCGGTAGGACTGCAGGCCACCTCTCTACCGATTAAGCCACCGCCTTCCCACCGCTTGAAGTTGTTAAGCTTTTATTTTCCTCAGGTAATCAACAGTTTGTCAGGGTAATTATGTAGTCAGGTAAATCCGCCTCACCTGATGCTGGATTAAAACATAAGCTTTGACAACACCAGCTTATCCTATAATATCCTGTTATATTTAGACGGAATTACCACTATGTTATTCCACCTGGTAATTATTCTCTCTATTATCACAGTAATTTTGATGTCATGTCTGCCGTAGCCACTCCTGAACGATTACCTCTGTTATATAATATTCTCTTTCCACCTTCAGACAATTTTAGTACAGACGTTTGTTGGTTAGTCTCCCTTATTTTGGCAGAGATTTTCATTTTGCAGATTATTTCCATTAGCTCAGTGGCACTATGACAGTGTTACGGCTCCACATCCTTTCCACAACAACACTGTATTTAGGATGGCAAGATGGCCAATAAGGATCAAGTTAATGTGAACAGAGTATTGTGTAAAGATTAATGAACGTTCTGACCCCTCCAGTCATAAGCATTCTCTCATACAGAATGAAATAGTCAGCTGGTCGCTAGAATGAAATAAGCAAGACGTAGTGAAGGGGTAGGTAGGTTGGTGGCTTGAGTGAGAGACGGGCGGACAGAGATATACAGACAGACAAATAACAGATAATGGTAGATACGAAGGCACACACACAAACAGATCACAGTAAGCCACAGAGATGAATAACTAAGGCAGATATCTGTTCACAGGTAGGCAGCCAGACAGACAGATGTCAGTACACAGGTAGACAGAGACACAAAGATATCAGTACACAAGTAGACAGACAGACAGAAATATATTAGTGAACAGATGGACATACAGAGACAGACAGACAGACACACAGCGACATAAACACTTACCGACAGTTCGACATATCCACTAAAGGATTAACAAACAACATTTTCATGCTGGACAAAAATTGTGCATTAAAACAGGCACAAATGTGTTATCAGACGGAGCCAAGTGGAGTTCCGCAGGGCTCTACTGTTGGAACAATTCGGTGCTGGGAGAGGGGAGAGGTCTGTGAGTAGGGGGGGGGGGCTGGGGGAAGGCTGAAGTAGAGGGGATGATGATGATGATGATGATGTGAAGGTTAAAAGGTATTGAATGCAGAGGAAAGCCAGCATCATTGGATCTAAACGATTCGACGCTGTTTCTTAGAGAAGTCTATAACTATGGTATCTGATTCTCGAGGAGGGGAGGGAATGATGGAAAAAGACGCAGGAGAGGGAATGTGAGGGGGTGGTGTTTGGGGGGTTGACAGGGTGTGAAAGGAGGGTGGATGAGGGCATAGAGGTAGAGGGGATGGAGGGAAGAGGGAGAGGAAAAGAAAGACATGAAAAGCACAAAATTTGAAGGGAGTTGACAGGGTGGGTGAGAACGGTGGAGAGGCACAGGATGTGGTATTTAATGAGGTAATGATGTTGAACAGCTGGAAGGTAGGGGGAGGGAGGCATTACACAGGCAGTAGAAGTTGGGAGGAGGGCAGAGAGAGAGAGAGAGAAAGAGAGAGAGAGGTGGGATGGGGAGAATATAGAAAGTATACAGAGGGTGTAGGAAAGGAGAAAACAGACAGCTGGTGAGGGAGAGGATTAGAGCGAAAAGACAAAAAATGAAAGAGAGAGAGAGAGAGAGAGAGAGAGAGAGAGAGAGAGAGAGAGAGAGAGAGAGAGAGAGAGAGAGAGAAACATGAATCGTGAGGAAGAATGGAGCAGGGGGATAGGAAAGTGAGAGGGAGTGGGGACAGAGGAAAAAAGTGCCACGAAGCGTGAGGGATAGAAGGGGAATAGGAAAATAGAAGAGAGAGAGAGAGAGAGTAGAAAAAAGCTTAAGCCGTGAGTATAAACAATGGGCTCCGTGTAAGACAATAACGTTTCCTGTAGTAATCTCCTAAGCTCTTTTGTTTTATCAGTGGTTAAAGGGAATTACATCTATTATTTAAGGTTATATATAGCAGGAGACAAATAGCTCAGGTCACAGTGTATAGGAAAGCAAAGTATAGATGATTTTTATTTAATATTCCTCGGGTTTGCATTCATCCACGATACACGTCTTTTGAAAAATACAGAGATACTAAATTTAGGTTAGTAAATACTGTAAATAGGTTGGCAGGGAATACTCCTGGTAAACAAGTAGGAATGGTTTTAGTTAATGTCAAAGTACGTTGTTGGTTTATAGCGTTATTATTATACATTTGTGTTTTGTTTGCCGATCAGCTAGGAATGATATTAAAAACTTGTGGCATTAGAAAGATGAAAATGCCGTACAGGACAGGGACTTTGGACTCTCAATTGTTTCATCCAATTAACTAGCGCCGAAAGTTTAATCCTCGCCTGTTTCCGCTTACTTTCATTGTCGTTGGAAAAGTTGTCTAGTTTTAAAACACGCCTAGTCTAATGACGTTTTGAATCAACTATCCAGTCAGAGGAATGATAAGATTGACCAATAATCCTAATGGGTGAGGGTATGATAGGAAGCAGAACAATGACGGCAACAGTCCAGTTGGTTCTGTAATATGATACACAATTACCCCTTTTACCAGCAGCCTATACCCTCCCCTTAAATATATTGCTACCGGATATCCTCTGTGTTGAAATAAAACAGTGAATATTGTTTTTCCCACTGTAACAAAGCTCATTATAAGCATCAGTTGGAGTCTGTGTAGGTCAACCGCTATGTGAGTGTACTGTATGTTGCATGTGCAGTGTAAAGCAATGATTGGTATTCCCCCAACACACAAAGCCGTGGGCCATACATGACCATCACGTTCCACTGTCCTCACCATCATATCACCAGCCATTCACTCTCACTCCCACTTCTTTTCCCTCACGTTCATTGTCTGGCTCAGGAGGGAGGCTGGCAAGAAGCCGTAGCCGGAGAAGTATTGGTAAAGGGTCCTGGCCAGTTCCCACAAGTCTCCATGGCACCGAATTATAAGTATCAATATTTTGACTGACAAATGAGGAAGTGAAGGAGCGTTGTGGTGTGGATGTGGATGTGATAGGAAGCGTTAGGAGAAACACGCTGAGGTGGTTTGGCAATGTGGAGAGGATGGAGAGTGAGAGACTGACGAGGAGAGTGTATGTGAGTGATATGGAGGGGGGGAGAGGGAGAGGGAGGCCAAGGATGAGATGGAGGGATGGAGTGGAGAGGTATATATGAGAGGAGTGTGTGAGCTGGAAGCAGGGTAGTGAAATGGCGGGGGTCAGGGTGACATGGAGGCGATTTGTTTGTGGTCACCCCATAAGGGATTAAGGCGCCTGGCAATAGATAGATAAATAGTTATTTGTGCGTTGTACTTCTCCGTTTTAATTGAAAAGAGTTTGTTTGCTGTATGGGTGAAGATAACTGTTTTAAAAAGTCGTGCACAATTTAACCTTTTGTTCCGTAGGGTTCCCCCTCACCTGTATAAAATCGTGTGTCGTCATCCAGAATGATATATAAGTGATGATGGCATAGAAAAGGTTAAAGTCAAGATAGTCTGTAAATATGAATAATATCTACAGTATGTGATGGTGGCATAGAAAAGGTTAAGACAGTTTGTAAATATGAATAATATCTAAGTGATGGTAACATACCGAAGGTTAAGGTCAAGGGTGTTTGCAAATATGATAACCAGTGGCTTAGCACAGCAAAACACCGTTATGGCCTCTTCAGCGGCGGGGAAGAAACCTGATGAGGTGCCTGCTAGCCAGCCAGGACAATATAATATATTTTTTTCTTGGATAATCTGGGCCTGAGTCAGCAACTTCTTGGCAAGGGAGAGTGTGTGATAAAGCAAACGACGCTTTAGCCGAGTCTGAGTGTGCTGGAGCAAGAGTTTAATAGTTACATAGACCACACACATCTTCAGACCATTGCCAGGTAGTCCAGCCTTAACTCTGTGTAGGGCAGGTGATCACTGAGATACTGTAAGTTACTTATAACTAATGTCCGACAGTTGGTGAGAGTGTGAGTGGGAAGTGGGATGAGTGTGAGAGGAATGGCCGTGAAAACTCACTAGTAACATCGCACAGTTCCTCGTGATTGTCATAGCAGCTTTGATCGTCTCTAAAGAAAAAAATATCAGTACATTTTCACGTAATACTAAGTGAGAGGAGGACAAACGTGGGGTGGGGGAACAAACTGGGTGCAAGTAACGCCAAGGCAGCTGAGATCTGGGATTGGTGGTGTGTGAGGGGTAGGCACGCGGCCCCACCCATCCCAAACAAACGCTGATACCACACCAGGGACCCAATCAGAGGCACCCACCACACCAGCAGACAGGGCCAGCCAATATAACTAATGCCAGATTGTTAAGTGACGCTAGGGACTGAGGGGGGGGGGCAAGGGGAGAAAAGAAGGCATGAAAATGACGAAAAACAAGCGAATTCCGGTAACTGATAGCTTCTGCGGAGGCTTTCTTATTTTTCTGTAAACACAAATGAACATACAAACAAGGAAACTCTTGCGTAATAATGATACAGCCAACCCATACATTCCCGAGGCATAAGAGAGGAAGCTTTGAAAAGTATATAAAGGAAAAACAGAGCGATTTTAAATGTACTGGGATAAATACTTGCATGAGGCTACGTTTGAGGAACACAAAGTTCTTCCGTACATTCCTGCCATAATTTATAATAAGGGAACGAGATGAACAAAGGAAGATTTAACCTCTGAACTCTGATGGCGTATTTTCCATTTAATTCACGCCACCCACACTACCTTATTCCAATGAGTAGACACTCTTCGAAATGCAGGATTAAAGATGCCATTATCTACCGTTATACTCCTAGAGCAGAAAAAAAATATCGACTAAATTCGTCCGGTGATAGAAAAAGACTTTAGCAAATTCTAGTGGTTGAACGAGATCACATCCATTCGTCGGCCAGGGTAAAAAAATGTATGAAGGTAGTTGTGTGGAATGTAATAAAATATAACAGCTATACTACTTTTATTATAACTTGGTCTGTAACTGCTATTTTATCCTGAATAATTTGTAATAGAGATCAGCATCAGAGTATACTTATGGTCCCTATGAAGTGCTACGGAAAGGACGTAGTGCCATAGTACTGTCTTTTTCTGCCACTGAGCTACGCATAAATAAGTGCAAAGGGCTGACACTCTGGACCAAGTTAAAGTGGAAGATGTATACTAGCATATTCCAACCCTCTGAGCGATGTTGGGGCCTCAGACTTGGCATCCATAGGCAGAACATTATAGGGGACATGATCGGCCTACGTTCCTGGTGAGATAATAAGTTTATTGCTATAGGCATGCGTCTATAATACAGACATTCTTTTTATATTTTCATGGCGTGTGAAAGAAATATTATGATTAGACCTTCGAGCAGACGTAATACCATTTTTTTTTTTTTTTTTTACAGAAATGCTAGTCAATATGGCTAATTGTTTTAAAGTTGGTGTCAGTTCTCTTCGATTAATTGTCCACTCAGCATCGACTTACTTTATAAACATTCTTCTCTTGTGACCAAATAAACGGAGCAGACAAGCCAGTGACTGATGACCGGCAGGGTGGAAATATACTCACAGTTTTTTACCTCAACACTAAACATCCAACACGGCGGCTGGTAACGATAAGCGCCGAGGGTGGCAGGCCGTGGTCTTCTTCACTGATATATTTGTGGCCTATAGACTCAGATATTTTCTCCAATATAGGATTTCACTCATATCATTCCTGGAAAAGACTTCTCTTCGATGATTACACTCATTATCCTCCCCCTCGTCACCATCATCATCGTCATCAGTTTATGGGAGAGTTGATCGATTTTCCCAATAGCTAATACTTGGTAGCCGTGGTGGTGGTAGTGGTAATTGTGATGGTGGATGTAGTGGTGATGGTGATGAGGACGACAATAATGGTGATGATGATGATAATGGTGATGACAATGGTGGTACCTGAATTGATTTCTGTGGTGATGGTAGTAGAGATGATGGTGGTGGTGACTAATGAAAATAATAATAATAATAATAATAATAATAATAATGAGAGAGAGAGAGAGAGAGAGAGAGAGAAATAGATGGTTAGATAGATAGAAGGTTGGATAAATAAGTAGACAGAAAGGTACATAAATGGTACATAAAGAAAAGAACAAATTCATAGACAGGAATAAAGACTACAAAGTTGAATTGTGGTATATCGTGGAAAGAAACCAACCCACAGAGAATACAGGGTCAGACAGTGGATAGATAGATAGATAGAAGGATAGATAGATAGACAGGCAGGTAGGTATAAAGATAGATAGATAGAGAGATAGAGAGATAGTGGCCAGGGCTACGTGGTGGACGTACTACCCTCCCCAGCTCCAGCTTTGTCTCTCTCAGCCAGCGGAAAAAGAGTCACCGGATATTAATAGATGAAATACGGTGTCTTGAAGTCCAGCTGAAGTGGTCGAGAATTAACTGTGGCGGTGGGGTGGGAGGCTGTCGGTGAGGGAGGGTGTGGGTGAGGGTGTGGGTAAGGGAAGGTGTGGGTATCAGTGAAAGAGTGTGGGTGGAAGGGGGGCAGGGGTATATGTGTTTGAATGAGGGACGATGTGGGTGAGACAGTATATGGGCAAGTGTGGGTGAGTGAGACGGAGTGTGAGTGCGGGAGAGTCGAGTCAAGATGGTGTGCAGAAGGTGAAAAAGTGCATTAGTGGAAAAGGGTGTGAAATAAGGTTTGTGGGAAAGAATGTAAGTAAGAGGGTATGCGTAAGGGAAGGAGTAGAGAGGAAAGGACACGAGTGAGGGTGTAAATGAAAGAGGGCGTCAGAAGGAAAGTGTGAAGGGAGGGTGTGGGTGAAGGGGAGTGGGTGTGGCAAGGGGGAGTATGGAGGGAGGGTGTGGGTGAGGGTGAGGCAGGGCGAGTATGAGTGGTACATTTGTTCCAGACTAGGGGTGGAGTGGATCGTGTTGGGAACAGCCAGAGGTGCATTATTTCAAGGAGACAGACGTGAAAACTCCCAGTGGTACTCGAGTCCAAACGCCGAACATCTGTCAGGGAAAGTGTGTGTGTGTGTGTGTGTGTGTGTGTGTGTGTGTGTGTGTGTGTGTGTGTGTGTGTGTGTGTGTGTGTGTGTGTGTGTGTGTGTGTGTGTGTGTGTGTGTGTGTGTGTGTGTGTGTGTGTGTGTGTGTGTGTGTGTGTGTGTGTGTGTGTGTGTGTGTGTGTGTGTGTGTGTGTGTGTGTGTGTGTGTGTGTGTGTGTGTGTGTGTGTGTGTGTGTGTGTGTGTGTGTGTGTGTGTGTGTGTGTGTGTGTGTGTGTGTGTGTGTGTGTGTGTGTGTGTGTGTGTGTGTGTGTGTGTGTGTGTGTGTGTGTGTGTGTGTGTGTGTGTGTGTGTGTGTGTGTGTGTGTGTGTGTGTGTGTGTGTGTGTGTGTGTGTGTGTGTGTGTGTGTGTGTGTGTGTGTGTGTGTGTGTGTGTGTGTGTGTGTGTGTGTGTGTGTGTGTGTGTGTGTGTGTGTGTGTGTGTGTGTGTGTGTGTGTGTGTGTGTGTGTGTGTGTGTGTGTGTGTGTGTGTGTGTGTGTGTGTGTGTGTGTGTGTGTGTGTGTGTGTGTGTGTGTGTGTGTGTGTGTGTGTGTGTGTGTGTGTGTGTGTGTGTGTGTGTGTGTGTGTGTGTGTGTGTGTGTGTGTGTGTGTGTGTGTGTGTGTGTGTGTGTGTGTGTGTGTGTGTGTGTGTGTGTGTGTGTGTGTGTGTGTGTGTGTGTGTGTGTGTGTGTGTGTTAATCCGTTTAGTCTGAGGGCGGCTGTTTTATTTCATTCATGTTAAAAGGCGATTTTCTGCAACTTAAGTTTAATTTTATTAGGTGGGCCAGATATAACCTTCATCAACCAGTTTTCTACGTGGGTGCGATCTTATTGAATAAAATCCATGGTAAGGGAAGAATAAATGAAACGTCTGTCCGTAGTCTGAAGATGTTAGGTAGAATATGAAGCAAAACACAGAGCACAGAGAGGTGCAGGAAGGCGTGGCCAGGCAACGGGAGGAGCAGAGTCCAGAGTGTGTTGTTATGTGTGTGGGAAGGATCAAAGTCCAGGGTGAGTGTGTTGGTATGTGTGTGGGAAGGATCAAAGTCCAGGGTGAGTGTGTTGGTATGTGTGTGGGAAGGATCAAAGTCCAGGGTGAGTGTGTTGGTATGTGTGTGGGAAGGATCAAAGTCCAGGGTGAGTGTGTTGGTGTGTGTGTGGGAAGGATCAAAGTCCAGGGTGAGTGTGTTGGTATGTGTGTGGGAAGGATCAAAGTCCAGGGTGAGTGTGTTGGTATGTGTGTGGGAAGGATCAAAGTCCAGGGTGAGTGTGTTGGTATGTGTGTGGGAAGGATCAAAGTCCAGGGTGAGTGTGTTGTTATGTGTGTGGGAAGGAAGAGCCGACAAACTGGAGATGGGAACCTGCGATGGCTTGTCGGAAATTGAATCGCTGTGTCTTAATGTTTGGGTGTCAGGTCGGGGCGATTTACGTGACGCCACGTTTGTCAGCAGACACAACAGATTCAGTCTGTTTAGTTTTTTCTTTTCATTTGTTGTCAAGAAGGAAAATTTTTCGCTCAGTAATTTTACCTGTTAATGGCTTTTTCCAAAATGCCCCTCTGTTTATTGTCATAAGGAAGAATACAGGCTCGGGCAAACTATGTTCACTCTGCATACGGTACTTAAGTGTATTTTTTTAAGAAGCGACACACCACAGGTTTCGCTCTGTTTGTCTGCCAGTGCCTGGGTGTGTATATTACTAACACGTTTCTACATTTGCTGTTACGGGAAGACGCGGGAAAGGACATGATAGACGTATTTTTGTAATATGTTCTTTTATATACCAGTAGAAAATATTTTGATGTCTTTTTCGGCTAAAGGGATTGGCAATGACCGTTTGATTTTTTTTTTTTTTAATATCTTACGAGTTATTATATATTTAATATGCTTATGAATGTTTTTTATATACCTGAAATTCATTTTTCTTTTCTCCCCTCTGTTTTTTTTTTTTTTTTTTACTTGTTCATTTCGTTCTTGCATTGTAATCCTTGCCCACCTGCCTGGCATGTCTGCCAGCTTAACACTCGCTCAGTTGTATCTGTTCTATGATGTTCACTAAATACTTCACTGTTATTGCCCCTCCTTTGTCGCATTATTATCCCTTTCCTCGTGTCTTTCCACTGAACACTACAGTACTAACCATCTCTCAACTCTGTTAGTACCCACTTACACCCGTCGTGGGCTCTGCCTAATTACTTCCTTCTCTTTCTCTCTCCCTGTTTTTCAGTTGTCTGATCCCCCGTACATTTCCCCACAATATTAATTCTTCGAAACAGTGGCTTCAGACTTTATTCTTGCTACACCCGGACAACTTTATTGGACACCGAAAGAACCTGTAATATAAACGTTCTAAAGCATGCTGTATCTAACACCTACAGTAAGGAAAACCTCTCAAAACAAAAGTAAAGAAGACCTCATCATACTGAAGCATAATGAGTACCGAAGATCGTAGCATATTTCAGCATTTATTACCGCCCAGTTGTATATGTCCCTGGATCTGAACCAAATACTTTTTTTTTTTTCCCTACAATCTTACCCCCTCCGCAGCCTGCCCAGCCTTCGATGCTTCCAGGAACCCATATCTATAAATCTCCTAATCTTTTGCTCTGAATAAAGTTGCTTGTATATATAATTGCCTTCACTCATACAGTTATTCAGTATTTCACAAATTATAGTGAATATTAGTGTAAAAACATTTAAAAAATCTGTGATAAGTTTACTGTTATAGATGCTTGTTTATCTTAAGAATTCGTTAGGATGTTTTATAAATACAAACTCAGGTCTTCAAGTTCCTTCACAAGCTTCTCTCATTATTCTCCCAGACTGGCCACAGGGCTGAGCTGCCTCCCTTCTTCTAAACTTAGCACTTGCTGCTTCTGTGTTCTTGTTAGCTTCGGAAGGTATAATCTGTCCACTTACTTGGCCTAATATTGCCGCCTCTTCACCTTAGAAGGTGAGCCATAACAAGTGAATACCACTACAGTTTGATAATACTAAGGAGTGTTATAGAACGGATGTACAGCCGTAGTATTTTCTTATTCTGCCATTGAACTACAGTAAATATGATGTGAAAGGACGACAATCTCAGCCCAGCTTAGGAGCCTCACTTCCAACCCCTCCTTACCAGTAACGGTCTGTACTCGCCTGTGTATGGTAATAGTCCCACCAGTACGGGGCACCCTCCACACGATTTGATTTAGCGTAGGGGAGAATTCCAACTGGACAGGTTAGATGTGGCATTTATTAACTACACTGATGATATAATATTTTACAACTATATGATTTTATTTGGCTGAGGAGAGAATTGTCGAACTGGAGGAGTTGAAGACAGCTTTCATAAACCCTTTTACTTGTATGATCCTCTAATAAGTTCAGTAAGGCCTTCTGGTAGTAACAAAAGTAAAATATATATAAGGGATTTATTGTGTCCATAGATGTGAAAGATTGAATTAGAATGCTTTGTTAACCCATCCCATCTGGGTGACATGTATACATGTCTTTCTGGGGCCAGCCGAGGTTCATGTATACATGATCTAATGTTTTGTACTATTATTGTTATTATATTATTATCATTATGATTATAGCATTATATTATAATATATTATACTATATTATTATATTATAATGTTAGCTGAGAAATTATGGTAAATAAAAATGATTTTTAAGAAAAACACCTTCTGGTGGTTTGGGTGGTGAAAATAACCCCCGGATGTGATGGGTTAATTTGGCGCGTTGTTTACACATGCATGTTGTGTTGTGAGTTTGTGCATGAAAGAGACACAGTCTCGCTCTCACTTTAGAGTTGGGTGATCAGTCTGTGCGATGGATCCCCCTGTACCACGGAGATAGTTCCATCCTTCGCTTTCCGAGCCACACTGTTCTTCCAGCAGCGTGCTCCTGGCTTAGCAAGGGAGAGGAAAGTTGTAAGGTTGGGCAGGAGAGGAATGTATCTAGTCTTGTGGGTCAAGTCTGGCCCTGGATCCACCAAGTGTCCCCCTCCTGATGTGCCCTCTGACTGTCCCTCACTCGGGCTTGGGTTCTTGGTGAATTTCCAGATTTAACTCTTCTTTTGTGGTGATTCGCTCTGTAATGTATGTTTCAATATCCTCCTGTCTGTTACAGGTGCAAACACTGTCTGGATTTATATAATACGCAAGTGAATGTTTAGGTGTGATTAGCAAAACTGACCCTTTTTGGACTCTCTACATTTTATATGTTCTGTCTCTTCATACCTTCCCCTCCTCAGTCTTTCTCCCTCTCTCCCTTCCACTGTCCCTCGCTCCCTCTCCCCCACACATCGCCTTATATCAGTTTATACCTGAACTGACTTATAATCTGTCCAGATCTGTTGAATCCCGTCAGTAAATACAATTTCAACATCTGGTTGTAATTTTTTCATTCGTAGCTTTATCATCGAGCCTTATATAACCCTTCAGCCCGAGGACACATTTTTCCCCTGGCCATCTCATGACGATTTTACACAGTTGATGAAAGACGTCAGTATGAAGGAGCTGCAATACACACTCCAATAATACCTATACTACTAGAGGTCTGCCCTATGCTCAGTAAAATCATTCAGTGGGAGAAGTAAATAAAACAGATAAGAAAAAGGACTAGGGTAAAAATAATAGTGTTGTTTTTAATGCATCATAGACTCAGTTCTTACACCTGTCAACCCAACAAAATCTTTCACAGGAGTACCAACTAATGTTTAATAATATCCAGATCAGTCCTGCATCATCCTTGAACATGCTGGGGGTTTCATTCACTCGGAACTTATTTTGGAAAGATCATATTACATCTCTTGTAAAATCTGCTTCCAAGAGATTAGGTGTGCTAATCCGACTCCATACCTTCTTTACCCATGCACAGTTGTTGACTTTATACACGGGTTTTATTCGCCCCTGTGTGGAGTACAACTTTCATGTGTGGGGAGTTTCCCCACATACAGCTCTTCTCAGTAGGGTGGAGTCAAAGGCTTTTCGTTTCATTAACTCTCCTCCTCTTAGTGGCTCCCTTCAACCTCTGTCTCTTCGCCACACTGTTGCATCTTTATCTCTTTTCTATCGCTACTTCAATGGTCACTGCTCCTCTGAACTGTCTGCCTGCATCCCTCCACCTCTACGACGGGCGCGTAGCACCCGTCTAACAAACTCTTATCACTTTTCTGTCCAACACTCTAATGCAAGAGTTAACCGTTACTCCCAGTCCTTCATTTATGCAACAGGTCAACTCTGGAACTGTCTCCCACTGTCTGTATTTCCTACCTCCTATGACCTCCAGTCCTTCAAATACAGTGTGCCGAGGTTATCACAGAATGAATGGGTCTTGAATTTTGTCCAGGTATCTCAAAATGAATGGGTCCTGAAATTGGCTCTCTTTTGTTTTTTTGTTTTTTTTTCTTGGAGGGAACACTATTGTGGGCTCCTGGCCTTTGGCTCCTTATTCCTTGCATTAAAAAAAAAAAAATCACATGTAAAGCGGCGTGTAATTATTGTGAATGTGCCTGATTATGGTGATATTCCAGTTCCAAGTTACGGTTTTCACAACAGCACTGTTTCAGTCACATCCTGGCCCGTTTTATAACGGATCTTAACCAACTTAAAGGATAAGCAAGTCTCCAAACTATTTAAGTATAATGGAAATCGT
Organism: Coenobita brevimanus; assembly: GCF_032717465.1. Classification (NCBI taxonomy): domain Eukaryota; kingdom Metazoa; phylum Arthropoda; class Malacostraca; order Decapoda; family Coenobitidae; genus Coenobita; species Coenobita brevimanus. The sequence continues at coordinate 18,729,168 of NC_136965.1, read as the reverse complement.
TTTGTCCTTCTTGTGTTTTGCAGTTTAATAATCGTTCGTTTTTATTGTAAAGAGTTTTGTAGCTGTATTAGTGAAGACAAAACTACAAAAAACAATATTATATACAAGTTAAGCATGTCAGGTTATGGATACGGCGCTGGTGAGATGTCATTTCGGGACACTGCAACTCCATGTCAAGGTTTTCCCACTGGCACTGTTTGTCTCATATCCGTTCTCCCCCAGTGTTGATTTGTATTGCCTCCAGGTCCCTTTCCTCCTTCCTGGTGCAGCTTTACAATACTCTGTCTGTATATCTGCCTATTTATTTTTATCTGTTATATGTTTGTCTATAATCCAACCTTTAATCCCAGAAATAGGGCCACAAATATATGGCCTCCATGTCACCCTGTCTGCCATCAAGCAGCCCTTCCACCAACCCAAACCACATTCATTCATATACCTCTGCACCTCATCCTTCCATCTCATCTCCGGTCTACCTTGCCCTCTCACTTCCATCTCACTAAGATACACTTTTTTAGTCAGACTTCCATTCTCCATTCTCTCCACGTGGCCAAACCACTTCAGGGTATATTTTCATTCATGTGAACAACGTTGGGTCTGGTTAATACTTGGATGGGTGACCGCCTGGGAACACCAGATGCTGTTGGCATCCCTACGTGTCAAGTGGGGTTGGTGGAGGATTAGTGCCCCTCCCTGTAAAACAATTAACTCTAAGCCCTTGGCCACCCCATTTGGGATACATGGCGTCTGGCAATGAATGAATGAATGAATGTGAACAACTTACGGTACTGTGAAGTCAAGATCCTTTTCCCACCATCATTTTTTGTCTCACATCCTCTCTCCTCTCTCTGATTCATACTGCCTCGAGGTCCCTTTCCTCCTTCCTCTTCATCGCCTCCCACCGCCACGGGTACTTAGAGGGCAGAGTAAGCGAGGAGGAGGCCGGGTAATGCGAGAGAAAACGTGGCACTGGAGAGGAGAGGGACGGAGTGAGTAATGAGCCAAGGGAGAGGCAGAGAGAGATGCCAGGGAGAAAGTGAGGTACTTGAGCAGAGACTGAATGACAGGAGAGTGGGACTGAGGATGACCAAGTAGGAAACAGAGCAGGGGAAGAGTTAGCTTGGTTAGGGACAGAGGATAGAGACGAGGAATGCAGTACTTTGATATAAGAAAGCGTGGAGAGACAAAGAGATATGGAGAGTGAGGAGCTTGATAAGAGATGATGGATGGATCAGGAGAAAGGATGATGGTGTGGGTGAAGGAAGAAATGAGTATGTGTAGGCAGCAGGACAGGAAGGCATGAACTCGGGTGGGGACAAGGAAAGAAGTGATTTGATGCAGGGACGTGAAGTCAAAAAGAGATGCCAGAGAGAACGTAAAGAGCTGCAGCAGAGATGGTGGAGGAACTATGCGAAAAGACAGTGGAAGGGGTTAAGAGAGGGGTGGCTAAGTAGGAAGTAGGATACGGAAGGAGTTGGCTTGCTGTGGGAGGGCAGGGGCAGGGGAAGGTAAGAGTGGTGTCATACAGAGATAGGGACAAGGAAAAAGGGCTTGGTGTAAGAGGGTAAGGGCAGGGTAATGGGTAAGGGGAGGGGTAGGTAAGTGTAAGAAGAAGGATGAAGGAAGAGTTGGATTGATATTAGAGAGTGAGAGCAAAAAAACGAACTAGGGAAGTGCGCGCGCGCGTGTGTGTGTGTGTGTGTGTGTGTGTGTGTGTGTGTGTGTGTGTGTGTGTGTGTGTGTGTGTGTGTGTGTGTTATGCAACGAGAGAGACAAAGGAATAAATGGCGTTGTGTAAGGAAACGGAAAAGGAAAGAGAGGAAAGAAGGGATAGTTTGGTGTTGGAAGACAGAAGTAAAGGCAAGGGAGTAACTTGAATCAAGGAGATAAGAACAGGGGAGAGGACAGCTTGACGTGAAAAGACAGAGACATGAGAAGAGACGAGGAGAGAAGCGGTTTGATACAAGGAGATACGTATAAGGGAAATAGCGTCTTAGTGTAGTGAAATAGGGGCAGGGAAAGGGGTAAGCGAGGGTGAGTTGGTATAAGAATTTGGAGACATGAAAGGGGTGGCCTGGAGTGGAATGGTAGGGGTAGTAAGGAGAGGGAAAGAGAGAAGGGAAAAGGTGGTGTGATGTAGGAAGCTGGAAACGAGAGAGAGAGAGAGAGAGAGAGAGAGAGAGAGAGAAAGACAGACAGACAGACAGACAGACAGACAGAAACAGAAAGACAGAGACAGACAGACAGAGACAGACAGACAGAGACAGACAGACAGAGACAGACAGACAAAGAGGCAGACAAACAGCCAGCCAGCCAGCCAGACAGACAGACAGAGACAAACAGCCAGCCAGACAGACAGACAGAGAGACGGAGAGACAGACAGAGAGACTGAGAAACAAAGAGAGAGCAAAATAACTATAACATTTTGTGTCCGATTTTAGCTAAACTTAGTGTAAGGGTGGAGGGTCAAAGGTCAGTATCACAGGGATGGGTCAGACGTTGATCTAGATAATTTAACTTATAGCTTTTCTCACGTTTTGACCAAACTTGGGGGGAATGTTGATGGAAATGAAAGACTGAAGTGATTTAAGTTTGAGAGGAGTCAGTCAAATGTAACTGTCACAGGGCTTTCGAGTTTGGTGGGAACGAGTGTTGCATCCTCGTCCTCCCACCACCACCACCACCCCCCGGAACATCCATACTGTGCACTATGCAGTTTCCGCGCTATGTCTTTAGACGCCCGGTTAACTCACCGTACCCGTACATAATGTCATGCCTTATATATTTATTCATTTGACTATTCATTTACTTTATTACTTTCTCTTTCAGATAGCTTATAGATAAAGTATTCCTTTTCAGTCTTTCTTATGAAATTTCTATGACAGTTTATCCATGCTGCATGGTGGTCTTTCTCACTTTTTCCGACCAGTTTTAGCTGGAGGGTTCGGAGGCAGGGGGGAGACTTCTTGCTTTCCTATCCTTATCCTTCAGCATGTAGTTAGATCTCGTAGTCATAGTCTGCTCTGTAACAAACTGCCTCGAAAGGCTCATAATGTCTGTTGCTGTTTGCTTTCTTTTGTACTCATTTGTATTTGTATTCCTCCTTCTCCTTCTCCTGGCAGAGACTATATGTATCGGTGTCTCGTGCACATGAATTGGAATCTCGTTATCATAATGACTCCGTCGGGTATTGGCAAAAAAATCATGGATAGTCGGAGAAACATTCTGGCATAACAGGGGGAGGAGTAGGCGTGAAGGAGCAATAAAAGGAAAGCAGCAGGTGGCAAGAAAAGCCTGTGCTCACACTGGGAAGGCTGTTAGCACCTGCATGTCAACCCAGTGGTGCGAGGCGTGTTGGAGGCAAATAGGGCTATACGCTAACATCACATCTCAGTTTACCCCTCTCGATGGTGCCAAGGCTGGGCTGTCCTAGTCCACTACATTGAAAGGCAGATGACCAGTTGCACTTCCCTGGGTGGCAGTAAATGATAGAAAAGCCGGATCCAGTCCTTTTGGAATCTAGACTGAGGAAGGCAGTCACTCCGAGTGGGTCTTTTAAACCACTAAACCACAAGACTTAAATCTGACTGTCTAAATGGTTCCTGTGTAGTCGGTAAGTGTAAATCAAAGCCTACTGCACTATCCTGCAATGAAAGGATGATGATGATGGTGATGAAGATGATGATGATGATGATGATGATGATGTTAAAATAACGTTCTCATTACCTTTACTCATATTATATCAAGAATACCTCAGTGTAAACACGGCCTCAAACTATCCAGATTTCTCTCTGAAAGACACGAATTAGAAATATAAGTAACTCGGGACTTGATTGTTGTAAATTGTTCTTTCCTGTCACAACACCCACTTCCATACACTTTTTCAGCCTTATATTGTCCTTATCCTCCTCTGATTCTAGCCAACTCTGTCTGTAATCCCGCGTCTCGAACTAATACAACATGTAATCATCCCGCCTGGCCCCATCATCACCAGGATCCTTTGTCATCACACATCCTCACCCACTCCCGCCAATCCAAGCTGTCTTCCTTCATGTACTCCTCTCATTTTATTCTGTTTATTTATCTGTTCTGATTTTCACTCTCCTAGTATTATTTGCATCCTATCCACGTCGCCATCTTTCATATTCTCCTCCTCTACATCTCTCAACTTGTGATACATTTACTCCCTCCCTCTCACATCAGCAGACTTAACCCTGACTAAATCATTTTTATTAATACTGCCCGTTGTCTTTCTCTTCCCATTCTCCCATCAACACTGCATTTTCCTCCAAGCCACACTCCCTCATATACCTTCCCTGCCCCTCAGTCTGTACGATAGATTTGCTTCCTTCCCTTCCACATCAGCAGAGTCCAGCATGAATGAGCTTTTATAGTAGGACTGCCTTTAGCCTGACTCTGCTCACTTAAGCCACCCTCCTTCATATATTCCTTCTCTACATCATCTAAGCCACCCTCCTTCATATACTCCTTCCCTCCATCTCTCCACCTCTGGGATATATTTGCTCCTTCCCTCCATCTCTCCACCTCTGGGATATATTTGCTCCTTCCCTGCCACATCAAGGGAGTCTCCAGCCTGTCTGAGTCACATGTCCGCCTCTCTGATATAAACCATTACCCTCAACTGTTCCAAAGTTGGCCCGTTATCTGCCTGCACTCTTGCCTGCTGGTGAAGGCGACTGGCTGTGTGGCGAGGAGGAGGACAAGGGACAGGGAGAGGAGGAAGAGGCAGGAAGGAAGGAAGATAGAGAAGAGGAAGAATAGAAGAAGGAAAAATAATAGCAGAAGGGAGAAGAGAAGAAGTAGAAGTAAGAAAAAAAAAAAAGGACTGAGGCAATGAGCAGGAAGAGGAGTGTGTGTGGCGAAGGAGGACAACAGGGTAGAACAAGAAAATGAAAACAGGAAAGACAAAACAAAACAAAATAACGAAATAGGAAAGCGATAATAAAGTAGGATGAGGGAGACGAAGAACAGGCAGGAAAAAAGAAAACGAGAAAGAAGAAGGGAAACATGAGTAAACTGCCTCACCGAGAAAGCTGTAGTTTGCAACCATGATTGTCTTGGTATTTCAGGCTTTGCGTTGGGTGTCTGTAGTAACGTAGTATTGGCGTGTGTGTGTGTGTGTGTGTGTGTGTGTGTGTGTGTGTGTGTGTGTGCAGTCTCTCTCTCTCTCTCTCTCTCTCTCTCTCAATTTTATGTTCTACCTTTATCATTCTTCTTTCAAAACTTCATTTTTCGGGTCGTTTCATATTCCCTTTACTCCTTTTACTTATCTAGAGGAAGGAGTGATGCGAAAGGTGAGCTTCTCTTGTTACTGTTTATCATTTAAATGTTCACTAACACTTCATTCATTCCCTTCTGTTCTCTCATTTCTTTTCCTCCCTTCGCCTTGTTTTCCTCCTTTCTTATTCATCTTGTCCTTCCTTCTCCTGTTTTCTTCTTCTCTTCCTCCTCCATCTTTTCTTTCCTTCTTTTTATCTTTCTTCCCTCCTTGATGTTGTTGGCTTATTCTTTTCTCCTTTTTATTCTTCCATCTTTTTTCTCTCCCTACTCCCTTTCCTAATCTTTCATTATTTTTTCCTCAATCTTCTCTCCTTACCTTATTTTTCCCTCTCCTTCCTCCTCCTCCTCCTCGTTTTTCCTTCCCAGGTCGTCCTTCTCCTCCTCCTTCGTCCTTGAGAGTCATACTTTAAGATAATTACGCATAAAATTCGTGTGACTTTCCTCCATGACAACTTCAGGCCCTTCCTTACCCCTTGGAGGAGCTGGAGGATGGAGGTGAGGAAGGAAGGAAGGAAGGAGGAAGGAGGATGACTTGTGTAGATAGGTAAATCGATAGGTAGATACGTAGAGAAGTCGATAGATACATAGATATAAATATATGCAGATAGACAAATAAATAGGAAGAAAGGTTTTGGAGAGAGAGAGAGAGAGAGAGAGAGAGAGATGCAGTGGGTAACCCCTTCATCACGATAGCTTGTTGTTTGTAATCTTGTCAACACCACACTGTTCTGTTCACCTTTTGGACGGATCTCCAGTAATAAAGTGGTTAGTGAAGCCTGTATCATATCCATCCAGTGATAGTGTTTCTCATCAGCTGAATAAAACTCGTCTGACAGTAGCCTAATTAATAAAGAATTATACGGGATGGTTAGTAAATTGCGCCTCACTAGAAACACCAGCAGGTATCTGTGTTGCTGGGATGGTTCAGTGTGCTGGTGTGGGCGTGGGTGTGGCAGTGGGAGTAAGAAGCCGTCTGCGCAACACAGGAGAATCGTGGAATGGAAGAGCAGCGTTATATATGGCTCAGCAGTGATTTAGTAGTGAGGTATTTTGTGTTCATTACGATGCTTTGGTCAGATATTACCCGCATCACACTGTGTCAAGTTTGGATGCAGTAGGCAGAGGAAGGAAATATTGGCTGTTCTGCCACCTGCGTCTGGTATTAACCCTGTCACTACCATGGCTTCATTTAATTTTATTCTTGTTAATGGTGAACGACTTAATTCTGCCTGGGAGATACTTTGGGAACTATACGGATTGGATGTAACCCTCTTTAACCCCACCACCCCCCTGGCAATGTTCCCTAAACCAAATACAAAGTAGGCCAGCAACTGGAACATAATATAAATGACGTCTTTAGACAGAAAGGAGTTAATTTATAACGCACACACACACACACACACACACACACACACACACACACACACACACACACACACACACACACACACACACACACACACACACACACACACACACACACACATTTTTAGTATGTTCAGACACCATGTTAACTTTTTATTTTATTTTATTTTAATTTGGCCCCGCCTTCACCTTTTGCCTTCTCTGTCACGTATCGTGAGACACCGGAGAAAACGTTCAGGTATGGAGACAACAATAAATATTCCAGGATGTTGTTACTGTTATTATTATTATTATTATTATTATTATCAAATTACTCTTAATATTATAATAAAAGGATGAATAGCGATGATGATAGAGAATTAGCAAAGGTTTATCACGTAATTACCCATAATGCACCGCCCTGTGCACCTTCACTTCCGTTTGGTGAGGTTGTGTATTCGGCTGTGCGGGTTGTTCTTCGTTTCCTACGGTTATTTCGCCCCAGACTTTACCTTGTTGACCTTCAGGCGTGAGAAGGATGTACGAGACTAGTGGAATATGGAGGTTTGTCGACGAAACACCTCAGCTGATGTTTAAAGGACCCTGCCATCTGCCATCTTGAGGTTCGTATTTCGGACGTGGAAGTCACTGATAATTTTCTTTTTATGATTGTCGCAACCTGCTGGATTATTTAGCCCGTGTAGACCTTTCAGAGTGGATATCAGATTGAAATATGGACAGTTACTTGGTATTTACAAATTTACTATTGCAAAAAAGCGTTGACAGGATTGTTGTATTTTGAGTAGTTTATATAATTATAATTCTTTTTAGAAATATTTGTTTGTAAAAAGTCAGTATATCAGGAGTTACATTATTGTTTCATATTGTGAGTAACGTAGATTTTACAGGCTATGCGTTATGCAGGGTATTTTATTTAACCCTTGTGTTACTGAGTTATTACCTTCATGTTTTACCCATTATGGATTGAAGGGACTACCTAGCTTTGCTCTCTCTCTCTCTCTCTCTCTCTCTCTCTAAGTCGGTCTTATTATCTCACGCCCTGCTTCTCTTCCCATTGCTCTCTCTCTCTCTCTCTCTCTCTCTCTCTCTCTCTCTCTCTCTCTCTCTCTCATTACTCTCCCCCTGCACTTCTTCCAATTGCTCTCCACGTCCTTCATCCCAGTACCTCACCCTCGCTCTCTGCTGCCTCTTCTCTTTGTCTACACTAATGCCTTCCCTCTCAAAATATGCCCAACTCTCACCGTTTTCGTCTACTTCTGATCTATTTTTTTACTTTTTTTTTTTTTGAATATCTGTCTCTTTCTGTTCCAGTTCTGTGTTCCTAGTTGTCTGCTTCTGTCCTCACCCCCCCCCCCACCCAGTCCTTTCCAGTCTTATCTCATTTTTGTCCACTACATCACCGATTTTGTCGACTCTATAGCAGTTACATCCACTCCTTCAGTAGTTCAGTCCAGCGCTATCTCTTTCCAGTCCATTTTTTTCCAGCTCAGTCCACACTTCTCTTAGGTCTTTTTATAGCCTGCCTTCTTCCACTTCTGCTTGTCCCTGTTCCATTTTTGCCTACCATTTTCCTGTTTTTTTTTTTTCTACTATTCTCTCTTCGCCTACATAAACTTCCTTCTGAGACCACTTCTCTTCCCCATTTTTATAGTCCTTTCTCGTAGTTCTGATCAGCTGACGCCAGTTTCTGTTCACTAGTCAAGTTCTCTCAGCACAATTTTTGGTTCTGTCCATTCGTCTTCCCTTTTTGTCCAAACTTATCACCTTTCTCCCCACCCCCTCACCTAGCTCTTTCCAAGCCATTCCTGTTGTGTCATTCCTTTTGACTTTCTGTCCACTGTGCTCCTTTTCTGTCCGCCCCTTTTTTCACCAAGCCATGTCCATTTTTCCCAGTTGGTCCACCATTCTCCTACTTATGTCTACTTCTCTCCCTTTTCCGTCCACTTCCTCCACTCTCTGTCCACTCCTCTCCCCTATCACCGCCTCTGTGTCCATCCTCTCCTCTTGGTTACCTCTTCTCATCATTATCATTTTCCTTCTCTTGTGCTAAGGACAAAATAAATCAAGAACGGATGAATACCGGTATTCAGTGTGGGAAAAGAGGACGTACATTGGAAGTGCGGTTTGAAAGCACACGAGTGAGGGGAGATGAAACAAGACGTCGAAGAAAAACGTGGGTGATTGAGTCGGAGAAGAGGAGACATGAGACAGGGAAATATTTATCTACAGGTATGATAGGGCAATATGTGCACAAGGAGGGAGGTAGCAGAACGTCGAGAGAGCAGACGAGAGGCAAACAGGTTTAACATGAAACTTTAGGGGGAAAAAGAAATGAGAGACTGGCATTGATAAAAACGCTATAGGACCTATTGATATAAAGCAGGGGTAGAGACAGAAAAACATTATATAGCTAAATAGTTTTATATTTAATAAGATTGATTTAGTCGCTTAAATTAAATGATATCTTTTACTGGTTTACTCTTGTTACCTCCAGACGATATCATTGAGGCAAGACTAGACCTCTTGTAGTGAAGGGGTTGGAGGGAAGGTGAGGTAGGTTAGTGGAGGTTGGAGGTAAGGTGAGGCAGGGAGGGGAGGTTAGAGGTAAGGTGAGGTAGGGAGGAGAGGCTGGAGGTAAGGTGAGGCAGGGAGGGGAGGTTGGAGGTAAGGTGATGGAGAGGGGGAGCGAGAATGGGGGAAGTAGAGGTAGGTTAGTGGAGGTTGGTGGTAAAGTGAGGTAGGGAGGCAATGGTAGGGGGAAGTTGAGGTAGGGAGGGGATGGTAGGGGGAAGGTGAGGTAGGGAGGGGAGGGAGGGGATGGTAGGGGGAAGGTGAGGTAGGGAGGAGATGGTAGGGGGAGGAAGAGGTAGGGAGGGGATGGTTGGGTTCAGAGCCATAGAGTAGGAAGAGTTTGGCCAACTCGGTTTCAGACCTCACCTCGAGCGCTCACCTGTGATTGGCTGAGAACCCGTCACGTGACATATGGGCGCCATATTGCATCCTCACCTCACATCCTCAGTTCCCTGACTGCCATAAGAAAGCACAGAGGTCAAGGGAGACGCTACACTTTCTATGGCCATATCACCTGCTATATACCTATATTTCACCACCAGATGGTACACTGTGCAGCCTGGCGATGTTCCAACCGCACAGGTACGGGTAAGATACTGCACAGGTGTCCTAGAGATCCCACAAGCAGAAAAGAATGGGAAATTAAAGTCCGCCGGAAAGACTGGACACCACACAACAATTCCTATTTGTGTTCTGTGTGTAAATCTGTTCTCATTCTCTCTAATCTTTTTGTTCATCGTCTGTGTATCTGTCTCTTAAGATTCCTGTCCGGTCTAACTATTGCTGTAGACTGAGACGTACTGAACTTATTAATAAGACAGGCTGATAGTTACTTATTTGTTTTCAGTTCTGTTTCATGTAAACTAAGGAATATATATATGCAGTATATGTAGGGCATTAGGAAGAAATAATTGAGGAGATCATTTACTGTAAGGCTTCATATCTACGACTAAAAACATTCGCAAAAATGAGGCACAACGCTATAAGTCTGGAGGTGAATTAGGAAGCAAAAGCATGGCTATAAGATTCGCTGTAATGAAGTATAAGTAAAAACTCTTCAACGTACACTACTTTAAGGCTGTAGGTTATTGTATGTCCTGTATATAAATATTTTTACTCCGTATATAGATAAGTGTTATAATAATGTATTAATGAAGTAGTGGGAAAGAAAATATAGACATTCAAGGACCTAGCAGCTTTTGTACAGGATTTTCAAGCTAAAACAAAATTATTCATACTTGTTAGGCGGGTATAGGGGACGCCTTGGTTGGGTTTTCATTTTCTTTCCTCCTGTTATTATACATTAAAATCGTTCTATCATAATCATCAGCCATATATGTATGTATGTGTGTATTTATGTATGAATGTGCATACATCAATATATACCCTAGATAGATAGATAGATTGATTGATTGATAGATGGATAGATATATATACAGTATGTATATTTATATATATAAAAGACCTGTACCGAAATAAAAGGCTAGGGGGTTGATATTTGTACTTTTAGTATTGTTTTCATACGCCCGGTCGGTGACGTTTAGATGCAAGATGGCGCCCAGTACAGCGGTTGGCCAAACTCTTCTTACTCTACGGCTCTGGTTGGGTTAAGGTGAGGTAGGGAAGGTATGGTAGAGGTAAGGTAAGGTAGGGAAGGGATGGTAGAGGTAAGGTGAGGTAGGGAAGGGATGGTAGAGGTAAGGTGAGGTAGGGAAGGTATGGTAGAGGTAAGGTGAGGTAGGGAAGGGATGGTAGAGGTAAGGTGAGGTAGGGAAGGGATGGTAGAGGTAAGGTGAGGTAGGGAAGGGATGGTAGAGGTAAGGTGAGGTAGGGAAGGTATGGTAGAGGTAAGGTGAGGTAGGGAAGGGATGGTAGAGGTAAGGTGAGGTAGGGAAGGGATGGTAGAGGTAAGGTGAGGTAGGGAAGGGATGGTAGAGGTAAGGTGAGGTAGGGAAGGGATGGTAGAGGTAAGGTGAGGTAGGGAAGGGATGGTAGAGGTAAGGTGAGGTAGGGAAGGGATGGTAGAGGTAAGGTCATGTAGGGAAGGGATGGTAGAGGTAAGGTGAGGTTGGGAGGGGAGGTTAGAGGTAAAGGTCATGTTGGGAGGGGAGGTTGGAGGTATCCTGAAGTAAGAGGAGAGACTGGAGGCAGCGCGAGGAGAGATGCATAGCTAACCTGGGAAAGAAGAGGAAATTGATGGAAGATAGAAAGTATCCCAGGCATGAAAACAAGTGACGCACATTCCAGGAGAAAAATCTGAGGGAGAAACAATGAGATTTCGCCACAAAAATTGCTTTAATGATGGACTTCAGTTCCTTGAATACTTCGGTAATTAATTATTTCAGCCAATAATTGCCTTCAAACCCACACTAATGAGGGGGCTTCAGTGCCTGCTGTAATTAGTCACTCAATATTGGGATTCATTGTATAATCTGGACAATTTCCATGTCTGGTACGTAGACGATATGGTTAAACCTTAGCACTTTCTGTTTCTGAACACACACACACACACACACACACACACACACACACATTTAGAGCTGACTTATCATTTAATCCTGCATATAGGTAGAACAGGCCAAAATAGTTCAGTTGGTGCCAAGCCAAGCCTCGTCAAACATTTGTTCTAAATCCAATATATTACCTGTGTACTGTACAGGTTTCTCTCTTATTTGTTCTAAGTCTGTTAAATGGAATGTGACATAAGGTAACCGACTTGTTTCATAACTGAGTAAAAATATTCCTTCAGTTTTGGTTAATGCAAGACAAAAACAACTGACGATAAAACTAGAGGTCTGTTATCTATTTATTGCCAGACGCCTTAATCCCGTAAGGGGTGGCCACAAACAAATCGCCTCTATATCGCCCTGTCCCCTGCCATTTCACTGCCCTGCTCCTAGCTCACATCCCTCTCTCTCATATATCTCTCCACTCCATCCCTCCTTCTCATCCTTGGCCTCCCCCTCCACCTCACTTACATACACTCTCCCCGTTAGTCTCGCATTCTCTATCCTTTCCACATGGCCAAACCACCTCAGTGTGTTTCTCCTAACGCTTCCTATCACATCCACACCACAACACTCCTTCACTTCCTCATTTGTCAGTCTGTCTCTCCATGTAACTCCACATGCTCCTATCAAATAACTCATTTCCACTGCTCTCACTCTTGACTTGTGTCCCTCCAATAACGTCCAAGCTTCACATCCATACGTTAGAGCTGGTATCACAATACTGTCATGTAGTAACTTTTTCACTTCCATGCCCACTTCCCTGTTTCTTATCACTGCTTTCAATGAACCAGAAACTATATGTATGTTTATAAATGGTACGTCCAATACCGACTTTATTATTTAGTAATCGTCGTTAAGAGAGAGAGAGAGAGAGAGAGAGAGAGAGAGAGAGAGAGAGAGAGAGAGAGAGAGAGAGGTTTGGTAAGGGGGAAAAAAAAAATGACCCCATGAAGGTTGCAGCCAACTTTCAATGAAGGCGATGCAGGTGTATGAGTCTGGCAGTTCTTAATTCAAAACTTTGTGTGTAAATATTACTGGCCTGATGCCCTAGTGGGCAACGCCATCCCACCCCAACCCAACCACTAGGCTTACCAGAAATACGCCACGACATCACCATCCATTGCTTGGTGTGAAGTGTTTTTTTTTTTAATTTATAATCTTGCTCTCACCTCTGAAGAAAAGAAAAGTGGAGAGTCAGGATTTCGGGGGCTTAAACGGTGAGTGAATGAGCGTCTGGACCATTTCACGGGGCATCCTGTTGATTAGTTGTCGTTCTGAAGTGTTTTTTCTTTAATACATTCTGAGCCATACTGTACCTTTCTCCGTCTTTGGTGGAAAAAAAAAAAGTTGGGATGAGGATGAGGATGATGATGATGATGATGGTGATGAGTAAGAAGACAACCTGACTGACCACATCCGTCCGTGTACTTGCACTAGTAGGTTCATGCTGCTGCAGCTGATGATGATAATGATGATGATGATGATGTTTAGTAGGAGGAGGGGCATAATTACAGAATCATACATGTCATCTGTTAATGTGCTGGTATATATTCGTCCTCATGTGTTAATGCTTGCACTGGTCGTCCATTTGCCATCCCTCGTGGCTACGTTGGTGTGTGCCAGCAGTAGTCTGGGATTTAAACCACGAGCTGTGTCCTCCTGGCAAAGGAGAGGGACTTAATTTCATCTGCTAACCTTTAGGCCAACATAAAAGGCAACCTAATGCGATTTTAGCTAAAGGGGACTCGAGAGGAGAGAGAGAGAGAGAGAGAACTGAGAAGGATGAACGAGAAGGGAGAAAAAAATTATGAAGGATGAGGAGAGAGGTGAGAGGAGAGGAAGCAAGGTACGAAAGAGCGGGGAAACTGCAAGAGGAACGGGAAAAAAGAGAGAAGGGATGGCTGGAAGGGTGGAAGAGAGACGAGACGTGAGAGAGAAAAAGGTGAAGGAGAGGGAACAGGATCAGAGGGAGAAATGGAAGAACAGTAACAGGGAAAAACAAAATGAAGCAAGGAGGTATGGGCAAGGCCTTGGTACGGGCCGAGCAGTGTCGACGGGAGATGGGACAAGGAATGGACAGAGAGAGGAGGAGGAACAGAGGGAAGAGATGAGATTGAACTGAGGTGAAAACAGATAACAGAGCGTGAGGGAAGAAAGGAGAGAAGTAATGAGAAGGCGGTAAGAGAGGGAAAAGGAATGAAGACACAGAGGGTGAGAATACTTAGGTCCAAAAGGGGTGAGAGAGAGAGAGAGAGAGAGAGAGAGGGGGGGGGAACAGGGATGGAGAGAGATAACAGAGGAAAAAAATAACGGACAGAGAAAAGAGATGTGAGTGGAAAGAGGGCAAACAGGGGAAGAGAGGCGTGGACGGGAAAAAAGGAAGGGGAGAAAAGAGGTGATTAGTGCCGGGGAGGAGAGATAAGAATGATAAGGAGAGGGGGGTAAAGAGAAACTGGATAAAGAGCTGAGAGACAGAATCGAGACGAGGGAAAGGAGAGATCAGAGAGGTGCGAGGAAAAACAGAATGGAAGGATGAGAGAGAGGAGACCGGTGGTTGAAAGGAATTATCACTCGGGTGACAGGCGGGAACCAAATACTATTCCATGTCTCTGTTTAACTCGCTGTCAGCTTCTGTATATTAATATATTTTCCTTTTATTACGGTTACCATTCTGTTATTTTGTGTCTAACCAGACGATTTCCCTCAGCGTAGGAGAGGCCTTTATTAATGAAAACTTAAGCAGAATCATAATTGATCTCTTCAATACCTTGACTTTTTTATACTGACAGATGATTTTGTTTAGTTTAGAAAGTACCGTTGTCAGTAACAGTTGGTAGTAACCCCTTCAATACGATGACAGGAACATGAAGGCACAAAATCAAAACAACCAACAGATTGTCTAACTAATGAAAATGGCAAGGCATCCTTCACTCGTCAGTCAAGCCTTAGATATTCTCGGCTTCAGCTCACACTTATCACCAGTGAAATCATGAACACGAATATATACACCCTAACACGCAATATACTTTTTTTTTTTTTTCTATGCGAGGAAAAAGGAACCAAAGGCCATGAGCCCGCAGTAACAGTTCCCTCCAAGAGAAAAACAAAATACAATAGAGAGCCAAATTCAAGATCCGATCATTTTGAGATGCCTGGACACACTGCGTTTGAAAGACTGGAGATCATAGGCAGCAGGAAATACAGACAGAGGGAGACAGTTCCAGAGCTGACCTGTTGCATAAATGAAAGACTGGGAGTAACGGTTAACTCTTGCATTAGAGAGTTGGACAGAAAAGGGATGAGAGTTTGCTGCCAGACGGGTGTGTCACATACCCCTTCCGCCAAGATCCTTGGAGTAACATATGGCACTGGACACGCCTAAGACCACATACAAAACATTGAGGTGAGGCACACCCAGACCGAACGCATTTAGAGCTTTCACAGGGACAACCTTTGGCCAACAAAAACCTTCTTCCTACTTTACAAATAATATACCGTACCGTATTAAATCTGTCTGTCTATCTATTGCCAGACGCCTCAATCCCGTTTGGGGTGGCCACAAACAAATCGCCTCCAAGTCGCCCTGTCCCCCGCCATTTCACTGCCCTGCTCCCAACTCACACCCCCCTCTCTCATATACATCTCCACCCCATCCCTCCATCTCATCCTCGGCCTCCCCCTCCCTCTTCCCCCCTCCACCTCACTCACATACACACTCTTCGTCAGTCTTTCACCCTCTATCCTCTCCACATGGCCAAACCACCTCAGTGTGTTCCTCATAACGCTTCCTATCACATCCACAACGCTCCTTTATATCCTCCTTCGTCAGCCTGTCTCTCCATGTGACTCCACAGGCTCCTCTTAAATAACTCATTTCCACTCCTCTCACTCTTGACTTGTGTCCTTCCAACAACGTCCAAGCTTCACTTCCATACGTTAGAGTTGGTATCATAATACTGTCATGTAGTAACTTTTTCACTTCCATGCTCACTTCCCTGTTTCTTATCACTGCTTTCAAAGAACCAGCAACCTTCTTCCCTGCTGTACCCTTTCAAGCACTTCACCCTCCAAACCTCCATCCTTACTCATCACACTACCCAAGTACTTAAACGTACTCACATTTTCCAATTCCTCACCATCCAACCTCGCTGTACATTCACTGACTTCACCTCTCTCAAAGACCATCACTTTACCCTTCCCTACATTCACCTTTAGATTCCGTTTCTTACACACTCTCCCAAACTCATCCACCAAGCCTTGCAGCTTCCCTTCGTCTTCACTCAACAACACAGTACCATCTGCAAACAACAGTACAGGGAGTTTCCAAACACTATCCTCTCTCACCAGGGCCACTCCAACATCCACTACCCTACCTTGTACTTCTTTTATTACCCCATCCATGTACAGATTGAACAACCATGGAGACATGACACATCCCTGTTTCAGCCCAACTTTCAAAGAGAAAAATTCACTTAGTTCACCATCCACACGCACTGCAGCCTTCGCACCATCGTACATACTCTTCACAGCATTCAACAACTTCCCATCTACTCCATATATTCTTAACACTTTCCACAATCCTTGTCTATCCACCCTGTCATATGCTTTCTCCAAATCCATGAAAGCCGCATACAACTTCTTTCCCTTCTCCAGAAACTTTTCCACTAAAGATCTAAGAATGAATATCTGATCTACACAACCTCTTCCCTTCCTAAAGCCTCCCTGTTCTTCTCCAACTAATTTCTCTGTTCTTTCTCTAATCCTACCATACACTTTTCCTATTATACTAAGAAGACAAATGCCCCTATGATTACCACACACTTCTTTTTCCCCTTTTCCCTTGTACAAGGGAATAATTATACCTGACTTCCAATCCTTCGGGACTCTACCTTCCTCCCAGGCCAATCTGCACATCTTCCACATCCATTCTACTACTATCTCTCCCCCATGCTTCAGCATTTCACCACACACTGCATCAAATCTTTGGGCTTTCCTCGATTTAACTTTCTTCATTGCTTCCACAGCTTCTGTCCTACTGATTTCTTCCTGTCTTCTCACCTCCCTCCTTCTCCCGGCCATTCCCCAGCCACTTATACTCGCATTACTTCCATCCTCTATGTTCAACAATTCCTTAAAGTGTTCTCTCCTTCTGCTCACTTTTTCTCCCTTCTCCACTAGTAATCTACCATTTTTATCATTCACTCCCCTGCTAACTTCACTTCCACCCTGTCTTACTCTTTTCACCTCTTTCCAGAACATTTTCTTACAGTCCCTCCATTTTACACTCAAATTCCTTCCAATTTCCTCATCCACTCTCTTCTTACTCTCTCTCTTACTAATCTTTTCACCTCTCTATTTCTTTCTACATATAACTCTCTCTTCCACCTCTCAACTTCTTCCACTCCCCTATTTCTCATCCATTCATCGTATGCTTTCTTCTTTTGTGCCACAGCCTGTCTCACCTCTTCAGTCCACCACGCTGTTCTTTGCACCCCCCTCCGTCTTCTCTTCCTTCCACACACCACCTCACGTGCTGCACATATTTCTTCTGTAAATATCCTACACACACCTTCCACGTATCCCATCTGCTCCAATTCATATTTGCCCAATCGTTCCTCCACTTCTCTTTTATACTCTGCCTTTTTCTCATCCTCTTGTAACCTTTCCACTCTCCTTGCAACTCCTTCCTCTCGTCTTTTCCTTCTTCTATTCCTCCATCTTACTTGAATTCTAATTCTGGCCACCACCAAGTAGTGGTCAGAAAGTCCACTCCCCCAACCTCTATATTAAATCACTGGTATTTTATAATTACCCAGCATGGGCTTCCATCCTACCTAAAATCCACTGCAAATCCATTCAGGCCATACAAATGAGCGAAGTACGTATATCACTGGCTGCAGCAATACCACTACTGTAACTATTTACATTCTGAACATAGTCCTTACTGTTAGGGAATATCTCGATGTGAGAGGCACGCAGTTCTTTGTGGCAGCTTGTACCAGCACATTACACCCTTGGTGTTGTATGACACTTGCATGCAATACGATTGTGCATATAAAATCATCCCACGTAACCATTGACAGACCTTCTTCGCAGCACCCCACCTGCAGACACTTCTACACAAACAGTGAATAACCCCCCCCCCACACACACACACACACATACACTCACCAGCGCACGCGAGAGGTTTGTTCCACTATAACGTATCCTGCTGTTTTATCTTCCTGAGAAGTACACGAGGTGAGATTTACTTTACTTCGAAATTTTCCTTTGAGCCAAATCAATCTTGTGTTACCTGTGATCCCCCCCCCCCCTCCCGCCATCCTTCTTAATATACCGTGACTAAAAGAAGTCAGTTTGTTTATACCCAGTGGAAGCGGTCCACTCCTTCAAATTAAATATTAAGTCGTGGTTTTATGGAACTAGAAGACCTTAGTCAAGAAGTCCAATAAACCCTCCAGTCTTGGCCTTTATCTGAGGTGATATAGGTTAGGCCTTAGGGATCTTGGTCAGGTTAGAGCAAACTCTGTTGTACCATCGCTATGGATGCAGAAATAACCTGGTCACTGGTGTGGAGGTGGTAAGAAGCATCGCAGGCCCATCATAACACGCACAGCTGAGTCGTATTGTACGTGGACCTGATTATTTTATAACACCTCTTTAGTACCGATTTATTTTGCATTTTTTACATCCTTATCCTTTTGTATGTTATTGATGCAGACATTGACGATATTCAGGCGATGTTCATACGATATAAAAGAATGTTGACGGTACTACTAAACCACCAATGCATCCCAGAACACTGATCTCTGAATCAAGAGCAAGTGAAGTTGTTCCTCTGTTTGTGTTGTGCCGTTACCTGATCCCGTTAGCCTCTGTTACTACTTCCTCTTGTTATACCCACCCTCCCGTTACAGCACATTAATCTCTCTCTCTCTCTCTCTCTCTCTCTCTCTCTCTCTCTGTATGTGTGAGTGTGTGTGTGTGTGTCCACTTATCCTACAATATGTCTGTCTATCTGTTTCTGTCAGTATGTCTATCAGTCTGTCAGTCTGTTTATCAGTGCCTACCTGTCTGTGTATTCACCTGTCATTCCAATCATCAGTACATTTATCTGTATACCAGTATGTCAGTTTGTTTACTTTTCCGTCTGTCAGTCCACCCATCCATCTATCAGTCCATACAGCCACCAGTGTATCTACCCATGGCCGTGTGTCTATCGTGGGTGTCCAGGTGGCTGGGACGTGTGTGGCCCCGCAGGAGCAATGACGGCGGCGGTGATGGTGCGGAGGAAAGTGTGGGGAGGGGGGGTAGGAGAGGGGAAGAGAGGGTAGGAGGGTTGGAGGGGGTTGTATGAAGCAGGAGGGGGAATGCGAGAGGGACAGCAGGAGAAGGAAGGGAGGGAAACGGAAGGGGGGTAGAAGGGAAGGAGTAGGAAGAGAGGTGGGGGTGTGGGGCTTGTCTCTTAAGGCATTACCAGAGAGAATGGTATTGTGTTACCGGACGGGGAGGAAGATATAATGTTCCGAGAAGGTGGAGGGAAATAATGTTACGAAAGAGAGAGAGAGAGAGAGAGAGAGAGAGCAAGTCGATGAAAGGTGAAATAAATCCTTGGAAATCCCAGTCATGGAAGTCAGCTAACTTAAGACTCTTGTTAATCCCCCTTCCTTGGTTATTTTCTTATTTGTATTGCATCTTAATATCCTCTTGATCGTTATTTACATCTTAGTGATATTGACATTGGCATATCGTAAGTAAACTGGTATGTAAATGGTGCCAGAAAGCTTCCTAAGGCGATGGGAATAACGTCCAAAGTGCCATTTCCACTCAGATGTACAGTATTATGAGGCACGGTGAGGCTGGGGCGGCATGACAAAGGGGAGGAGGTTGTGGGGCTGGTGGGGTGTTGGGGAGATGAAGAGAGGGGCGGAGAAAAGGGGGATAGAGTGGAGGGATGAGGCGGATAGTGGAGGGGGGGAAGTTATGTTAGGGGTGAGATGCGAGCGTCCCAGCAGGTTAATCCAGGGTAGGCGAGGAAGACGAGTTCATTACAAGCTTTATCATGCAACAGGGACGACCAGACGTCTCATTACTGCCCCCCCCCTACACACACACACACACACACACACACACACACACACACACACACACACACACACACACACACACACACACACACACACACACACACACACACACCATCCCTCCCCCTCCTCCTCTCACATCATCATCATCAGGGCGGGTATTGTGGAGCCAGATGTCAACAACAAGGTCATTCCACTCACTCATCCCAGGCCTCACAACACACCTTTATACAGACCACCAGATAACTCTTGCTGGAGGCTTTCCTATAGTGCTTGCGGGATGGTCAGAATCATACATATCTCTTTGACCCCATGAGTACAGTGACATTTTCCATTTTACTCAAAAGACGGCAAGACTTTCTTTACTTTTTCCTTACAGAAACCCCCTGATAGTTAAGGGAATAAAGAAGGCTGACAAAGGGCTGTTAGAGTGCATAAAATCGTCTGGCCGTAGGAAGCATAAAATCATAAGCACGTCACCGTATCGAAGGGGTTTAATGTTTGGTTCAAAACACTGGAGAAAAGTCAAGAAATCCGAGACATGCCTAAGGCCACTTAAGACTTTGATTGTGTTTGACTAATTTTATATAATCTTCAGCCCAAACTGGAGACGTAGTTGAATCCAGGACCGTACAAAGCTAAAGAGCCAATGTGAGTCAGCGGTAGGGTGTTTGCCTCCCGATCTGCATCTGCCAAGTCTGGGCTGCAAAGTGAAGCGATGGCGGATATATTATATTTAACGCTGAGAGCACATACAGGCTGTGACATACACACACACACACACACACACACACACACACACACACACACACACACACACACACACACACACATTCTCTCTCTCTCTCTCTCTCTCACACACACACACACACACACACACACACACACACACACACACACACACACACACACAATCACCATCCTCTTCCCGCCACTCTTTCCAGACACCAAATTTCTATTCCAGGATTAAAATTTTCACCACTGAGATCATCCAAAGTCCTGGAGGTCCTTCCTGATGGGGGGGGAGTCTCTCTCTCTCTCTCTCTCTCTCCCGGAACTATAAGAAAACTTTGACAGAGGCTGAGCTGATGTTGCAGTGGTTGGTGAGAACACACATTGAGGGTAGAGAAGAGAGGGGAGAGAAAACAGGGAGAGGAGGAGAGAGGAGGGGAGGTGAGGAGAGAGGAGGGAAAGAGAGAGAAAAACAGGAAGGAAGGAGAGAGGAGGGAGGGAGAGAGAGTAGAGAGGAGGGGAGGAGAGAGAACAGGGCGGAGGGGAGGAGGAAATTGGGGAAAAAAATGGGGATAATGGGGAAAATATGAAAATAGGGAAAATGAGGTTACTGACAAGAAAGAGGAGTGAGGGAGGGGAGAAGGAAGGATGGAAGGGATGGGAGAAGGAAGAAGAAGGTGAAGTGAAACGGAAGAAGAGAGGAGGGAGAGGCGGGAAGGATGGGGGATAGAAGAAAGGGTAGGGAGTTCAGTGAGAAAGAATGGGGAGAGAGGGAGGAAAGAGTGGAGGGTAAAGAGAAGGAGGGAAGATTGCGTGGAGTAGGAGGGGGGGAGAAGAAAGGTTTGGAAGCGTAATGAGGAAGGATGGGGAGAGAAGAAGGAAAGAGTGGAGGGTGCAGAGTAGGAGGGAAGATTGAAGAAGGCGAAGGGAGGGTGAACAGAAGATGGTGGGTTGGGGGTAATTTCGGAAGGAAGGAAAGGTAAAGGGTGAAGGAAGAACGAAGAAGGAAGAAAAGGAGGAGGGAGGAGACCGAATGGAGGGAGGAGGAAGAGAGGAGAAGGAAGACAAAGGAGGAAGAAGAGAGTGTAGGGAGGAAAGAAGAACGGCAGGAGGCAGAAAGGATGGAACCGTGAATAGTGGTGGGAAGGAGAGAGAGAAGACAGGGGGAAGGATGAAAAGAAGAAAGATAGGCAGTAAGGTAGGAAATGGAAGAGGAGGGAAGAGAGGAGTTTATGGCCGGAAAAAAGAGAGAAAAAAGGAATGGAAGGAAGGCAGGAGGTAAAGAATTGAGAGGAAAGTCAAAAATAGCTTATAAAGAAGGGTAGAAAAGAATATATAGATAGAGAAAGGAAGTAAGAAAGATGTTTGTAAACGAAGGAAGGAAGAAGGGAAAGAAAAGGAAGAACATAGATGTCGACAGTCTCTCTCTTTCTCTCTCTCTTTCGCTCGCTCGCTCGCTCGCTTCTGCAACTGTGGTAAAGAAAAAGAAAAAGCAAAGTTAGATGGTAGCTTGCAAAATATTTGTTGTTTGTGCCAGAGGGAAAACCTGCATCCTCGTGATATCTCAAGTGCTGTGCTGTGGAGGACATTTTGATGTGATTCCTTGCTCATTTGGGGTCTGTATATTTCAGGTAATCCTCTCTGTATCATATAAATATACTTTTGTGAAGCTGAAACACAGAACACGAAAAGAGACACCAACTTAAGCCTTCTTCATCACTATACCACATTTTCTTTGAGAGTCCACTGGTAAAGCCTCAGGTCAGATAATCCTATAAGTTAACGCGCCACGGTTCAAATCCAACAGGTCGCTGGAGGTATTTGTGTCATGTAAAACGATGAAAACTGCTGTTAGGGACACAGGGTGATCTGCTACGGTTTCAGTGATGTGGAACAAGGGTAGGCTAACCTCCGGCCCTTCGCTAACCAGAACCCTAAATACAGCTGTTATTCCAGCCCCGCCTGTGGGGAAAGAGCGAAGCCGTCAGGAGGTTAAAGCCTGCCTGTCGAGAAAGCCTCCTTTCGGCCTCTGTCTTTCTGTTTTCCTCCTTTACCCCTTCCTTTCTGTAATTGTAATCTCCTCCCATATTCCCTCTCCTTTCCCTTCTCCCCCTCCTTCCTTTGACCCCATTTCCTTTCCCCATCATACCCTCCTCCCCCACATTCTCCTTCCATTACCCTTACCTTCTACCATATAATATTTGATCGAATTTTGTCCCTAGATTTTTTTTTAGTGGAACTGAAGCTTACGGGGTACTCAACATGCAAGTCTGTATTAAATATGCCTTTACCAAATCAAAATACTTCTTGTTGTTACCCAATCTTTTGTACCAGTGTTTTCCTTGGTTTTCCTTGAATGTGTATTTGCGTTCCCCAATTTTCCGCTTTCCAAAATAATGTTTAGAGTCTACAACTTATTTGAGGAAGTGGGCAAGAGCTTGTCATGTAAATTATATTTCAAAATTATAAAACTAGGGAAGAGAACATAGACCATAAGACGAAGGACAAGTATAATTCACCTCTTGACCTAAACATAAAGGTTAATACGATGCTGATGACCTCTGTTAAAATTTTCATGGTGGAGAGACGTCCTAAGGAGCAGGTTCTGTTAACAGGGACAGGGACACGAGGAGGCAGAGGCAGCCTGAACCCTACGAAAAGAAATCAGCGAGAGGAATAGCCAGGGGAATGGTCGAACTGAAACGTGGAAAAAAATGTTAATTGCATATTGGGGAGGAAGAGAGAGAGAGAGAGAGAGAGAGAGAGAGGGAGGGAGTAACCAGATAAAGCAGGCGAGTCAGTATCCCCCTAAAGCCGTGGTAAAAAAACGGAACGCTGAACATTTAATGAAATCAATAACTCAAGAGGCAAGAGGGGAAGGGGAAGGATGGATGAGAGGAAATGTGCTGAAAGCGTAAGAAAAATAAAAGGAGAATATGGGAAAGAGAAATATGAGAGAGGAAAGTAGGAGGAAAAGGACCAGGATTGAGAAAATGCGAAGGGAGACGTTCAGGAGACGAGAACGTAAGAAGGGAGTATGGGTAAAGAAAAGAGGGAGCAACGAGTAAATGAAAATTAAAGGATAAAAAAGTACCATGAAGAAAAGGGGGCTGTGAAAGGAAGACAGGGATAAGGAAGAGTTGACTGCTAACTGACAGGAAGGTGTGTGTCTTATACATAAGTGGTCAGCTGTAGAGCAATAATGTTAGTGTGTCTTTTTCCTTCCTGCGACCTCCAGCCATCCAAGCGTATCGTCCACGCATCTCAAAATGAACGCATTCTGACCGTTTTTTTCCTTGACAGGGGCGACTTTTTCAGTCTTCAGACCTTTGGTTCCCTTTTCATGCATAATACAACATTTTTACGATTATTACAGACAGCGTTTGACCATAAACTTTCACTACAATATATTTTTTTTTTATTCCTACATTCTTCGTCTCGGGAAAGTTTAATTCGTCTCGGGAAAGTTTAGTGGAAATGGATGAGGTAAATATAGCCTTCACTACCCCGCTAGGTTGCAGGAGGGATACTCTTCACAGTGGAATAAAATCGTCTGGAAGCACTGATGATAAAGCAGTGTTCGGGCTAAAGGCATTCAGAAAATCTTGGCAGAATTAAGGGAGAAAAAAAAAAAAACAGTTTGTAGGATAAACAAATCTCCTTAGCAACTGAATATTACAATGTTCGTCATAGTATTATTTTGTATTTTGTACCGTAATAATCCGTCTAGTGTAGTTTGGTTTTGAAGTGTTTAATGGCTGTATAAGTGAAGATTAAAGACTAGACTGGCAATTACGTATAATAATGAATCGCTTTACTTTGTCATATTTTTTCACTGCCGTCATCACTCTAGTTTATCCTTGGAACGTTTGACAAGTGTATGAGTGAAGATTAAAGTATAACAAGGGATCTTATACACTGACTAAACTTAGGAGGGTTTTTTTATACTGACCCAGAATTACGAGATGATTCACAACACATGGTAGGTTATTGGCAGAAAGTTTGATTTGCTCTTAACCCCATTAATATCCTGCCTGATACCTACGACAAAGATAGTGATGATCGCTTTGGGTCAGAGCTTAGGTCAGGCGTAGCTTGTTATCAGCTTAGTGATTCTGATACACCCGCTTAATTGGTAGCATCCAGGTCTGTCATGAGGTTAGGTGAGGTTATGTTAGACAAGGATAGCTTCGTTTAGGTTAGGTGTTTTGTTAGCGTTGGCTTGGCAACGTTAGGATGGATTACGGTATGTTTTGTGTCGGTTAGGGTAGGATAGGTTAGGTTAATTAAAGTTAAGTTAGGCTTGGTTGGATTTGGTTCGATAAGTTAAACTAGTATGTGTAAGGTGAGTTTAAGTTACGTTTGGTTAGATTAGAATTGGGTAGGTTAGGTTGTTACCTTTGGTTTTATTGTCAGGTTAAATTAGGTTAGGTTAGAGTTTGTAAATGAGTAGGATCAGAGGAAGGGAAAGAGGGGTATCACTAGGTACTGGAAGAAGAGATGGAAGTGAATAGTGAGGATGTTCTGGTGGATATGAGGTAGGGAAAGATGGGTAACACTATGTACTGGAAGAAGAGATGGAAGTGAATAATTAGGATGTTCTGGTGACGAGACAGCCTAAAAGATAACTGAAGTGGAAGACAGCGAAAATATGTGCAGTGAAAACATGGAGACAGAATTGAAAGACAACGAGAAAATGACGAAAGGAAATGGAAAAGAAATGAAGATAAATAGTGTGGGAAGGTGTAGGAATGAATAAAACTGTAATGTTGGGATAATAAGTAGTGTGTAAAGGTGAGTGAAAGGACACAAGATACAGCTAAGGAGACATTGTTGTAGAGACTGAGGTTTGTATTGTAACTGGCACGGGACGCTTCCTAGCACCTTTTCCTTTGCTATGTATTTTGTATATTACGCCTTGAGACTTTCATTGATGGTAATAATATCGTTATAATATCGATATACTTTGAACCAGTGACATATAACAGCACTCTGAGGTGTAAAGTGCAGAAGAAATCGTTAAAGAAAAGGTGTTACGAAATCTCCAAGGCCACATGGAGTAGTAGAAGCCTGAGGAACAGAGTTGTTTGCGATGTGTCTGCCACCACCACGTCACAACCAACCTCCACACACCCACACCATTGCACCCACTGGGGGAATGAGAGAGAGAGAGAGAGAGATTGTTTCAATGCGTGTTGTATTTGTGTTGTATTCGGGGCAAGAAATCGTTTGTAACATGAACAGAACTAGTGTCAATAGGAAGGTTTTGCCAGTAAAGATGACATTATTTTTTGCAGTAAAGTAGAACTATAACCTCATCACTACGAGAGATTCTTCCCTAAGGCAAACCTTGTCGTGACAGTAAGAATATAACTTTAAAGGTGAAGGTGTTCATTGAGAAGGCTTTTAATTCCTTCACCTTAATTAATGAAATCATCTGAGGGTAGCAAGCTTAAAATGAATAGATAGTAACACCCCTTGTCTCATCTTTACCAGTGCGTCTCTCTCTCTCTCTCTCTCTCTCTCTCTCTCTCTCTCTCTCTCTCTCTCTCACCAGTAATAACGGGCCTTCATCAACCTTACCTACTGCGTTTCGGCATCTCACAGTGTTATATTAGAGGTAACTGTCACTCTCTTGAGACTGCTTTCCTTCCTTCACTCTTTTCCCTCATTTTCTTCTTCCTCTCCTTTCCTCCATCTCTTTCTTACACCTTTCTTCTTCCCTACCCATCCTTTCTCCTCCCCACTTTCGTCTCTCCTTCTTTACTCCTTATCCTTCCTCCTGTTCGTCCCTCTTTCACTCCTTGATTCTCTCCTTCACTCCGTAGCCGTTATATCTTCTCATTTACCTTCACCTCTCCATTCTTTCCTTTACGCAATCATTCTTTCTTACCCTTCCTACCTCCTTCCTTTCTCACCCTTTCTCCATCCTTTCTTCCCTCCTTCTCTCCCCAACTCCATCTTCTCTCCTTCCCTCCATTCCTGTCCCCTCCTCTCTTTCACCCCCTCCATCCCTCTCTCCTCCCATTCCTTCCACTTAACCACATTATTACCATTTCTTTGTTTTCTCTCCGTTTCCTTCCATTCCTCTTTGCACTCTTATTACTCCTCCCTTCCCTCTCTTCCTCTTTCTATTACTTCCCCTTTCCATGTTAATCATCCAGCCAAAGTGAATTACATTGCTAGTGGCAGACAAAGTGCAGAGGGGAAGGAACGAGGAGAGGGAGGGAGGGCAGCACGCCAAACGATGAGAGCAAGACGAGGAGGAAGGTGGTGAACTGGGAGGCAAGCAGGGGGAAGGGAGGAAAGTAGGGAGAAACCGGGGTAGGGGAGAAGCATGCCAGGGATAGGTAAGAACGAACTGGAGGGGGGGGGAAATTGGGAAAAGTCTGTGGAACTGGGGTATAGGGGGATACTGGAGGGAGGAGGGCTGGAGAAGGAGGAAGCAGAGGGAGAGTAAGAGTATTTACTAGTGGAGAAGAAGATGGAGGGAGGAAGAGACACAAACTCCAGGGTAAGTCGAAGGATGGGAAGAACAGACAGAAGTATGTGGAATGGGGAGGTATGCCTGGAGAGGGGAGGAGGAAGGCAAAGAGGGGCTGGAGGGAAAGCGAGGGGATAACGGAGAGAGGGAGCTGTGAGTGGGAGGAAGCCGTGGAGAGATGTGGGGAGGGGATGGAAGGGAGAGAACGTCGGAAGGAAGGAGGGGAGAGAGGGATGAGTGTGTAAGGTGTGGACACTCAGAGATAAGTAGGTCATTAGGTTGTATTAATATATGGGTGTAAAGGACGTAGATGTACTGGTACTGGGAGATTGGTACAGTGTCTAGTATTGGTGGTCGGTGATTACTACCCCTCTCACGGTGGGGGCAACTCTAGTTTTAATTCCTGCTTACGCCAACAATTATCAGCTAAGATAGAGTCACAGGGGCCAAAGTGAGGTATATAACATCCTACATCGCGTCACGTCAGATAATTTCGTGGGGAGTGGACTTTCTGACCACTACTTGGTGGTGGCCAGAATTAGAATTCAAGTAAGATGGAGGAATAGAAGAAGGGAAAGAGGAGAGGAAGGAGTAGTTGCAAGGAGAGTGGAAAGGTTACAAGAGGATGAGAAAAAGGCAGAGTATAAGAGAGAAGTGGAGGAACGATTGGGCAAATATGAATTGGAGCAGATGGGGGACGTGGAAGGTGTGTGTAGGATATTTACAGAAGAAATATGTGCAGCATGTGATGTGGTGTGTGGAAGGAAGAGAAGACGGAGGGGGGTGCAAGGAACAGCGTGGTGGACTGAAGAGGTGAAACAGGCTGTGGCACAAAAGAAGAAAGCATACAATGAATGGATGAGAAATAGAGGCGTGGAAGAAGTTGAGAGGCGGAAGAGAGAGTTATATGTAGAAAGAAAGAGAGAGGTGAAAAGTTTAGTAAGAGAGAGTAAGAAGAGAGTGGATGAGGAATTTGGAAGGAATTTGAGTGTAAAATGGAGGGACTGTAAGAAAATGTTCTGGAAAGAGGTGAAAAGAGTAAGACAGGGTGGAAGTGAAGTTAGCAGGGGAGTGAAAGATAAAAATGGTAGATTACTAGTGGAGAAGGGAGAAAAAGTGAGCAGATGGAGAGAACACTTTAAGGAATTGTTGAACATAGAGGATGGAAGTAATGTGAGTATAAGTGGCTGGGGAATGGCTAGGAGAAGGAGGGAGGTGAGAAGACAGGAAGAAATCAGTAGGATAGAAGTTGTGGAAGCAATGAAGAAAGTTAAATCGGGGAAAGCCCCAGGAATTGATGGAGTGTGTGGTGAAATGCTGAAGCATGGGGGAGAGAGAGTAGTAGAATGGATGTGGAAGATGTGCAGATTGGCCTGGAAGGAAGGTAGAGTCCCGGAGGATTGGAAGTCAGGTATAATTATTCCCTTGTACAAGGGAAAAGGGGAAAAAGAAGTGTGTGGTAATCATAGGGGCATTTGTCTTCTTAGTATAATAGGAAAAGTGTATGGTAGGATACTTATTGACAGAGTTAGAGAAAGAACAGAGAAATTAGTTGGAGAAGAACAGGGAGGCTTTAGGAAGGGAAGAGGTTGTGTAGATCAGATATTCCTTCTTAGATCTTTAGTGGAAAAGCTTCTAGAGAAGGGAAAGAAGTTGTATGAGGCTTTCATGGATTTGGAGAAAGCTTATGACAGGGTGGATAGACAAGGATTGTGGAAAGTGTTAAGAATATATGGAGTAGATGGGAAGTTGCTGAATACTGTGAAGAGTATGTACGATGGTGCGAAGGCTGCAGTGCGTGTGGATGGTGAACTAAGTGAATTTTTCTCTTTGAAAGTTGGGTTGAAACAGGGATGTGTCATGTCTCCGTGGTTGTTCAATCTGTACATGGATGGGGTAATAAAAGAGGTACAAGGTAGGGTAGTGGATGTTGGAGTGGCCCTGGTGAGAGAGGATAGTGTTTGGAAACTCCCTGTACTGTTGTTTGCAGATGGTACTGTGTTGTTGAGTGAAGACGAAGGGGAGCTGCAAGGCTTGGTGGATGAGTTTGAGAGAGTGTGTAAGAAACGGAATCTAAAGGTGAATGTAGGGAAGAGTAAAGTGATGGTCTTTGAGAGAGGTGAAGTCAGTGAATGTACAGCGAGGTTGGATGGTGAGGAAGTGGAAAATGTGAGTACGTTTAAGTACTTGGGTAGTGTGATGAGTAAGGATGGAGGTTTGGAGGGTGAAGTGCTTGAAAGGGTACAGCAGGGAAGAAAGGTTGCTGGTTCTTTGAAAGCAGTGATAAGAAACAGGGAAGTGAGCATGGAAGTGAAAAAGTTACTACATGACAGTATTGTGATACCAACTCTAACGTACGGAAGCGAAGCTTGGACGTTGTTGGAAGGACACAAGTCAAGAGTGAGAGCAGTGGAAATGAGTTATTCAAGAGGAGCCTGTGTAGTCACATGGAGAGACAGGCTGACGAATGAGGATATAAAGGAGCGTTGTGGTGTGGATGTGGATGTGATAGGAAGGGTTATGAGGAACACACTGAGGTGGTTTGGCCATGTGGAGAGGATGGAGGGTGAAAGACTGACGAAGAAAGTGTATGTGAGTGAGGTGGAGGGGGGAAGAGGGAGGGGGAGGCCGAGGATGAGATGGAAGGATGGGGTGGAGAGGTATATGAGAGAGGGGGGTGTGAGTTGGGAGCAGGGCAATGAAATGGCGGGGGACAGGGCGACTTGGAGGCGATTTGTTTGTGGCCACCCCAAACGGGATTGAGACGTCTGGCAATAGATAGATAGAAAGAATTCCAAGGTTAATTATTGCACTGACCTCACAGGGCAGCCCACATACCAGACTGCCTCGTCGTAATTTATGTATGTTCTGTTCAATGATGTCCGCAACCTTATTTATTTATTTATTTTTAATTTTAAGAATGTACAGTATATAACCGGGCATATGCAGGGCTTGAACATCTTTGAACAAACATAAGGTTCATATCACTTATCATTCTGTTAAAATTTTCCACAAAATCTACATTCCTGAGAGTGATGATGGTATTGATAATTATATTAATTATAATAAAGGTAATGAACGCGATGATAACAGTTGGAATATGATGATGATGATGACAGTGAGATGAAGGTGATACTAATGATAATGGCGATGATAGTGAAAAAGATGGTAATGATAATGACGATAAAAACGATGAGAATGATGATAGGGATTATGACGGCGGTGAGGTGATGGTGATGATGATGATACCATTAATAATGACATTGAGTATGATAATGATAATGTTGGTGACGATGATAACAATAATGAGGAAAACGAAGATGATAATGATGATAACGAGGAGAATGAAGATGATAATGAGGATGATAGCGATGAGAATGAAGATGATAATGATGCTGGCGATGAGATGATGATGATGATGATAACGAGGAAAATGAAGATGATAATGATGCTGGCGATGAGATGATGATGATGATGATGATGATGATGATGTGGACGATGCTGAAGATGGTGGTGATGTCTGCCTCGTGTGGGTGTTGTCTCTCCCCCTCCAGCTAACCATCTTGTCCCCTTTAAGACGCTCCTTTACCCCTTTGGGCCCACCATGCTTTTACCCTTCCCACTGACTTGTTTCTTATGTTCCCTGGGTCCTCGCCCCCCCCCCTCTCTCTCTCTCTCTCTCTCTCTCTCTCTCTCTCTCCCCTTCACCTTCCCGTCTGTCTCTTCCTCACGCAGCCTATCGGAAACTCACTCGATTCCTCATCTCATCTCAATTCTTCCTTCTTTCCCTCTCTTTGCCCCCGTACTTCCTCTTTCCCCCACTCCTTCCTCTTCCTCCCACCACTCGTCCTCTCCCTTCGGCTCATGCAGCCTGTCGTACCCACACTCCCCTCCACCTCCTCACCCCCACACACCCGGGTCAGGCTGGGGTGCCGTGGCCTGATATATTGGCAGCATCTTCGCCGCGGATGTCCTTTACGGCAGCAGTAATGTAATTAATGATGGTTTATTGGCCCGAGTCTGCTTACACATCAGAGAGAGAGAGAGAGAGAGAGAGAGTGTGTGTGTGTGTGTGTGTGTGTGTGTGTGTGTTGAAGAGTATGGTTTCGAATTTTTTGTTTTAGTCTTGCTAGCGTCAGACACTTTGTTCTCCCCGCAGAGGAAAGGGAAACCGGTACAGCCCAATGACGTGTTTCTTGCGTAGTCACATGTTTAATTCTGCTTATTATTGCCCATGTGACAGGACCAGTTAATGAAAGGAATGGGTCGCATCGTAGCTGACATGGCAGACTTTGTACCAACTCTTCCTTAGCCCTTTTTTCTTTTTTTTCATAAAACTGCACCTAAACCTTCTGTTGTGTATTACTGTAGTGCCAACATGGTTTGCATAAATAACGGACAAGAAGATACTAAGGTGTAGTGTACAGAATAAATCAACAAGGAAGAGGTGCTTCGATATTCCCACAGAGACATGAAATCCCAAGCCTCTGTCAATTCCCTCCCGTTGTAGAAGCCTCTCCTAAGCTGGATTGAATCATGTGTGGACAGCAAGAATCGAAGGGGGTATGATCTACCTCCGTGCCAGCTTTCGCAACAGCCAGTCACACTTCACCCTTGTTGAGATATAGGGACCAGAGGCTAGGCTTGCGTAGTTCAGTATATTAAGTGTAATATGACGAGCCTATTATCCGTGGTGGCATTACATGATTGAAAAGCCTACAGTTACCCCTTGGACATCGCAGGTGTGGAAGGCCGTCACCTCAACAGCAGTGGCATCTGGTGGTGGGTTAATATAGTGGGGGGTTAATTTGGTGGTGGGTTAATCTCGTGTTGGGTTAACCTGGTGTTGGGTTAATCTGGTGGTGGGTTAACCTGGTGGTGGGTTAATCTAGTTGTGGGTTAATCTGGTGGTGGGTTAATATAGTGGGGGGTTAATCTGGTGGTGGGTTAATCTAGTTGTGGGTTAATCTGGTGGTGGGTTAATCTGGTGGTGGGTTAACCTGGTGGTGGGTTAATCTAGTTGTGGGTTAATCTGGTGGTGGGTTAATCTGGTGGTGGGTTAATCTGGTGGTGGGTTAATCTGGTGGTGGGTTAACCTGGTGGTGGGTTAACCTGGTGGTGGGTTAATCTGGTGGTGGGTTAACCTGGTGGTGGGTTAACCTGGTGATGGGTTAATCTAGTGGTAGGGTTAACCTGGTGGTGGGTTAACCTGGTGGTGGGTTAACCTAGTGGTGGGTTAACCTGGTGGTGGGTTAATCTGGTGGTGGGTTAACCTGGTGGTGGGTTAATCTGGTGGTGGGTTAATCTGGTGGTGGGTTAACCTGGTGGTGACTTGTGTGGGTATATTAGGATGCCAGCAGGTGTCTTTGATCGCGTCACCCAGGTGCAGGCTGCCTACAGTACAGCCTCTGAGCTTCCCATATCACGCCTTTGGAGGTAGAAGGCATCGTCTGAGGACTGGTTGAGGTTTTTAGTTGTTTTGTGTGATATATGAAGTGTGATTTTTATTTTCCACCTGTCGATAATTTCTTATGTCCCTAATGTCTCGAAAACTTTCTTGTGTGTTGATAGTGTTCTTCTTTGTCTTTGTAGTCTTGATAGTTTTCCTCCTCCTCCTCCTCCTCCTCGTTTTCTTCACTCACACTGCTTTGTTCGTCTTTCTTTTCACTAGTTTCATCTCTTCCGTTTATGTATATATTTTCTTTTATTCTAACATCATCTTGTTATTTCCGTTCGTCATTCTCATAAATTATTCATTTATATATATTTATTTGTATATGTTTTAGTTTCGGTTCATTATTTACTGACAATATCATTATTATTCTCTTTCCCATATGCCTTTGTTTACCATCTCTTTTTTTTCCCTGTTGGTTACATCTCATTATCGTTGTCTCTCTCACCCAAATCTTTAGCAAGCGTTTCTTCCCTTTCTTCTCCTTCTGTCACTTTACTTCTGATGTATTATTTTTGCTTTCCATTCTTTTCTGAGCTTAGTTGATAATTATATTTTTATGTTTCATTTACTGTATTGGTTCATCCTCCAGTTCTTCCTCTTTTCTTCTATGTTATCTTTCTTTTTAAGTTGTGTGTCCCTTTCTTGCATTACATCTCATTATCATTCTCTCACATCTCACGTTTATCTTATTATTCCTCCTATCACCATCCTTTTATTTCCAACCTTCTTCCCCTTCCACCTCTATTTCATCCTCGGCTGGGCAAAGGCGGAGGGGAAAGATGAGGAAGATGATGATGATGGAAGCAGGCGAACTTCCTCTCCATTTATCTTCCCTCGAGAATGTTACCTTTTCTCTCATTATTCATATTCTTTAGCTTTTTTCATCTTCGCCAATTAGCTTTTTTAACGTGATTTCTCTTTTCCTTGTGTCTTCCCGTTTTCCACCATTCACCCCTTCAGCCCGAGGACGTTGTCTTTGGACTGAAGATGCTTACTGATAACCGGCCTATTCTTCTTGTTCCACAGTTGAACCAATTCGCCATCGTAAAGATGGCGAATTGGTTCAACTCTGGAATTACCTTAAGCATTTAGCAAGTTCATCCTACATTTTTCACGTGTCATGTAGTGACAGGAGAGGTAAAGAATAGTATGGGACTATTTTTATTTGTCTTGGAATATTAACAAGTCTCTCACACGGAACGAGTATAAGTCCCGGGTAGCTACCTCCCTGTCTCGCTATCTGTCTCTCTCTCTCAAATTGCCAAGCCCTTCTCCCGTCACCTGTCTCCTCTGAGGCCTGTCTACTTCTCTCTTGCCTCTTCTGTGGCTAATCTCCGTCTGAGCTCTCTTTCCTAAATTCTGGTGTAGCAGGGGTGTGTCACGTGTGTTCCTCGTGGATGGACTAGGTCTTTGTTCACGAGAGGACTGCTGACAGCTAATTGCATCATCTCCTTACTGGCCGCTGTCGTCAGCTTTCCTCAGTGTAAGCATGTTTAGCATTGCTCGATTCTCGCAGACACAACACCTCTCATCATCTGACTCCCTGCTTCTATCTATCTCTCTATCTATCTATTTATCTATCTATCTATTATGATTTGTAAATATAATATGTAGTCCAACATCTGCTCGGTCGCGCAAAAATGGCGTACCATCGACATTTAATAATCCTAACATATTAATATATATTATATACACATTATAATGAACTTATAAGCTAATTAAGTGAAATATATAATATTGTAAAAGTAAATTGTATGAATATTGTATACATATAATATAGTAAATAGTGATTATTCAGTAATATTACATTTTAAACAAGTAGTATACATATTTGAATAAATGCAATGGTTGTTGTATAACACTTTGTAAGACGTGCATGTACAACAGACGTACGCATATAATTGTGCAATGGTAAGACTGCTAGGTTATACATTACATAGAGTTATCACTTTAGTAATGTCTAATATTTCACCTAACTTGTATGATGATACTGGTAATACAGAATTGTGCTATAATTGTATGACTTATAATATTGTACTAACATTGTGGTACTACATAATTGTAACATTTTATGAATTGTTACAAAATATTGTGTTAATGCATAATTGTGTTGGCCTTATAATTGTAGTTACATTTGTTAATGCAACTCTTACATAAGTGTCTTGGCCTTATAATTGTAGTTAAAGTTACATAAAAGTTACATCTTGTTAATGCAACTGTTTTGTCATTACATAATTGTTACATATCGTTTGTAGGTACATAATTGTAATTAAAGTTACATAAAAGTTACATCTTGTTAATGCAGCTGTTACATAATTGGCAAAGTGTAACATAATGCAATCGTTTGTCGTTACATAATTGTTACATATCGTTTGTAGGTACATAACTGTAGTTAGTGTAACATAATGCAATCGTGTGTCGTTACATAATTGTTACATATCGTTTGTAGTTACATAATTGTAGTAAGTGTAACATAATTGTAATAATTGCAGTCCTAACATATGCTGCGGTCGATGATAGTGATGATGTGTCATGCCACTTGTTTGTGGAGACAACAATTTGCTTTTTTTTTTTTTGTAGTTTATGTGGTATTTTGGCATATGTAGTAGCACTTACACTTATTTTCATTTGTTTGTTATGTGATCTTACTCTATTTCTCTTTTTTTCTTTCTTACTTTTCTTTCTTTCTTTCTTTTTTTTTTTTTTTTGTATGTATTGATTTTCTATAGTTTGTTTTTCTTTGCTTGTGTACGCTTTTTCCATGTTGTTCATGGTTGCATAATTACTGGCTAATTTCCTTGGGATACTTTTTTAAAGTTTAGTTTATATTGCACAGATACTACTGAAAATGATATTATATAGTCCCATATTTTGTTATTTTATATAAAAAATATATACACTATATACAGTATTAACCATATACACTGACTTGTTGTTCACTTGTACCTATCGTGGGTAATATATGTGTCAGCACTGTGTGGAAATCATTGTCTTCACGATTGTGTTGAAGATGTTCACTCTTGCTAACGTCATTTGTGTTGGTCATTTTTTTTTTTTCGTAAGTTAATTTATCTGTTTCCACTAGGTAGCTTTAATTAATAAATGTTTAATACAGTTCTTTTAATTGCTCACTGAGTAACTGTGATTGGATATTTTCTTTATCACTTGTAGATGTACTAATGTATAGTTGTATATATGAAACACGTATTTTATGTAGGTATAAATGGTAACACTCGTTGACAGTAAATAAATGTTATAATAAATGAATGAATATATACAGTGTAGAATATTTATTGTTGGTGCAAGTATTTAATGATTGAATTATGAAGATAATTGAAGTAGGTATATGAATTTAAGTTGTAACTATACAGCACGTTTTATATGTTTGTGCAGAAGCTTATTGTCTATCACTGTGTATTGTATAAATGAAGTAACTATGTAACTCACTAATTTTTACCGTGGTGGGAAATGGTGTGAGTGGTGTTGCACGTGGTGATAGCGTTGTCCTTCACGGGTTGATTGGCGTGCTGTCGTCTCAGCACATGGTGACGTCCGCTTCCCACACTGGTAGCTGTGGTGAGTGAATGAGTAGCGATGAGTAACTTGAGTGAAGACGAGTGAGTAAGATGAGTTGTGAATATGGACTTGGTGTTTGCTTCGTCGTCCTGACCTCTGCACTCCTGCGTAAGCGTTGGGGGTTGGGTGGATGTAACAGAGAGAGGAGGGTGAGGTCTGGTGGTTATGAGTCGTGTCTCACTCTTCGTTTGTTTTGTTGTTCTTCCTCGAGGTATTTGTGGTCCTTTTTCCTCTTCTTTACTTGCTTTGTTTTATATTCTTCTTGTTGCTGCTTGAAGTTACGTGAAGATTATAGAGTTGTGTTGTAGACTGTATTTCGTAGGAATCACTGTAGAACTGAAGCTAATCTTGTAGAGTTTCACTTGCTTTTGTAGAAATTTGCTTTTAATTCGGAGACGATGTCCGTAGATTTGCTGGTTCGTCGTTAAACTACTTGCAAGGCGTCGTGTGATCTCTTGACCTCTGCGTCAGCATGATGATCTGGGAGACGGAGGGAGCTGGATGGAGAGAAGCGTCAGGAGCTGGTTGTGTTGTTGGTTGAGAGAGAGATATTCTTGTTTTCAATCTTGATATTTTGTAGGAATTTAATGTTGATTCGTAGACGAGGTTCGTATACGTTCGCTGCTACCAAATGTCATGTAGTGACAGGAGAGGTAAAGAATAGTATGGGACTATTTTTATTTGTCTTGGAAATATTAACAAGTCTCTCACACGGAACGAGTATAAGTCCCGGGTAGCTACCTCCCTGTCTCGCTATCTGTCTCTATCTCTCAAATTGCCAAGCCCTTCTCCCGTCACCTGTCTCCTCTGAGGCCTGTCTACTTCTCTCTTGCCTCTTCTGTGGCTAATCTCCGTCTGAGCTCTCTTTCCTAAATTCTGGTGTAGCAGGGGTGTGTCACGTGTGTTCCTCGTGGATGGACTAGGTCTTTGTTCACGAGAGGACTGCTGACAGCTAATTGCATCATCTCCTTACTGGCCGCTGTCGTCAGCTTTCCTCAGTGTAAGCATGTTTAGCATTGCTCGATTCTCGCAGACACAACACCTCTCATCATCTGACTCCCTGCTTCTATCTATCTCTCTATCTATCTATTTATCTATCTATCTATTATGATTTGTAAATATAATATGTAGTCCAACACACGTATCTTACCACACCTCATACAGTCATGGAACATTTACAGCTAAGTAAATAGATATATGGAATGATGAATACCAGCCACAATATCAGTCTCAGCATCTTTAAATTCTCTCTCTCTCTCTCTCTCTCTCTCTCTCTCTCTCTCTCTCTCCATAATTCGTTTTACTCTTGCTAAGCTGTCTCTTCCTTCCATCCTATAATATTCCTCTGCTCCTTCCTTTTCATTCCTGTTTTTTCTTTAGATTCTCCACCGCCTTCCTTCCACTCTTTCCATGTCTCCGTGCACTCCAGGCTGCCTCCTCATTTGCCATCCTTCCACCCTCCTGACCGGTCCCGCGTTGCCTTTCTGTCTCACACATTCTGACGATTATGGTCAACTGAGAGAAATCCTGGCAGTCATGGGGGGAAAGGAGCAGGGGCTTAGAGATAAAAAAAAAAAAAAAAAAAAAAAAAAAAAAAATAATGGGTACCCCAAGAAAACGAAGTCTTATATATATAATATTAGTTAGAAATAACTAAAAATTGACATGTAAATATAACCAATTTCAGTGACATTTTCTTCGGAACATGAATTAGGACAAAGAACGAACGTAATATATGAAGTTAGTCTCAGTATTTGTCAGGAAAAATTAGCAGCTCCGAGTCAGAGAAGGTCAGGATGTGGGTGGTAGTCTAAAAGCCATGTGAGGTTACCTGCCACATCTTCCTTAGCCATCATTTTGTACCTTAGACCTGTTATCAGTAAGCATCTTCAGTCCAAAGACGACTTTCCATTTTATTCTTTATTACTGCAGACGATTTCATTCACCTTATTGGAGGCTTTGTGAATCGGAGGGGTTGGATACAGCCGTCATTAACCCCGTCAGTACGAGAGATCTTCTTCTGGTTGAATAAAGTGGTCTGGTGATGGCAGGAATGAGATCACACCTGCGTCTTGGGATTCAAGGGACTAATATTGGTATAGTTTGTATCAGTAACCTACAAGATGAGATTAGATTACTGTGTAATGTGCAGAATAAATCGCAAAGGAAGAGGTAGTAAGAAATTATAAGGCCACTTATAATACAGCTCTATATATCCTTCCACCCCAACCCTATCTGTACATGATGGCTATATTTTATATCACACCTGCATGATAATTCCCCCCTGCAACTGATCTTTCATTATTTCATCTCCCTTTTCAACATACATCAACATTAATCTGCGGAATGTATCTTATTTATACTGGATTGTTTCTCTTGCACTCTCTAGTTTTTTTTTTTTTTTTTTTCAATTTTTTTCCCATCCTACTCCATGAACTACTTCCCGACCTCACATAGTCAACTTCCTCCATCACAGTCTTTCTCCATCACCACCACATTTGCCTTTTCACTCCATCCACTGCCTTGTTCCTCCATCAGTCTCACCATCACCACCACATTTGCTCCCTCACCTCATCCACTGCCTTGTTCCTCCATCACAGTCTCACCATCACCACCACATTTGCTCCCTCACCTCATCCACTGCCTTGTTCCTCCATCACAGTCTCACCATCACCACCACATTTGCTCCCTCACCTCATCCACTGCCTTGTTCCTCCATCACAGTCTCACCATCACCACCACATTTGCTCCCTCACCTCATCCACTCTCGTGATCCTCCATCTCGCCTCTGTCCTTATACGTAGGTCGTCTCAAAGCTTCTTAGGCGATGCTTTACTTGCAGACTTTATGCTCGTCTTTCCGGCCTGGCAACATTGTAGTGGAGAATTTTCTTGTGCACAGCGCAAATTATATTGTCTAAGTATGAGTGTCTGGAGTGTTTGTTCTTCATTTATTATCCAGTCCCCCCCTCACTGTCAAACATTGAGAAGAAAAAGTATAATATTTCATATAGAGATATGAAAAGAAGATTGTGTGATTTTTTTTTCTATTGCATTTTTATGCCGGGAATTTGTACGTACTTATCTTGACTTCACTACATTCAGCTTTGTAAAAGTTATGTAATTTTATCTAATAGTGAAAGAATCTATAATCATAAATGGTTAGAAGAGGCCGTAGTGTAAGTTATATAATTTTGCCCATTGGTTAAAGAACACAAATATTTAAATCAGCCTTATTATAAGGTGTGTAATTTTGCCTAGTGATGAAAGACTAGAATTATAAATGGTTACGGAGAAATCATCATCATCATCATATCATCATCTCAACCCTAATTCATATCCAAAGGTGGGGTTAGACAGGATCCAGAAACAAGAGAGAGAGAGAGAGAGAGAGAGAGAGAGAGAGAGAGAGAGAGAGAGAAAGCAAAATAATAAATCAGCTTGTCCCGTGAAATAGGCCACACATCCACTCATACATCATCCAGGCTTTCGAAATCCTTGCCCCACCTCACAAGAAAAACCACTGACCAGGATGCTTTGTAAATATTTAACAAGGCAAGACGTTTCCTCTCCACAGCCACTCACCAACGCCTGTTATCTTAAGCAGTATTTGGTTCCATCGTGCGGTAGATTCCCAAGTGTGATTTGTCAAAATATGTGAGGCAGTAAATAGGTGAGATTACTGCAGGCAAAACTAATTAAATAGGTAAGTAAATAAATTAAGGTAGAGAGAAACAGCATAAATGAAGATGACACAAAGTATATTATCTGGCCACCTACCGGGATTTGTAAGAAGCTGATAGCCTAAACTGCCTCTCGTCCACAACTTAGTCATTTAGTTCCACTTGTTGCGTGCAGTTTAGCATTTTTTCAGGGAGTATTAGCCCATGTTTCGAGAGGACATTACAATAATAGATTTTTCAAATGAGAGGTGATGTATTCCAGCAGATCTCAGCTCTGTGATCCTGTAAGCCCTTACAAAAACTTCACATATATTACAATGTCAATAAAAGACTAAAGTTTGTAATTAGGACTAAGCGGAGGCCAGGGTTTGTAATTAGGACTAAGCGGAGGCCAGGGTTTGTAATTAGGACTAAGCGGAGGCCAGGGTTTGTAATTAGGACTAAGCGGAGGCCAGGGTTTGTAATTAGGACTAAGCGGAGGCCAGGGTTTGTAATTAGGACTAAGCGGAGGCCAGGGTTTGTAATTAGGACTAAGCGGAGGCCAGGGTTTGTAATTAGGACTAAGCGGAGGCCAGGGTTTGTAATTAGGACTAAGCGGAGGCCAGGGTTTGTAATTAGGACTAAGCGGAGGCCAGGGTTTGTAATTAGGACTAAGCGGAGGCCAGGGTTTGTAATTAGGACTAAGCGGAGGCCAGGGTTTGTAATTAGGACTAAGCGGAGGCCAGGGTTTGTAATTAGGACTAAGCGGAGGCCAGGGTTTGTAATTAGGACTAAGCGGAGGCCAGGGTTTGTAATTAGGACTAAGCGGAGGCCAGGGTTTGTAATTAGGACTAAGCGGAGGCCAGGGTTTGTAATTAGGACTAAGCGGAGGCCAGGGTTTGTAATTAGGACTAAGCGGAGGCCAGGGTTTGTAATTAGGACTAAGCGGAGGCCAGGGTTTGTAATTAGGACTAAGCGGAGGCCAGGGTTTGTAATTAGCACTAAGCGGAGGCCAGGGTTTGTAATTAGGACTAAGCGGAGGCCAGGGTTTGTAATTAGCACTAAGCGGAGGCCAGGGTTTGTAATTAGCACTAAGCGGAGGCCAGGGTTTGTAATTAGGACTAAGCGGAGGCCAGGGTTTGTAATTAGCACTAGCGGGAGGCCAGGGTTTGTAATTAGCACTAAGCGGAGGCCAGGGTTTGTAATTAGCACTAAGCGGAGGCCAGGGTTTGTAATTAGGACTAAGCGGAGGCCAGGGTTTGTATTCATTGCACGATAAATCCGTCTTCCTAGTCTTTACCCGTATCAAGATAGTCTTCACATGTTTTCACTGGGATATTCACTGTAGTTTGGCAGTGAAGTGTTTGACAGCTGTACGAGTGAAGACAAAAATATAAACAAACATTTCTATTTATATCTTAAGAAATCTCCCAGACAGTTGACCCTCTCCGTCGCTCCCACCACCATCACCAGCACCACTACAGAATCACTACATTCACCGCCACTACAGCACCAACACCACCACCACTATATCAGCACCACCACCACCACAACGATACCACCACCACCACAGTACCACCACTACTACTAAACCAGCACCACCGCCATCACCATCACTACTGTACCACCACCACCACCACCACCGCAATCGCCACCATATATACATCAGTGAGACAAATAACGTTGGTGGCGTGTGTAAAGGCCCCGGTCAGATTCATTATTTCCGAGTTCAGTCTTCCCGTCCGGGGTAAAACATCGGCTGCCATCCCGACCCGACTGAGAGGGATGCACGCTGACACTACGGAGATCTGACAGTACTGAGAGAGAAAGAGAGAGAGAGAGAGAGAGAGAGAGAGAGAGAGAGAGAGAGAAATGACAGGTAGATAATTGTGGGAAATACATAACAGACTTGTAGATAGTTAGAGACAGACATACAGGCAGACAGACAGATAACAGACGGGTAGATAACCAAGAGTGAAACATAACACAGACTGACAGACAACCAAGAGTGAAACATAACACAGACTGGCAGACAACCAAGAGTGAAACATAACACAGACTGACAGACAACCAAGAGTGAAACATAACACAGACTGGCAGACAACCAAGAGTGAAACATAACACAGACTGGCAGACAACCAAGAGTGAAACATAACACAGACTGACAGACAACCAAGAGTGAAACATAACACAGACTGGCAGACAACCAAGAGTGAAACATAACACAGACTGGCAGACAACCAAGAGTGAAACATAACACAGACTGACAGACAACCAAGAGTGAAACATAACACAGACTGGCAGACAACCAAGAGTGAAACATAACACAGACTGGCAGACAACCAAAAGTAAAACACACATCATAGACTGGCAGACAACCGAGTGAACATAA
Organism: Coenobita brevimanus; assembly: GCF_032717465.1. Taxonomy (NCBI): domain Eukaryota; kingdom Metazoa; phylum Arthropoda; class Malacostraca; order Decapoda; family Coenobitidae; genus Coenobita; species Coenobita brevimanus. The sequence continues at coordinate 18,687,037 of NC_136965.1, read as the reverse complement.
CAACCTGACAAATGTATGTGCTGGCGATGAAAATGCTAAGTCACGTAAATGTGAATAGAAGTAACAAAAGATTTAGTCAGACTGAAGGTTGCAGTATACAAAAAAAAAAAAAATGATTAAAAATTATGTCTACAAATTGTTTTTTTTCGTGTGGTGACGTAATAGGTGGGAATATTTTTGTTGTGCCAGACTTCCCTTACCACAACGCTTTAACACCCTCAGGTTCTGTGACACGCTCTCAGCTGAATAAATCTGTCTATTGTTAGCTCACATAAAATTCTTCCTTTCAGGGGACGATGAGAGAATTAAAGGGGACATTATTAACCCTCAGGCTCTAGTAATGCACCCTGGACTGAATAATATTGCTTAGTGTTACCCCAAGCAGTGCACCAGGAAGTTATGAGAAAACAGTTGTAAATGCTGACATCTAAAAATATAAGAAATGAATACAAATAAAACTGCTGGTATGGGATCAGTAATGCCAGTAATACATTGGTTGTGCGTGAGGCATTACCAGGACGCGTGCCATCTTGGCCACATTTACCCAGTGACAGCGGCGCCGCTTCATAAATCCCTTGATGAATTTTTCAGGAAAAGGTTTATAAGGCGTTGTTGTTGGGAGGCTGTACTGCTTGTCCTTCAATGAGCAATAGGAGAGTGGTATGCACTCTGTGAGGCCGCACATGCTGCCAGATGACTGTGAGACTGAGAGGAATGAGACGATTGATAATTATTCGACTGTATAGAAAGGAAGATATTAGCTCTCTGATAGTCAGTGTCGTCGGACAATTATCCTCAGCTAAGAATGAGTCATCGTAGATTAAATGTTGGTACTTTAACATTAATCCTCTCATGGTTGGGACAGCACTAGTAATATTCTATCTAACGCCACGCGTGTTATTCTTCTAAGAATCATGATGCCTGAGTGTATTGGAAATAGGGAAATATAGTAGTATAAAGTGTGTGAAGTCACAGTGATGCCTACCGGGAAGTGACTGTTGGAGTGAAAATAGTGCAGCAACTGCTGATGCGACTGCACTGACACAACAGTTTCAGTCAGGTGGATGAATTATGTACTCAGGAGCTTATGGCAGGGGTTTGGCACCTCGTTTTTTCCACAGTGGACGGATTGGCTCTACTTGGCAGGTTAATGTAATGCGCAGTGATTATGAAAAAATGCCAAAACAAAGTACAGAACGTTCAAATGGTTTGGCCTGGGGAGTGAAAACAGAATTGCAGGAGCGTGAATGGTGTGTGAATGAGTGTCTGGCCCACTGTGCAAATGATGCTGTTGATAGTTTTCCCTCCCTTGCGATTTCTCTTTAAGTATTTTCAGAATCCTACCTCATCCTATGCTTCGGTTGGACAGAAGAACAGGATGATGATAATGATTTTACAGTTCCTTGAGTTACAGTATATATAGTAAGCACTGTCATTATGTAGGTATGATTTTTTTCGCTGATATACTCTGGTATTCATCATCAACAAATTGCTCAGGCAATTATCTTACACCTGGATAATATGACAAATGTTCTGAGGATTTTACCATACTTTTACCGCCACAATTTCACTAATAATACAATCACTTCAGATCAGTAATAGTATTCAGTTATGCGATAAAGCTGATATGGTGATGTGTGACCATAGCATTTATATGTAACTGTGCTGTGAAATGGTATATATAATCACAGGTATCCAGCAGCAAATCCTACCTCTGACGAGAATTAACTCGTCATCCACCCATCCATGCAACCAATCATCTCTCTTCCTGTCTACCCATCCATCCATCCTTCCTTCAGTCCTGTATTGTCCTATCAGTGGCACATAGGCCGGGGCTAGGTTACTTAGGCGTATCAGGAGCACATAGGCCTGGGGCTAGGCTACTGAGGGTAGACATTTATGGTGAGGGAACCAGTCATCATTCTTAAACGGTATTATCTGCAACAAACACCAACTGCCCCTGGGAATTGAACCCTTATGTGTCACATTCAGATGAAGTTCCTTAACCCACTAGACCACCAGGCATCCTTATGTTGTAATTATTTAGTATTAGTAATGATTTCACTGAGTACAGGGAACCATTTGATTTTACACGTAATTTGGAGTCAAATGAAGGAAGTATTGCAGTGCTGAGAGGATGATGGGCGCCCCCACCTACCACTACGTTTATTAGGAAAGCAACTTGTAGAATAAAAACGTTTGCAGTCTCTCATTCACATGTCATATTGTTCACGCGGATGGTCGGCCTGCTTTCCTGTGCTCCCTTTTAACGCGATCAGGATAATTATGTAGAGTGTTCATGTCTTTGTATTTTATTTATGTTACTGCCTAAAGATTGTATTTATCGTAGGAATATTTTATCGTCGGTTAAGAACTAAGTTAGACGGGCAATCTGCCATCCTTTGACACGCTTCCTATGGAACCAAGAAAACTGTTGGGTGCTGGTCTGAGAACATATTTTCAGGACCAACTTTTGCATGGTGACGTCTGGAGCCTAATGAGGTGCAAACTAAGGCAAGTTATAATGAGGCGTGGCTCTGGTGAGGCCTCGCAATGACTCCCTGTGTTGATGGCAGTTTTAACACGCCCGTAATGCGATGCGGCGCCAGTTACCAGGAGCTCTGATGGGACGGTACTTATAAACGTTCTTGAGATGCGGCCCCATGTGCTGTACGAGGAGCTCTGATGGGACGGTGTTTATAAACGTTCTTGAGATGCGGCCCCATGTGCTGTACGAGGAGCTCTGGTGGGACGGTGTTTATAAACGTTCTTGAGATGCGGCCCCATGTACTGTACGAGGAGCTCTGATGGGACGGTACTTATAAACGTTCTTGAGATGCGGCCCCATGTACTGTACGGGGAGCTCTGGTGGACTTGTAGTCTATGAACGGCACTGTGATACGGCCCCAATTAGGAAGAGCTCTGATGGTCCTGTATATATAATCTTTAGTGAGGTTAAGTTGTGGATAAGAATATTTGCGTGATTTAAATTTTCGGATTTAGAGTTCACAGTACCGTGATTAGTTCAAAAGACGGAAGGATTTGATGGGGTGGTGAGGGAATTTTCATACTTTACTATCCTAAACTGCAGCTAATGCAGTTCCATATCACTGTCATTGTCTTCTCTATAATATAGTCTTGAAACGATCATTAAGGTTTATTGCTGCCCATTTTCCTCGGTACTCCTTTGTACTAATAAGTCGGGTCGAAATTGTTGTATCTTCACAATAAACAACTTCAGTATGTAGGTATAATTTATGCCACTGTCATCTATATTGACACAATTTCCAGATACTTCGCAGCCAGTCTGAAATGATTTTGGAGTCTTCAGTTTTTCTTTAGCTTACATTGTAAATTAGATGGCTTGTTATTACTTTTTTATTTTCGTTCTTACGGCTACCAAGTACATCGGAACAAACAGACTAATTATTTAATTGCAGAAAACAGCCGAAGAAAATTACTTCTCCAACATATTATCTTCTATGTACGAGTAAACTTGCTTGACTATATAATTGCAAAAACAGCCAAACAGAATTACTTCTCCAACTTATTATCTTCTGTTTGCGAGTATATTTTGCTTATGGTGAAACTTGTCTGGTATGGTTAATGCACAGGTGGCAGAGGTGGCCCGGTGCTGTGGCTTGACGTTGGTGGTGTGGACCCCAGGGAGGCCCAGGAATTACTAGCGTATGTAGGAAATGGTAAGGAGGGATTTGGGAAGAGATACTTGTGAGATGTTACAGTGCTGCAGGTCCCAGTGGAAGCATTCAGGGCAAGAATTAGTTATAAGACATTGTGTGGATGGTGCTTCAGGTGAAACTCGCGAGGTAATATCACGACCAGTAGTTTGCAGACACGACCATGCTGGCTGTGATGATGGAAGAGGTTAATTCAGGTTTTGTTGTATGACTGCAATATCAAACACACAACAAAGGGTATGAGAAGGGAGGATGCTGTATGGCGTTGGGAGAGAAATGAGAAGGCAGGACACAATGCTGGCAGGGAAATGTTTACTCGTGACCGTACAGCTTCAGGCAGTAGTTCCGATACCATTCACTCAGTATGCACACAGCCATAAACTACCCCTGAAATCAGGAGCGTAGGGGCCCTGCGTTAGGTTATTAAGTGCAGAGATTTAAGGCAAAAATGGCCAATGACATGCCTGAGAATGACATGTGAACAATAAACTTCAACCAGTCCTTGGTATCTAACTATAATAGGTCACATACGGTTAGAGCACTTAGGCCCCAGTCACACTGCAGGTGCGACTTATCACAAACCACCCGCGACCTGCAAGGCGTGGGTGGTTTTGGTGGGGTTTACTACCAGTCGTCATATGTCTCGGTCTAGCCGCAGGTCACCATGGCAACTGAAAACTCGTCGCGAGGTTTTTCATGCTGCACGAAAACCTCCCCGCGACCACCGATGTTGTGGCATGGAAGCTGCCCGGTGGGTGGCTGGACTGCGTCTGGCCAGCTTATGGACTGCTACTGGTCAGCAACACCTGATTTTTAAGCTGTGGTTGCCATCCAGATGGAGGCCGGTTGCCGCCCACTCTGTATGGTGGTCGTCTGCACTCCGTCAAGGCAACGACTGGACTGCGGCACCCAGCGGCCGCCGTCCACAAACCTCCTGTCAGGGGTGGTGGTTGAAGTCCGACCGCCGTTCAGCCGGCAATTGGTCCAGCGACAGGTGGTGGGCTGGACTGAGACCAGCCGCCGGCCAATCCGCGGCTGGTGTCAGTCTAGTGGTCGCGGTCTAAACTGCGACAGGATGCAGACCAATCGTCGTTTGTCGGCGGCCTGCCGACGACCGGCCGGCCATCCGTCGGTGTCTTGACCTGTGTGTACCTGGCCGTGGTCGCCGTTCGGCCGCCCACTGGACGGACGCTGGACGGACACTGGACGACCACCGGTAGCCAATTGGTGGCACGACTGCTCGGAGACCTCCGTGGTCGGGAACTGGTTTCGCGATTTTCAGGTTTGTGACAAGTCGTACCTGCAGTGTGACTGAGGCTTTAACCCACTACACCACCAGGCGTCCAGTCATTGGTTTCATGGTTATTTCCTAATGTAGTGTTACTTCTTCTAGTGCACAGGGAAGCATTTGTCTTAACACTCAGTGTCGAGCCACCTGGAGTGGATGGTGGGCGTTCCCACTGGCCACATTTCCAGGACATCGTTTAGAATTGTTTTAAATCCAAATGGGATCATGTCAAACAGCTAAGTAATCATCAGATTAGGTGTAACGTCATGTAATTACTTCCCAGTTCCTGACTCATCTGTACAACAGATTTCTTAAACCGTATGGAATGTGACTGGAAGAGACGATAAAGTAGCAGAAGGAGGGAAGTGAAATTGCTAAGACCCTCCGTAGCAAGTTGAAAATTTGTTCAAGAGCACGATAAGGTGTATTTCTGGTACTTTAAAGTGTCTCTGGAAGTGAAGATAAGGTAACTAAGAAATATTAAGATGTATATAGGAGAACCAGCATAACCCGCACGATGATCCATGCTACCGACCCTATTTACCAATGTCTAGGTAGTTATAGACGACTGAAAGAGACACTGAGTATCAGAAGAGATAATGAAGCTGCAGGAGAGGCGATAAGATACCCAGGAGATGATAAAATTGAAGCCCTCAGAGCCAGTTGTAATTACCAGTGTCTGTGGAACGTCACATATGGGTCGTAGAGGAAGTGCTGGTGGTGAAGGAGATGGTGGTGGTGGTAGCATTGCAAGGTGATGGTGGTGGTGGTGGGCAGGAGTAACCTATGTGACCCTTTAAGCTCAAGAAAATTTATAAATAGGTATCCATGAGCCGGACGGTAAGCTGTAGACCTGAGGGTAATCTTGAAGTAGGTGGTAAAACTGTGATGAGTGGGCACTTCTCCAAGCACTGGATGGCTTCACAGTGTTACGAGTAACTGACAAGAATCTTCGCCAAAAGATATATACTTGCGCTGGCCACGATCCAACCTGGCATTATCGGGAGAAGTGATATTTGCCCGATAATATTTATTGTTCCTGCTGCTGGTATGATGGACAGCTGGAATTATTGTGCCTCTTCATCTCGAGGGGTCTATCCTAAGATGAAATACCGGTAGTTTGATGGTATATGACATCCACAGAAAGAGCAGAAGAGTGAATGAAACAGAGATAACAGTCACTGACTCTAAAGACGTGAAAGAAATACCGAAAGAAGAATAGAAGATTTTACGTCGGTAGATTATACCAAATAATTTTGAAAGAGTAAATCGTGAAGGGAAAATATGGAAGTTGAAAGGGATATAAGATAATAAGTGAAAGGAGAGAGAGAGAGAGAGAGAGAGAGAGAGAGAGAGAGAGAGATGAAGGAATGAAAATTTCTGAAGATTCCTAGGGTGAAATGAGTGAAGCCAGTTTTATACTTTGGTGGGCAAAGTTGTGGAGAGAGAGAGAGAGAGAGAGAGAGAGAGAGAGAGAGAGAGAGAGAGAAAGAGAGAGAGAGAGAGAGAGAGAGAGAGAGAGAGAGAGAGAATTATGTCTTTGGCAAAAAGGCATTACTATTTGAAATGATCTGTCAATAAGTGTAATTTGCCATTATATTTTATGTCAGTTATTGAAGAGGGCGGGTGCGAGACCTCCAGAAAAGAAAAAAAAATGATGCTCCCATGCTAGTGATTCTGAGGTGTGATTTTTTGAAAACTATTGAGAAATATAAATGACTGATGGTAGTGGTGTATGATTTGTGGATGACTGTGTGGGCGTACTCTGGTAAATACTCCTACTTTTTTCCGAATCCAGCCGCACTCCATCCTGTACGTGGTATGATGATGCAAGTAGTTTGTAGTGGTTGTGATAAATGCCTTAATGGAGTACTGTATTGTTAAGGTAATTATAGTAATAATGAAAAGAACATGAGATAATGGTATACTGATAGCAAAGATGAAAGCTCCTTCAGTAGTGATGTGATGGAAACGAAAATGACTAATAAGATGAAGTGCAAACTAAAATAAGTGATTATTGATGAAGTGAAGACGAAACTGAATAACAGGTTAGTGACGAAGTAATGGATGAGATGAGAGAGGCGTGAGACTGTTGGGTGGAGAGGAGTGGGGCTGTAGTGAAGATGATTGATGACTACCCTGGGTTATGAGAGAGAGAGAGAGAGAGAGAGAGAGAGAGAGAGAGAGAGAGAGAGAGAGAGAGAGAGAGAGAGAGACTATAAGTATAAATGTATGTCTGTGTGTTAGTATGTATGCATGCTCTTGTTTGTATGTATGTATGAATGGTTGTTTATGCCATTCATCAGTGTGTGGGACGACTGTGTATGTGTGCTTTTGTGTGTATGAATGTGTATGTACTGTATGTCTGTATCTCTGTGTGTATGTATGCATGTCCTTGGTTGTATGTGTATATATGTATGTGTGGTTGTGTATACCATTCATCAGTGTGTGGGACGACTATGTATGTATGCCTTTGTATGGGTGTATATGTATGTGTATATCTGTATGTGTGGTTGTGTATGTCATCCATCAGTATCTGGAACGACTATGTATATGTGCATTTGTGTGTAAGAATGTGTGTCTGTGTATATGTGTATGTTTGCCTTTGTGTGTATGAATGTGTATGTATGTGTATATACGTATGTGTGTGGGAGGACTATGTATGTGTGCCCTTGTGAGTAAGAGTGTGTATGTATATGTATATATGTATGTGTGGTTGTGTATGCCATCCATCAGTGTATGGTAGGACAGGCGTGGAGATCCAGCCAGACTCCACGCCCACCAGCGTCCCTGATTAACAAGATTAATTGTCGGTCTTCCCGCCCCGCCTCACCACACCACACCGTCCCTTGTTACTGAATAGCAACAAGAATGGTTCCAGGTCTTCTTGTCGGGGTAGGTAGATAGACTGATTGATAGATAGATGGGCAACAATACTTCGTGAAATATTTATAAATTTTTCAGCAAGCTATTTCAGTCACTGTTTTAATGACGGATTTGCCTTCCATAGATAATTCATACATACAGGGGGAGTGAAGATGATAACATTAGTATGCTCTGTTCATTATTTCATCATTATGTTACAAAGTTGTGAGGGTGATCAGACATTTAACCCGCTAGAAATACTGCTAAGTGCATTGTTATTTGTCTGGCAGCATTTATGTTCTCTTACAAAAAAAAAAAAAAAAAGAGTAAGTAATCTGATCCCAATCTCATAAATCTTATGTAGAATTTGTGGCCGTACTCTCGTAAGCTTATGTGACTTTGTAGCACCTCGTCCTCAGTAGTTAATTCCTACATATGGTACGTTGATGTTCTCGTTTATATAATTATACAAAGTGGTCCGTCATTAAAAGCTATAATTACATGCAACAGAATACTAAGGTATATATATATATATATATATATATATATATATATATATATATATATATATATATATGCACAAACTGGAGTGAGTTGTTGATAAGTCATAATCACATGCAACAGAGTACTAAGGTGCAATGCACAAACTACAATGAAGTGTTGGTAAGTCTTTTAGGCTCACCAGCAGTATAACCCAACTGGCATTGAACTAAGATTTTTATTTTTCGTTTTTCTAGTAGTACAAAAATTTTCATGAGTAAAGATGTTTTCAGTCTAGTGATAATTTTTTTCTTGCCACTTCCAGACTGTTTTTTTTTTTTTTTTTAGTTTAGGGAGAAATTTTTTTAAACGTAGGGAACAAATTAATCCATCCTTCACTGCACCACAAATAAAAGAAAAAAAGTCAGTTCCCAAATACAGGTTCCGAAAATAGCAAGAATACATTTTTTTTTGTGTGTGTGAAGGTAAAATATTAGTTACTGATAAAATATTAATAACCTGTTTGATGTTATCCCCCTCCCCCTCAAACCCGCCATGGTGGTGGTCGTGCATCAGACAGTGACGGGGATGAGCAGTGACTCTCCACTCCATAACTGGTTTACGTTGGCCTCCCATACTAACTCCTCCACCAACATCCCCCTCATATCTCTCTCTCTCTATCTTCTCCCACCAGATCATCTCCCCCAGTCTCTTCATACTACATCACCTTCGTCCCAGCCTTCCTCCAGATCATTTATTATAGCATCCTCTTTGTGTGTGTGTGTGTGTGTGTGTGTGTGTGTGTGTGTGTGTGTGTGTGTGTGTGTGTAAGGGGGACAGATTTTAAATTTAGAAGAAGGGAAATAAGGAAAGAAAGTATACCATCATAAGATGAGAGAATAATCTCAGGAACCAGGTTGGTCCTCAGTAGCTGCTCCTTGTGAAGAGTATGACTGGTCTACACGGAAAAAATAGGCAACGAGCAAAGGAAACGGCTGTTCCCCGCACATAAAAAAAATCTCCAGCCTAAAGTGACAGGAAAAGTGAGAAGGAACAACATCCCGTGTAGAAAAACCAGCAAGACAATTTTCACAGGATAGGGAGATAAGCAAAACATACATAATAGGTACAGTACAAAGTTTCTACTTAAGCAACACATACTTTCGTTCAGCTTCATAGTCTTAAATTTATGTTTCACTTTTCTTATCAACGTAAGCCAACCACACAGGCAAAACACTTCAGCTTTGACCTTCCATGTAAGTGTTGGCCGCATTTCAATGGTACTGTAAATATGAGTCGGGTAAACTCTCCCCACCATCACCAGACGCAATATACGTCAAGACAGCGCTTGGATTATGTCAAGAATCTTATTTCGCATGTGTTGACTTGGTCTCGATATGAAGTGGGGGATAAGTGGACTGGTGGTGCTTTAGGCGAGAGAGGGAGAGGGACAGGAAGAAGAGGTTGAGGATGAGGAAGAGGACGAGAAGGAAGAGGAAGACAGGAAAGGTAAAAAAAAAATAAATGGAGGAAACAAAAGGGAAAGAGGGAGGCACAGATGGAGAATAAAAGAATGGTCGCAAAATCGAAAACGTTTTGAGGTGGTCATGTCTCAGCCTTGTCTTGAACCCCGTCTGGCCAGTACGGTGGAAGGAGGTAAACAACGCCCAGCCCAGCGTTAATTTGCACACTGTCCTCCACGTGATACCACACAGCAGTCTTTACTGAGTAGGGACTCTGGCGACGTCCCCCGTTACTTCTTGCAGTTATGTTTTGTGTCAACAACAGCCACAAAGAACACCACTGCCATCGCTTTTCTGTTACCACTGAATCCACTAATAATACAAGTTACATTATTACCATCACTGCGTTATTACCATCCCCACCATTAATAACCGTCATTACCGTTATTACTCTACTGTCACCACCAGTGCCGTTACCAACCACCATTAGCAGCAGTTCCCTCTGTGCCTTTATCACCATGTTTTTTTTTTTTTTTTTTTTTTTTTGGGGGGGGTGTTGCCGAGGGATGCCTTCAGTATGTGGCACCGATATAACCGGGAGGTGGAGCTGCCTCTTATAGAATCGTTCCTCAACTCTCTCCTTATATCCCTACAGAAGAAGTGTGGACTGCAGGAGAGGGACAGATTCCACCTGCAGTTCACAGTGTTCACATATATATGAACCCTGGCCTACAAAAACTTTACCCTTACTCATCCTGGGGACGTCAGTGTTTAGCTTCACTGCACATTGTCCAGTCAGCTGTACGCCAAGGTGTTAACATTAGACAACAGCCTCTGCTAAACTTAATATGGTCAGGTGGTAGGAGCAATACACTAGGGGGTCGGTTACACAGGAGGGTTAGTTTTGAAAGGATTATAATTTTCTTTCATCATCCTTAAAAGAAAGTTCGTAATGCACCAGTTCTCAAAACCTGGAGTCACAAGGGTGCCAGGTACACCATTAAGTAATGTCCTGCAACAGTAGGTTGGTTTACACTTTGACGGAATTGAACGACTCCAACAGTTTAAATATTAAGCCGTGGCTGCTTGATATTCGATAAACCCTATTAACAAGGCAGGATATAGTGTTTGTGGTTACTAATGAAATCAGCCTTCCAGTCTGACTCCACCTGGCCATCAACTCAGCTGAAAGGGTTTAGGAATCTTTGCCAGATTTGAACAACGGTGCTATAGTGAAACATTAAACTTGTAGCTTCAGTGGACACTTCTGAGTAACAGTATATTTAATTACTTGTAAAATATATCTCACCCCTTCATTACGGGAAGCTCCTTTATTACCTCACTACGGCGGTCGTTATTATTATTATTATGATTATCATTATTATTATTGTTATTATTATTATTATTATTATTGTTATTATTATTATTAATATTATCATCATTATCATTATTATTATTATTATTATTATTATTATTATTATTATTATTAATCGATTTTATACATCGGTGTAAATCCTGTATATACTAGTGTTAGGGTATAACAAGCCTGTGTGACCCACCAGTTCAGTATCTTTTCCCAGTCAGAGTCATTTGTTTGGAAGTGTACAAATATTTTAAGTCAGTGTGTCATTATAGAGAAGGACATATATGGATAATCGTGAGAGAGAGAGAGAGAGAGAGAGAGATCCCTTATGCCGTACAGGCTACTGTGGTAGATAATGCTCTTATTTTTCCCACATTACGACCTGCGAGGCAGCATACCTTATGTTGGTCTTTGGTAAGGGGAAATATATTGGTGCACTTACCTGATATCCCAGTGAGGAGACATGAAAGGGAATAAACGCATGAGGTCAGGGCTCGATATATGCAATAATAATAATAATAATAATAATAATAATAATAACAATAATAACAATAATAATAATAATAATAATAATAATAATAATAATGTAATATATTAACAATAATAATGAATCATCTTCATCATTTTCATCATCGTAATTTGACAGGGCTGGGCTACACCACAAACACAGTAGTCACCATATAGAAAAAATACAATTGCACTGTACACACTGCCTATATCCTATAACACAGAGTACAGTACTGCTTTGTTTGTTACAGATGTAGCTGTACATCATCTGAAGTTTGTATAGTTAATTCCTTCAACCCGAAATTGTCATTTATATATTATTCATGCTGCTCCTATGAAATTTGTCTTTAAATCTTAGGACTGGTTATATCGGTGGAGAAGGTTAATTAGGGCTGTGTGTAACGTCCCCAGTTCATAAAGTGAACAGAATCGCCTGAGTATAATAGAAATTGGGGGAAAATAGGTCATCAGCTGGAAAAACCACAATAAATGCCACCTGTCGGCAGCCGAGGTGAAATACGGTAGTGTGACAAATCAGTGGAAGGGTTAAGCCTGCACAGTGAGGTGGAGCTGCCACTGAATTACCAAGTAACATTAGTGGATCTGACGGGGGTTGGTGTCACCAACTTGCTCGTAGGTTTCTCGCAAGATTCATATACAGTTGCAGCCATATCCTCTTCGCCTGCCCCTGTTGGGACTCAGATATATACTGTATATACAAAACTCACATGCAGCCTTAAGGCCGGTTCACACGAGCTAAATCGCGGCCGTTTTTTTCGCCGATTTGCGGGAAAAAAAAAAAAAATGCTAATTTCGTCATTTCTCCCAGGCAGGTGTTCACACGTACGGGGACTACGGAGGCAGGGACTCGGTAACAGTGTTTACAAAGATGGACCACCGTACAAGTACTAGGTGGGCAGCTTTTGCTCTTGCACTTTGCCTAGTTCAAGACGAGCCTCACGGCCGCCATTTAGCTTGGGTGAACACGCCTTTACTGCCACTCAGCTTTCGGTGGCTCCAGGGGTCGTATGCATACATTTTCTTAAGCATAACATCAAGTATAAGATTCCTTGTGTATACCTTTAACTCATACTTAAATAATCATACTTTTATACTCATGGTCATACCAAATACATCCCAACTGGAATGAACCTTAAAGTAGTAGCAGTAGTAGTAGTAGTAACAGTAATTAGTAGTAGTAGTAGTAGTAGTAGTATAAACACACAAGATGTCGTATTCCTCTTCGTTCCCAGAGCTTTGCCTTGTTTGGTGCTTCCATTTAAATCGGCCCGGCCTCTTTCTGCCGATTCCGGCAAAAAAAGACCAACATGTCAGTCTCTCCATACCGGCGAAAAAAGCGGCCGGAATTTCTACCGGGAAGCAAATTCCGGCAAAAAACGACCGCGATTTTGCTCGTTTGAACTGGCCTTTATACTTTTCGGCCCAGAATCATTCCCAGAAACACAAATAAAAAACAAATGCAGCTCTATCCTCTGTGGACCCTTCAGTTGCTCGTGTAATAAAGACATAAACAACAGCTCCAATAAATCATCTTAATCTCCGGTTTATTCTTAGAAAATGCAGGCATACAAAACTCTCATATGTAGCGATATTAATTCTCAAAAATATAATTACTGTAAACACAAATTACCCATTTACTTTATCCTTGATTATGCCTGGAAAAACTCGAAAACCTAGTGCCACACCTCCCCTTCCCGTTCATGTTGCGAAAATACCAAAAGAAAAACATCTAATTCCATCCTATTCCAGCCTTGTTTACTCCCAGAAATACAAAAATATAATCCAGTGCAGCATTAGCTTTTATAATACAGGTTTATGCCCACAGAATATTCTTGTCATCGCACTGCTGTTTTTTTCCCCCTCATCTAGGGATGAGGTGAGGTACGAAACAAAAGACAACTGAGCCATATGTTGAATTATGTTGCTTCCGTTTTCTGTCTATGCTTAGAGAATGGGGAAACAAAGGCACCAACTTTCCTGCTGCTATTCCACATCCAGTGTACCTCATTGTCCCCCACAAAATACCCGGGAACTATAAATACCAGTGTAATCGTGTGTGCCTTAATAACCAATCAGAACCAGCGTAATAGCCGGGCTCGCTTTCTAATTATGGCATCAACACGTGGGAAAAATGGAAGGCTGATACCATTAAAATGTTAATGACGGGCCGCGAGCATCGAGGACCCTGTTATGTACCGTACCTACCCCCTCTTGCTGCAGTTATCCCCCCTCCCCACCACCACACATCCTCTCTCTCTCTCTCTCTCTCTCTCTCCTACACACACACACACACGATCCAGGAGATATATATATATATATATATATATATATATATATATATATATATATATATATATATATATATATATATATATATATATATATATATATATATATATATATATCGTTCTATTTACCCAATACTAAATGTCAATAATCAGGATGATGACTGGATATTGTATGATGTGGGATAAAGTCGGATATTTTGTCGTGTGTACTGATGAGTATTGGTATATATTGTGGGATGGGGTCGACATATTGGCGGTTCAGGTGATGATTAAACGAAAAGATTTGTGCTGAAGTAATGAGCGGTGAGTGAATGGATCCTGAAGACTTGAATGATGAGTGAATGAAACCTGAAGCCTGAAGCCTTGAATGATGAATGACGAGTGTTGTAGCTCAGTTGAAAGATTATACACCTCCTTTCTCCTCCTTTGTTGTGAAGTAATTGTACCGTCTTCAAACAATAAAAAAGCCCCACTACCATCACCACTACCATTACCATTGCTATTTAGTTGCCCCTACCATTGCTGCTCTCTTCCACTACGATTGCTGCCACCACTCCCATCACTTCTACCATTGTTCCGTTGGTACTGCTGCCATTGCCACCAAAACAGTGCCACAACAACCAGTACCACCACTAAACAACCACCACCACCACGCATCATAGTACTGTACCACCCATTACCACTACCACCACCACCACCACCACCACGCATCATAGTACTGTACCACCCATTACCACTACCACCACCACCACCACCACCACCACCACCACCACCACCACGCATCATAGTACTGTACCACCCATTACCACCACCACCACCATGACCTACATCGCCACGCATCATAGTCCTGTACCACCCATTACCACAACCACCACCACCACCACCACCACCACGCATCATAGTACTGTACCACCCATTACCACTACCACCACCACCACCACCACCACGCATCATAGTACTGTACCACCCATTACCACTACCACCACCACCACCACCACCACGCATCATAGTACTGTACCACCCATTACCACTACCACCACCACCACCACCACCACGCATCATAGTACTGTACCACCCATTACCACTACCACCACCACCACCACCACCATGACCTACATCACCACCACCACCACCACCACGCATCATAGTACTGTACCACCCATTACCACTACCACCACCACCAGCACCACCACCACCACCACCACCACCACGCATCATAGTACTGTACCACCCATTACCACTACCACCACCACCACCACCACCACCATGACCTACATCACTACTACCACCATCACCATACCAGCGCTACTTCAGTTACTGCCACCACCTCTACGGTAATCATTCTTCCTATGACAGGCTTTCTAAATAATTTCTTCCCCTCTCACCATCGTCATCATTATCACTACACCACAGGTAGTATCATCATCTACCGCTACAACCACCATCACAGCCACTGCCATCATAGCACCATGAACTCTACTACCTGCACCAGCATCACTAACTCTACTACCATCACCACTACCACTGTCATTAACATTCTATTATCACCACCTCTATTACCATCATTACCATCTCCACCACACTGTTCCTACCAAAGCCTCTATCACCACCACCACCACCACCACTGACCCACGCACCACCACAGCTACCACTATCACCTGTACAATTGCAGCTCTTCTCTTAATGACAGTCTCGCTAAACAATAACCTCATCTCTCTTACCACCACCATCAACCATCACTGAATTACCACCACCACCACCAACACCACCACTGTTAGGCTTACAGCGATTAGATCTCTTGTACTAATGACAGGATCGCCAAGCAATTTCCACCTGTCTGCCACCACCGCTGAGTCTAACCAAACAATGCCTGAACCCCGTCACCAACACCACCGGCCTTACTGCCCGCTGACGACCACACACATCTGAACTGTTTAAGTCTTGTTGATGCCAGACGATTTTATGCAGTATAGGAGACAACCCTGGTAGTGAAGGGGTTAGTGAAGGCTGTATCCAACCCCTCCAGTTTGAAGTCTGTCAGGCTGAATAAAGTCGCCAGGATATCGGCAGTGAAATCATTCCCTCCGGGGCTGAAAGGGTTAACTGTTTTATTTCTGCTGCTGACAGACGATTTATTTTTTTAAATTGCTTCTTGGCAGCTCCTCTGTATTGACTTCATCTGCATATTACGCTGTGGTGTCGGAGGGTTAATACCTTCAGTACGACGACATCTCTTTTTACCCTCACCGCCTCAACACTACTGTATTTAGTCAAACCCACACACTGCCTCGTTAACCCAAGCGACGGCCTCTGATGGTGAAGGAAATGAGCCATAAGAGGGGCCGGAAAACAAGGCTGGCTCTCCAGAGGCTTCTTCATCTCGTCAGCACAGTGGTTGAGTCATTAGTGGAACGAAGGCAGTGGCTGAGGAGCAGGGAAGGAAGCAGTCTGGTGGCTGCAATTTACAGTGTGCAAGCAGCAACGGCACACGCACCAGGAAGCACAGGATTAAGAGGTGAAGGTGTATGTAGAATAGGTGTGTGAGTAGAAGGGTTATTAAGATTTATTTATTAGTTCCGTACACCATTAATTCCACTAGCCATTAATTACATCTGTGTTCGTGAAAAAAAATTTGAAAAAGGGGCTTGTAGCTTATTATTTTTAAAATTGCCTTTGCCCTTCACTGATCTCGCTTTTATTCTCATTCTTCACACACACACACACACACACACACACACACACACACACACACACATTTAAGTATGTGTGTATGTATAATTCTTGTTTATCGCATCTCTTAACTCTCACACTGCCGGTTATAATGTGATTTTGCATTGAAGCCATTCGCTAAGGAAGTTCATTTATTCAACGACTAGTGAAGCTTCTGTATAATGGTAATTGGGTGTACTGGCCGCCACAGTAATGTCCAGTAGATTAACCCATTAACCAGTTGGTTCATCCGGTCAAAACGAACACGAAGATCAATATCACTTAAGGTGGCGTCACACTGGGACAAAAGTGGCTAACATGCGAGCCAGTTTTGTGAGCCGCTAGCCAAACTGACCCACAGTGAGCGAGATTTCGCTTGTGAGGCGAAATGGATATCAATTTTCTCATACAGCTTGTTGGTGGGATTAGAACCCAAATGAACCTATATTAATTTTGTAACTGGTGAGAAAATATTGTTATTCACAAAGGGAAACTTTAACTAAAACTGTTAAGTAAATATAATTTAATTCCTGTGGTTTTTATTCATTTCTGTTTTTTTCTTGTGACATGAAATAAATATTCAGACACTCGGGGTACCAGCCACAGAGGCTGTTTTGTTTCCAAACAACAAGTGGGTTGTGACCAATATTCAATAGGAACCTGTGGCAAGAAAAACTCTAGTAGACTGCCTCTTGGCTCTGGCGTTGCTGAAGTATGTGAGGCTGTTGCAGAAACTGAGGAAAAGGGAGTGGGTACCCCGTGGTGGTTAGTTTACAAATGACCACCAGGCGCCAAGGCAGATGACACTGCTAGTCGTTTCGGCTACCAAAAACACACGTGTTTGACGGCAACTCTACTTTGATAGCTGCTTCGCCTCACAAAAGCTGCTCGCATGTTATCCATTTTTGGCCCAGTGTGACGCCACATTTAGTCTGTGTTCTGCCGCCTCCTTCCCTTTCCCCCTCCATCTCCTTGTGTAATTCCTTCCTCCCCTCCTTACTTCCCCCCTTCCTCCTTCCCCCCCTTGTTTTCTTTCTCCCTTGCCTTGCCTCCTTCATCCCTCCCTTCCTCCTTCTCCCTGTGTCCTTTCCCCGTACCCCCAACTCTCCCCTTATCTACCTCCTGCCTATCCTCTCCCCTCCTCTTGTGTCCTTCCTCTCTCCCCTCCAATTCGTAAAGGCATCCCTAAGCTGACAGTATTATTTTGGTGATAAGAACAATATAATGTGTGCGTTTAATGTGGCAGTGATGTATTGCACCAGCTCTCACTGGGAAAAATATCATGGCCACCACCATCTACAGGCTGGCCCAAGAACTGTGTGAGGAACTTGAGATTATTCTTGTGACCATTCTGAGTGATAAATGTTGTATCAGCATGAGTTTAGGTCTTAACCGTCACGGGTCTGCAAGTACTAATGACCTTACGGCTGAAAATGGTCTCCCTCATAATTCACCCATAAGGTCGTCTATAACTGTGGCCACGTAATAGCTGATTCAGTCCACGTCCCTACTGAACTAGTACTACGATTTGCCCGGGAATAAGCTGCTGAGGTTTCTCACACATTTCCCAGGACATCCTGCATTTGGAGAGTACTGTAGAGGTGTTAGGGTGGGTATAATCTGTGTAGGCTGTGGGCGATTTACTGTGTTTATCCTTAATATTTCCTGTATTTACTATGAGAAACCAACCCTGACCTGCCTGAAATTGTCTGTCGGCAACAAGAATGAAATGGTTACGATTTTTGATGAACTCGGGGGTTATCCAGACATATTGTGTTCGCCTTTAGACCCATGAGGTGCCAGGAGTAAGATAAATACATTCTCCTGTTGGTAGGAAGAATTAGAGATAACCCCCTCACATCGACAACGGATCAGATTACGCACGATCCTGTGACTTATTCTCAACTGAGTAAAATCGTATGACGTCATTTAGAACTGAATACTGGAGTGGTTCTTTCCATGAGAGGGTTAACAGTGACACATTAACCCTCAGGCTCCCACGACTCATTTTCTGATGAATAGAATAGTCCGGCATCAGTGACGAGAAAACACTTTCGACCATGAGGGGGTTAATCCTTCATTTGCTTTGACCCTACAACCGATATATAAAAAATGCAGCCTTGGGTGTGATGGGTAAACACGATCAGTTCTATTTAAGGTTGTCTTTGACTGGTGGATGTTTGGGTGGAGGGAAGGGCTTGTAATAGTGTTCTGATGGAGGTGCTGTATTGCCCTGGTGCGTGAAATGAGTATGTAGGTGTTTCTTCATTGTTAGTGTTGCAGTGGCTGGAGGCGAGATGTTGATGAAGAGGGTTTGGTAATGGCAGTGTGGTGATTGTTTTATGTGCCTGGTTGTGTATTGTATCGTTCAGTATTGTCGGGGTCACAGGGGTTGTCAGCACCACGTTGTGTATTTTTGTCGTGGGACTTGCATATCCATTTTTCTCTATTTCTTACCTTCGCAACCCGGACCCTCATACACGGCCACACACGTGGACAATTAGGTCCTCTAAGACTTAAAAGACTTTCCGACATCTTCTTACCACTTCATTTCTGCTTGTAACTCGTTAATAATGACTTGAATGAAATTTATGACATCTATACTGGTATTAAAGACGTGACATGAAAGAGCAGTATGATGTACAAAACAGCTCGGTAAGATAGAGGTGGCAGTCTCTCAAGACGATGAGAGACTCCCACCTTGCTTCCAAGACGTGCTTCTCGTCACAGAGCTTCTTGGCTCTACTATTACCCGGCTGCTGCCTGGGTCCATGGCTACATCAGTGTTAATACACACACACACACACACACACACACACACACACACACACACACACACACACACACACATTTTTCTGAACTGTACCTTTACCTGGTTCCATAAAAGCCTTCATTAACGCAGTTATGGGTTACCTTCCCTGGCTGTTTCCGCCACACACGTGACATCACCCTTCACAACGACACCATCATCACCACTGGACCATCATTATCTCTCAGCATCACCATTTATTCATCATCCACCCTACAACACACTCCAGACACACGGCTGGATGCATTTTGCCACCTTTCACGTAGACTCTGAACAGTTTTTACAAGTCCATATTTATACATTTTCTTCCCTTGTTTGTGGATCCTGCCTCACGTATTAAATACAAAAGGCTAGGAAAGAGAGGATCAGGAAGATACTTTCCCTTCTCAGGATCGCTTACATTATTCTAGTAAACCATTATTATTATTTCAACAGCCACCCCGTTATATATTTACTGATAATACAGTTACTGAAACAACATACCATTTATGTTCCAATGATCCACTGTCAATATTCACATCAAGATAATCTCGCTGGTGATCGATCTTGTTGGTGGTTCAAAGAAAAGGCCAGCTACCCAGACCCTGGCCTTTGTAAGTAACTCAACCCCATCAATTCCCAATATGCCTGGCACTCCATCTCTCACCTCACTAACCCCCAGCCTCTGTGGAATGACGCCATGAAAGGTCTCTACGTATTATTAGGCACGTTTGTCCCTCTCAGCACCAACCCCCACCTAAACCCTTTCCCACCACCCTCCCTCATACCTGCCCCATCTCTCACCTCACTAACCCCCCACACCATCAGCCAGACGCTGTCACAAAAAGGTTCCTAGATGTTAGTAGGTACATATGTCCCTACTCATCAACAACCCAATCCAACTAACGAAAATCAGTAACCCGCCTCTGCTAAGCTGACGGAGAATTGCGGTGTAACTGAAGTGTATATAGTAGACAAATTTGACTAGTAATCCAGAAGACCCATTGCTTCATCATAAGTAGGAATTCTAGTTATGTCATGCAGCTACAGCTTACTCTTCAAGGGGTGGGAGTGGCCCAGTTCCATCAGGTGAAAACAGACTGACTATAACCCCCAAACCACCATCACCCTACCATACGACCACCAAACAGTGCCGCCCATGTATCCACGTATTGTGCCCCCTCCAGGTGTTCAGTACCTACTCATCAACGATCCCTTCCCCACAACACCCCTCACTAACCTCTCCCCACACCCCACACCCTCGCCCCACCGCCACAGCAACCCGGTAATGGTAATGAGATTGTCCATTGTGCATTAATGTGTCATTGTTGGTCATTACACTCTTACTGACCCCTGCCAAACGGTCATCACCAGGGAAGGTAAGCACTACCCATCCAGGACCAGTTTCCAGCTGACCTTTTAGTCCTTTGCCCTTACCTTTAGTCCTTAGTCTGATTCCCATCTCAGCCTTACCTTACCTAGTCTTACCTTACCCAGCCCAGTCTTTCCCAGCCTTACCTTGCCTAGCCTTACCTTGCTTAGCCTTACCTTACCTAGCCTAACCTAGCCTAACCTAACCTAGCCTAGCCTTACCTTACCTAGCCTTACCTTACCTAGCCTTACCTTTCCTAGCCTTATCTTTCCTAGCCTTACCTTACCTAGCGCAACCTTGCCTAGCCTTACCTTACCTAGCCCGGTCTTTCCCAGTCTTACCTTATCTACCCCAATCTTTCCCAGCCGTACCTTACATAGCCTTACCTTGCCTAGCCTTTACCTTACCCAGTCCAACCTTGCTTAGTCTTATTTTACCAAGCCCAATCTTGCCTAGCCTTACCTTACCTAGCCCAACCTTGCCTAGCCTTACCTTACCTAGCCCAACCTTGCCTGGCCTTACCTTATCTAGCCCAACCTTGCCTAGCCTTACCTTACCTAGCTCAACCTTGCCTAGCCTTACCTTATCTAGCCCAACCTTGCCTAGCCTTACGTTACCTAGCCCAACCTTGCCTAGCCGTACCTTTCATAGCCAAGCCTAATCTTACCTAACCCAACATTGCCTAGCTTTATCTTATATAATTTCAACTAACCTGGAAATAATCTGGTCTCGCCACATCAGTATTTAATTGTGCTGTCCCAGCCCCAAATCACGCGACCTACCCTATCCTAACCTGACATAAATAACCTTATCCCAGTTTGTCCAGCCCTAACCTGCCCTAAATTAAGACATATAAACTAACATAACCTATTTTAACCTAACCTGACCCGACCTAACCTAAACGAACGTCACCACCAATACCTTGGTCCTTACTTCAACGCTTGATGCTTATAGTAGCTCTCATATGTCATAAAAACTTAAACTGTATAAACTTACTTGCATAATTGATTCGTAAGTGTATGTATTGTTTTTACCATTCATAGCCCAGTTTAGCTTTTTCTCCTTGTTTCGGTCCATAGGAACATTAACCATCAAACTTAAACATGTCCCTCTCGCTGGGAATTTTCTTAGCTTTAAATCATCACTGCTGTATACATAGTAAAATCGCATATTCAACAGGGGCAGGTAAAGTGTTGAAACCCTTCCCCTGATTCCCGCTGTCTAACCTCACCAACTACGCTTGTTTTCCTTTATTCATAATCTGTCTCGTTTCGTCACTTTCACCCACCCTTTTCTCAAGCACACCTTCATCTCATCTCTCTTTGTCTTTCGCAACTTTTAATAACCTTTAGACAAACTGGGAAGATAACTTACTTCCTGTGTGTACCTGTGTTTGGTTACCATCCAGATGTGTCTCATCTTCTCACTTTCACCTACAGTTGTTGTGTAACCTCACCTTCAGCCAGTCTTGTCGTTCCTTAGTTCATGCGTCTATCTCACTTTCTCATTGTCAGCAACTTTTCTCTCACCTTCAACCGCCACTCCCTCACTTCCTCCTGCCTCATACTATCTTTAGTCCTCTTCACTCCTGGTCTCCCTCCCTCGTCCCCTCTTTCCTAGTTTTCCATCACATCTGTTTACACCTCCCCTATCTCATTCTCGTTTCTCTCTCACCTCCTTCCTCACGATTTCCTTTCTCTTTCCATCTTCCTCCTTAACATGTTCCTTCTCTCTTCATTCCTCTTTCCTCCCCGTGTTACTTCCTCTCCACCCATATTCCACCTCACCGTCTCCTCCCTCCCATTCTTTATATCGCCACCATCTCCCCCCTTTCCCTCTCCCTCCTCAAAAAATCCCTTCCTTCTCCTTCCCTTCGTCTCCCAATCTATTCCTTTTCTCCCCGCCTCTCCTGCATCCTTCACCCTTCTTCAGTCACTGTTACACCCAACCCATCCCCACCCACCTCACCCTCTCTCTTCGTGTCATAAATCCTTCAAATCCTTCTATTTAATCTTCCTTCTCCCATTTACTATCCCTCTTGTTTTCACTCCCTCTACACGCACCTCATATTTTCCATACCAATTACTTTTCTAAGCAATCTTGATTCATGGCTTCCAGTTCCCACCCCCATTTTCGTCCTCCCTAGCCTTCTTTCTCTCTAGTTCCTTCTTCCCATCTCCTCACCATCCACAGTCTCTCCCCACTCACCCCATCCCCACCAGTCTCTCCCCACTCACCCCATCCCTGCCAGTCTCTCCGCACTCATCCCATCCCCACCAGTCACTCCCCACTCACCCCATCCCCACCAGTCTCTCCCCACTCACCCCATCCCCACCAGTCTCTCCCCACTCACCCCATCCCCACCAGTCACTCCCCACTCACCCCATCCCCACCAGTCTCTCCCCACTCACCCCATCCCCACCAGTCTCTCCCCACTCACCCCATCCCCACCAGTCTCTTCCCACTCACCCCATCCCTGCCAGTCTTTCCCCACTCACCCCATCCCCACCAGTCTCTCCCCACTCACCCCATCCCTGCCGGTCTCTCCCCACTCACCCCATCCCCACCAGTCTCTCCCCACTCACCCCATCCCCACCAGTCTCTCCCCACTCACCCCATCCCCACCAGTCTCTCCGGACTCACCCCATCCACAGTCTCTCCCCACTCACGCCATCCACAGTCTCTCCCCACTCACGCCATCCACATTCTCTCCGCACTCACCCCATCCTCATCAGTCTCTCCCCACTCACCCCATCCCCACCAGTCTCTCCCCACACACCCCATCCCCACCAGTCTCTCCCCACTCACCCCATCCCCACCAGTCTCTCCCCACTCACCCCATCCCCACCACCTCACCTCACCCTCTGTGCCTCAAGTCCCCAAATCCTGACATTAACTGAACTCTCACATCTGCAGCATCGTCCCCCTTCCGTCCTCACACAATTATAGTCACTTTTCTTACCTCCCTAATCCCCACAACAAACGCAGGCTGGCCCAGACTCCACCAACACAAACGCCATGTCTTCATCCCTCGTGGTGTTGTCTTGTTATAGTTTATTCCTGGTACCCTCTGACGATTGTATTTCCCTTAGACGATTGTATTTCATATCTGATCACATCAGTTCAAGACATTTATCCTGGAGTGAATAGATCCCAAACTTGACTGACGCAATCGTTGACCCTTTACCTCTCGTGTTGTTATGTTTATTCTTGCTCTCATCCAACTCCCTTATTATGGAAATATTTCGAATAAAAAAAATAAAACACCTTAACAAGAGGATTAATATAAATTGTTGATGACCCCCTCACCACTAGAACTCTTAAATATTCAGTAAAATCTGGCACCAAAGAATAACAAGCCATTCACACAGGAAGGTGGTGAGGTGTCGACAGAGCTCTTCTGAACTAAATAAAATCATCTCATAGCGGAGGGAAAAATTAACAACACGCAGTTGTAGTGAAGAGGTGGTGCCTAAAAGTCTCCTAAATCGTCTGGTAGCAAAGGAAAAAGTAAAAATTACGTCATGGTAGTGAAGTGCCAGCGGGAACTGTGTGCTCTTACAACCCTGGATGTGATGTTCCTTTCCCGAGACAAACATCAGGTGCTGCTGGAAATACTCGGCGTGGAAATTTAATCTCACAAATGGCGGTCACGTCCGTGGTCTCGTCCATCTCTCCTTCCCGTCTCCAACTTCCGCTCGGACGGCTCTTCTTTAATTGCTAGCCAAGGTTCCAAGTCTTCATCCCCCCAAACTCCTGTACCACATTCCCCACCCTCGCCCTCCTCTCATCTTGTCCCCATGTCCCCTCCCCATGTCCTCATCGCCACATCCCATCCCCATGTTTCCCTTCCGTCTTCCTGTCTACCCCTGTCCCCTCCCAGTGTAAGTTTCCTTCCTTATATTTTAATCCAGTGTTCCTTTCTCTCTTCATGTCTCCCCCGTTTTCTCACACACCTTCCAGTTAACCCATAGTCTCTCTCCACATATCCACACATTCCCTTCCTATCCTATAAATCACTTGTGTTCCCTCGTATCTTTATTTTCCCCACCTCTCTCCATATTTCCCTCCACTCTCCATATTCCCCAACTAACTGTCTCCCTCCTCTCCCCATATCCCCATCCCTTTTCTTTCTATGCCTTCCTCCATCCCCCATATGCTCTCCTTTCATCCCCTTCATATATTCCTCTTCCGTCTCTATCTCCCCTCCTTTACCCAAACCCATTCTCTCCTCACGTTTCCCTCATCTCTCCATATCTTCCTTCCTTTTCTCTCCATGTTCCTTCCTTTTATAGTCTTTCCACTCCTGCCAACCTGTCCCCTTCCTCCCCCCCTGCCCACCCTCTCGTGTCCCTTTCTCACCGCATCAAGGGACGCCACTCTTCTGTAAACACCCGTGGTCCCTCACAGAGGAAAAAAGGATAAACACGCAATGATTCCGCGGTCACTAACATTTTTAACTTGGGTTGCTAAGCTGAGGGTGGATGATTTATTCGGGTCTGCTAATTCCCTTCCTATCTTTGTGTTTCTGGCCGTCTGTTTACCAGGCTTTAGATGGCCTCTCCTCTTTAAACAATTTCCCATTTACTACAGTTTACTTTACGACTCAAACTCCAGAGTGCTCAGTAGGTTTAACTCTCGACCTTTATCATTTCCCATTCCATTATCTCTTATCGCTAAATTATCTTACTTCATTCATTCTGGTTTCCCTTTGAAACTTAAACAAGCGCCTTATTTACTGCATACATACATTCTTATATATATATATATATATATATATATATATATATATATACATATGTGTGTGTGTGTGTGTGTGTGTGGAATCGATTAGCGCGAATATTTTCAGCTAGGTTTTTCATTCTTATTTTAATTATTTATTTATTTATTTTGGGGTGGGTGGATGCGAGGAGTGAGGGCTTAGATGGCAACCAATCTTCAGACTGTTTGCTTACCGTATACTTTTACCGTATACGTTGTAGATATGGTAAGGACACAATATATAGTTTACCACTTTTCAGTCTTTCCTGTGAAGTTTCCACGTCAGCTTTTCCATGTTACATGGTGGTCCTTCTCACTTTTTTCTTGCCGACTTCGACTCGAGGGTTTGGTGGGTTGGGGGGAGCCTTCTTACTTTACTCACCTTACCTTCAACTTGTAGAAATAGATGTCATAGTGATAGTCTTCCCTATAACAACCAACCTCGAAAGGACCATTGGGTCTATTGCTGTTTGCTTTCCTTTGTACTCCTTTGTAATTCGTACCGCTACCTAACACTTCCTCAGCAAACTGTAACGATCATTAAGATGAAAATTCCTATTAAACAATATGACTTCTTATAGCATTTTAATGCCACCGAGACCTTTTTATCGAAATAAAATGGAGTCCTTTATGAACAGTGGTTCACTGCTATTGTAGAAACTGCAGGACACGACCACCATGGCATTATATTCCCTGGACCCTCAGCTTCACCCCTCACCCCACTTATCTCCCACCCCTGTGTCTCTTTTCATTCAGTCCCTCCCCCACACAACTCACCCTCCCTGTTTATCCACTCAGTCACTCCCCACCACAACCCACCCTCCCTATTGTAAAATGTGTAAAGCCACAGAGGATATTAGAAGGAAGGTAGGACAGATACAGGACACAGACAATGATACAGTATACAATGGTGTGGTTTAGGCTGTATAATTTTTACGAACCGGCGTTATCATTTAAACACTCACCCTACGAAGTCAGTTGATCTCATTGCAATACTCCAAACGTAAAGCCTGTTTCAAACGACAGAGCTTCTCCACCTCTTGTCCAACACTCCCCAACCACTACCCGACCCTCTGCTGTCATTCACTCTCACTCCTCTGCTGTCTTTTACTCTACCCCTCTGTGTCACTATTCCCTTTCAGTTTTCCCCCAGCACTGCCAACTTGTATTAACCCTCCTTCCTGCTACACTCAGAGTTTTCTTTTTTCCATTTCTTTTCCTCTCTTCTTTTTTATCTCCTCAGCATCACATCTCCGTTGCTAAAGCCCATTCCCTTCTACTACCATTGGAATTACTCAACTACTGCAACTACTACTTACTGCTACTACTACTACTACTACTACTACTACTCCCTCTTCCCATGGTTACCTTTTCTCCATCTATTTTTCTCTCTTCGTTGTCATTTGTCACTGCCCCATTCCTGTGTTTATCGACCTTCTAACTTAATTTCCGTTGCTAAGAGCTGGACCTATGTAGACACAAGTTTCTCCCACTAGCTTTTGTTGCCGCTGCTTCTTGCAACTCCCACATTTTCTTCTCTCTTCCTCCATACCTCTCTGCGTAATCCATTATAGGTTCCTTCCCCAACACCCTTTTTATCAACATATTTTTCCCAGGCACTGAACATCACTCCTCTGTTCCAACAAGATCCATCCCAGTTACCCACCAGGTACTACTCGCCAGCCTCTTCCAATTTTCTTTATCATATCTTCTCTTTGTTTCTGCTACCACCTCACCTCACCATTGTCTCCCATTTTACACCTTTTTGCCTCCTTTGTCCTACTGCTCTGCCCGATTGCTGCTCTCAACCCCCACCCCCACACACCTCCAGCCCCCTTCTCCCCAATACCCAGTCCCCTCCCCTCCCCACCCTCCCACAACCCCCACGTAACCTAAAAAAAAAAAAAAAAAAAAAATCCTTTGCCTTTCCTGAACAATCATATACGAGTGAATCTGGTGGTGCAGTGGTTAGCACATTCAACTCATCCCCTGAAGAACCTGAGCTTAATTTTCTGCCGGTCAGACTGGTGGACTCAGTTTGTTGTTCCCTCATGCCTGTCTAGCCAGCAGTACAGTCGGGGACGTGGATGTAAACCCACTACTGTGGGTCATGTTGTAGGGGAAGATTGACAGTAATGATGGACTTTCTGCCTCAGTGACCCTCGTGTTGTCGATAAGCAGTAATCTAAGCCATATTCTGATTATAACATTTTTTTTTTTCTAGCTTGACAAAATTAATATCCCTGATCATCATCATCAAAGTTTATGGCCAGACGTAATCAGATTGAAGGGTCGGTTTAACTAGTAACCAAAGAGATTCAGTCTTACTGTATAATTAAGATCTGCAATATTCATGCAACAACGACTTAGTATTCGAAATGTGGGAGTGGCCCAGTTCCGTCGGTAAAAACAAACCATTTTTTTTTTTTATGTAGGGAAGAAGGAACCAAAGGCAACAAGCCCGCAAAACTGTTCCTTCCAAGAGAAAAACAAAATACCAGAGAGAGCCAAATTCAAGATCCGATTATTTCGAGATGCCTGGACACACACTGTTTAAAAGACTGGAGATCATAGGAAGCAGGAAATACAGACAGAGGGAGACAGTTCCAGTATAGTTTGTTATATCTGCCTACTCTACAATTTCTCTATCATACTTGTTCCCTATGTATTACTTCACCTTCCATCCTACCTCAAGGAAGCAAAGACACACTTGGATTCTCGTCTCCGGGATGTCTTCTCGGTGTTCAGAAGGTCCAGGTATTTTCAGGGCATCAGAAACGCGCACTTCTTATATCTGTCTAATCTTGCCCTATTTTCCACACGGTTAACCGCTTGGCTCCAACAACGCACCACTCAGTCCTCGATTGTCTTTCACTAGATTGTTTTGCCTCTGTCTTTTTGTTGCCTCACCATTTTTCTTATTTCACATGATATTGTACTAGGAGGTTCGCAATGCCCTGTCGACTATTTATGTTTTTTATTATTTTTTTAACAACTGAATTACTTTTGGATGAACTGATCGCCATATTCTTAAACTTAAATCGCGAAGGGAGGACAGGTCTCTAATACTGACGGACATTGATGGAACTAATATGATTACTAAATTTAATCAGCCTGCATGCCACCTTACAGAGTGCAGTCAGCAGTATTTGACAACAGAGGCCAGACGTGTTATAATTATCACGTGTTTTAGACATTTTGGACTTGCCTTTCCCTTCGCAGTTTTAGGACTTAAGGATTTAGGCACACGGCCGAAAACTTCACAATATATTATACGTAAGTGGATGGGTGGGTGGATAGCCGGGGGATGACTAATAAAAATGCTCTTCTTGGACGGTTGGAAACAAAGATTCGTTTCACCAACACCCACGAGAATTTAACTGTGTGTGTGTGTGTGTGTGTGTGTGTGTGTGTGTGTGTGTGTGTGTGTGTGTGTGTGTGTGTGTGTGTGTGTGTGTGTGTAAAATTGCAATAATAGAAGTGGATGTCGCTTGGATCGTCAGAAGGAAGGTTTGGTGGTGTTTGGAATGTGCTGGTATTGCAATGTGGTGGTGGTGTTAGAGGTGTGGTGGTGGTGTCAGGGTGGTAGTGGCAGGACTGTAGGTTCAAGACTGTGGTGTGAGGGATGTGGATGTTGGTGTCAGTTTGATAGTGGTGTTAAGAATGCGATGGTGATATCAGGGGTGTGTTGATGTCAGAGTTATGGTGCTGTCAGTTATGCTGTGCTGGTGTCAGGGAGTGGTGCTGGTGTCAGGGGGTGGTGCTGGTGTCAGGGGGTGGTGCTGGTGTCAGGGGTGGTGCTGATGTCAGGGGGTGGTGCTGGTGTCAGGGGGTGGTGCTGGTGTCAGGGGGTGGTGCTGGTGTCAGGGGTGGTGCTGGTGTCAGGGGGTGGTGCTGGTGTCAGGGGGTGGTGCTGGTGTCAGGGGGTGGTGCTGGTGTCAGGGGTGAATGTTAATATTAAATGTGTGGCGGTTCTTATGGTGTCAGAGGCGAGGGAGGGTGAGGCAGGAGTGAATGTGAGAGAAGGGAGGGAAGAACAGGAGGGACTGAGAGAGTAATGGAAAAAGACGGATTGACGCTTGATGGTGTAGTGGTTGGAACACCCCAGTCGGAGTGACGGCCTTGCTTTAGTTCCATACCCAGGAGGTGACTGGAGTGTTGGGTCAAGTAATGTCACCAAGGAAAGTAGGCTGGTCATCTAAGCTGGCTGTAAATATGCTGGACACAGTAGCCTAGCCTCGGGCCCCTACACTCCCAAGTGGGTAGTAGGGGATTGAATGTTACCGTTACCATGAGACGGGGAACATGACACAAGAGAGGGGTGACAGAGAGGAGACAGGCAGGAGTAGGGAAGGAGGGTAGGACGGAAGTGAGGAACATGAGAGAGGCATACAGTAAGTATGAGAGAGGAGAGAGGCAGGAGTGTGAGACGGACCTTAGGCAGGGGAGAGAGAGAGAGGAGTGAGGTAGGAGGGAGTGATAGCGTGATGAGAGAAGCGAGTACGATTTATATGTTGGTGTCAGGAGAGTTTGATAGGAATGTGAGACAGGAGAAAAGAAAGAACGTGAGACTGGAGGAAAAGTGAGGGAGGAGGTATGGAGGGTATGGAGAGAAAATGGACGATAAGACAGAAAGGAATGTAAGGCACAGGGTGAAAAAAAAAAATGTGTTAGGAGTGAGAGAGAAGAGAAAGTATGGAAAAAGTGTGAAGCAAGAAGGAGCGAGAGAGATCGGAAGAAGGAAGGGTCATGAGAGGGAAAATGAGTAGGAAAGAGACAAGAATGTGTAAAGCAGGCAGGAGAGAGAGTGGTGAGAGGAGTGAATATGATTGATGGTGGTGCTGGCTAATGTGACAGGCCGTCCTTGGCACTATTACCTTTAGTTAATGGTGCGCCAGACTCCACTACCATAACAATGCAGTAACCCTGGTCATAACATCTTAACCAGCATAACAGTAGTAGCGTCATAACAGCAGCATCATGAGCACCATGATATTTGCACCATAACTTCACAGTAACACCAGCTACAAGAGTATGTCAAAAGTATGTCAATAGTTAGAGAAATTTGTACTGGGGAGCATGCTGGCCTACTCTCTGTGTAACTGAGTCACTGAAAAAGTTCAGCAAAGGGGGTAACGGTAACATTCAATCCCCTACTACCCACTTGGGGGTATAGGGGCCCGAGGCTAGGCTACTGTGTCCAGCATATTTACAGCCAGCGTAGATGACCAGCCTACTTCCCTTGGTGACATTACCAGTCGAGCAGGGCAGTACTCCCGAAGTTGATGGAAAGCTGATGACAGGGAGTGCTGGAGCTTCCGTTTCATCAGCCCTCAGGACTAGTTCCTGACCATCCCCCTTTGCTGAACTTTTTCAGTGACTCAGTTACACAGAGAGTAGGCCAGCATGCTCTCCAGTACAAATTTCTCTAACTATCTTCATCAAACTACATGCACAGTACACACTACACTTCCTATTCAAATTTTAACTCAAAATGGCGTCTCTTTACCAAGCCTCGGAGTCCCCAGGGGGGGGGACCATAAATGCCCCCACCATCCGCCCCTCTCCCGGTGATGACTCGAGGTGCCTGGAACCACTGTCTGACTCTCTTCTTCTTCATTTCTGCAACATTCGCGGCCTTTCCTCTAACTTTCGCTCTGTTGAGCACCACCTCTCCTCCTCTAAACCTCACCTTCTTTTTCTAACTGAGACTCAGCTGTCTGAGGCAACTGACAGCAAACCCTTTTCTGTATCCTCCTACTTTCTCTATACTCATTTCAAAGCCAAAGGTGGCTGTTGTGTATATATACGCAACGACTTATCTTGCTCTCGTGTTCCTGAACTCGATTCTTCTGAATTCTCTACACTCTGGCTTCGGCTTTCCTGTCATTCTCTGACTAAAAATATCTGTGCTGTTTACTTATCCCCTAATTCTACTGACTATCAAAAATTCTTCGACTATCTTACTTCTACGATGGAACACATTCTATCCATTTCTCCTTTCTCTGAAATCTCCATTCTAGGAGATTTCAATGTTCACCACCACCTTTGGCTCTCCTCTCCTTTCACGGATCCACCTGGTGAACAAGGCTACATCTTTTCTATCCTTAATGACCTAGAGCAGCTTGTACAGCATCCTACCCGTATCCCTGATCGCCTTGGAGAGAGCTCCAACATACTTGACCTCTTCCTCACAACTAATCCTTCTGCTTACTCTGTTAATCTTTTCTCTCTGTTGGGCTCCTCCGATCACAACCTTATTACCTTAACCTGTCCTATCACTCCGGTACGGCCTGTGG
The DNA here is from genome assembly GCF_032717465.1 of Coenobita brevimanus. Classification (NCBI taxonomy): domain Eukaryota; kingdom Metazoa; phylum Arthropoda; class Malacostraca; order Decapoda; family Coenobitidae; genus Coenobita; species Coenobita brevimanus. Next base: position 18,655,135 of record NC_136965.1, on the reverse strand, counting down.
ACCCTCCAGGGAACCGTCGTCTATGGCATTTTGGAGCCGCAGACTGGGAGGCCCTCAGGCAGTACTTCTTTGATTTTCCCTGGAATGATTATTGCTTCCATGGCCAGGAGCCATCTGAGTGTGCCTTGCGCATTACGGATTTTATTCTCTCGGGCATGGAAGCATACATTCCTTTCTCATATCCTTTGACTAACGCAAGAAAGCCTTGGTTTAATCACGCTTGTTCTAATGCTGTTCGCAACAAGGAGAGGGCCTACAAAAGGTACCGGAGCCAACCCACCCCTGAATTACATCATCTTTACGTTTCTGCCCGGAATCGTGCTAAGTCTGTTCTTCGCTCTACTAAAAATAATTTCATCCATACTAAATGCTCTCAACTCTCCAACTCGAATTCTTCCCGCTCCTTCTGGCACCTTGCCAAAAATCTTTCTAACAACTTTACCTCATCATCCTTCCCTCCTCTTTTCTACTCTGATGGTTCTGTAGCTATTTCTTCTACTGATAAAGCAGATCTCTTCGCACAGACTTTCTCCTCCAATTCCACCTTAGACGATTCCGGTGCTGTTCCTCCATCTCTTCCCTCCTCTGACTTCCTCATGGCTGACATTAAAATTTCTTCAGTTGATGTATTTTCTGCCATCACTGGCCTCAGTACTAACAAGGCATATGGGCCTGATGGGGTCCCTCCTGTTGTTCTTAAGAACTGTGCTTCTGTGCTTACACCCTGCCTAGGCAAACTCTTTCGCCTTTGCCTGTCAACTTATACCTTTCCTTCTTGCTGGAAGTTTGCTCTCATTCAGCCAGTCCCAAAGAAGGGTGACCACTCCCAACCCTCCAACTATCGTCCAATTGCTTTAACGTCCTGTATTTCAAAAGTTTTCGAGTCAATTCTTAATAGAAAAATTTTAAGGCATCTTTCCTATCACAACCTTCTTTCCGATCGTCAGTACGGATTCCGACAGGGACGCTCCACTGGCGATCTTCTCACCTACCTTTCAGACTCCTGGTCATCCTCCTTTCGGGACTTTGGCGAAAGCTTTGCCATTGCTCTTGACATCTCAAAGGCTTTCGATCGAGTCTGGCATAAATCTTTAATTTCCAAACTGCCCTCCTACGGTTTCTATCCTTCTATCTGTGCCTTCATCGCTAGCTTCCTTTCTGGTCGTTCTATAGCCGCTGTTGTAGACGGCCATCGTTCTTCGCCTAGATCTATCAACAGTGGTGTTCCACAGGGCTCTGTCCTATCACCAACTCTCTTCCTTTTATTCATCAATGATCTTCTAAGCTGTACATCTAACCCTATCCACTCATACGCTGATGACTCCACCCTTCACCTTTCCATTCGGTTCCCGCAACGCCCATCTCAACAGTTACTTCAACAAACAAGGGATGAGGCTATGGCACACCTAATGTCTGACTTGGCTCGTATCTCTGACTGGGGTAAAAATAATATGGTTGTTTTTAATGCATCTAAGACTCAGTTCCTACACCTATCAACCCGACAAAATCTTCCACAGGTATACCCACTAATGTTTAATAATATTCAGCTTAATCCTGCATCATCCTTGAACATGCTTGGGGTTTCATTTACTCGGGACTTATCTTGGAAAGATCATATTACATCTCTTGTAAAATCTGCTTCCAAGAGATTGGGTGTGCTAAGCCGACTCCGCTCTTTCTTTACCCCTGCACAATTGTTGACTCTATACAGGGGTTTTATCAGCCCCTGTGTGGAGTACAACTCTCATGTGTGGGGAGGCTCCCCACATACAGCTCTTCTCAATAGGGTGGAGTCAAAAGCTTTTCGTCTCATTAACTCTCCTCCTCTTACTGACTCCCTTCAACCTCTGTCTCTTCGCCGCACTGTTGCATCTTTATCTCTTTTCTATCGCTACTTTAATGGTCACTGCTCCTCTGAACTGTCTGCTTGCATTCCTCCACCTCTACGACGGGCGCGTAGCACCCGTCTGGCAGCAAACTCTCATCCCTTTTCTGTCCAACTGTCTAATGCAAGAGTTAACCGTTACTCCCAGTCTTTCATTTATGCAACAGGTCAGCTCTGGAACTGTCTCCCTCTATCTGTATTTCCTGCTGCCTATGATCTCCAGTCTTTCAAACGCAGTGTGTCCAGGCATCTCAAAATGATCGGATCTTGAATTTGGCTCTCTGTTGTGTTTTGTTTTTCTCTTGGAGGGAACTGTTACTGCGGGCTCATGGCCTTTGGTTCCTTCTTCCTCGCATAAAAAAAAAATAAATAAAAATAACCAAAACACCAAAACATAGGCAGAATTTGAGGGCAAGTGCACTGGCATTTTCTTGTTTCTGTCTTACATGTAAATGCCTACCTGTATACTTGTTGGACTTCATAACTGGTATAAAAACGAACGAATCATAAAACAAACAGGCTAGAGGGCGCGTTCGGATGAAACTTCCATGGTATCATAGACGCGCTTGAAGCTGATTAGAGCACAAGGCTGTATTGAGATAACTGTTTTAATGTGGCTTTGAGCTCGTCTTTGGTGATTACTTGTCTGTCTGGTACAAGTTTTGGACTCTAAAAATCATGTCAAATGCCTCACTTGAAAATCTTAGATGTTTTCAGACACCAGGTGCAGTATGGCCATGGGCAAAAGTTTGTCAATAATCCTCTGACAGCACAGTGTTAGGTCTTCCACATTTTTCATTCATCCCTGAACGTCAGAGAGTATCCTTCGTTTTTGTACTCTTTTGTTTTCTTCATACTGCGATTTTTTGCTTGTGGCTTTACATGTATTTTAATTTTCAAGCAAATTGGCTGCAAAATGAAAGTGTGATGCCATGACAACGAGCGTTGGTAAGAACAAGAACACCACCAGCACCAAGACACACACACACACACACACACACACACACACAAATTCCGGAAATGTAAATAATAACACCATAATACCAGAACTATAATGCAAACACTATAAACATCACCATGTTAGAGGTAATACGTAATAACACCATTATCATCATCACAGCACTACCACAACACCATCATAAACCAGCATCATAACGCCATCATAAGATAAGCGTCATAAAAGCACCCTAACACCAGCATCACGGTATTATCACTGTAACACCAACAATACACCAGCAAAGCAGCCAGACTCGCCATCACATAACGCAGCACAACCACCTTCAGGAATGGTACCCCAGCACGATAACGACACCATAACAACACACACACAACCTGGCCACATTACTCCACCTACCCTCACCTCCACAGGCACCAGAATGGCACTGTCTCTTAGTCTTATCCATTTACACCCTTCACTACGAGGTTATTTGCTGAGCTGAATGTATATCATATGGTAGTAACAAGCATGAAATTAACATTATTGTACTTAGAGGTTACTGAAGTTTGTGTCTATCTCCTTAAACAATAAGCGAGGAAGATGTGGGTGATATAATTTCTAGTTGTAAAAATTTGGAAAGATATGATCTTGACCTGTGACCTTGTTATTTGACCATATAAACCCAAATTCGTCAGATAATTTCGATGTAATACCACACTGAATCAATGGATATTTTCTTGGAAGACTTTTATGGGTAATTTTTTAAACATATGGCCTAAAGTCGAGTTTCCCCTCTCGCCTGTGATGCTAAATTTCGCTATAATTTGTTCAGTCTTTTAGGAGATGGTTTATGGACGGACAGAAGAACAAATGCTGCATCTTCTCGCAACGACATAGGGAAGTGTGACTTTATGAAAAACATACCGTTCTTCTCACTTCATTGAAGAAAAAAAAAAAAGTGTTATACGTTTTGTATTTTAAAAGTAAGTATACCGAGAGCAACAGTACTTTTATTACTAACTATACACACAAGATTTTTCTTAATATTTCTCCCACTCTCCTCTTCTGGTTGACATACCTGTGTTGAGAGGGGCTTAGTAGGCCTATGCTTCTTTGCTCAATATGCTCTTTGATATGATGCGTCAGGGAGGAAAGTGACGGACATGCCCCATGTGTGAAGCTTATATAACGGAGTTATAGGTGAATTTTTGTCCCACTCGGCACCTACTGTACCTTGGAGACAAAAATACCTGTGTCCTCGTTGTCCTCTGTTATTGCATACACTTACCCTAAGCACACACTGGTATTTCTTCCACTCTCACACAAATTCCATTATCACCTCACATGCCGCTACACTTCAAACCCTATCATTGGCACTTGGATTCCTTTCACTCAGACAGAAATTTGCAGTGAACGAAGAACCTCAAACTCACATATATAAATTCCTATATATGACAGTTACTTCCCATTAGCACAAACGATACCCTGACACTGGCCTGTTCTTTTCTGTAATCACTCTTCCCCTCATCGCCTTCAATAACAGCAACAGCAATACACTCTCTCTCTCTCTCTCTCTCTCTCTCTCTCTCTCTCGCTCGCTCGCTCGCTCGCTCGCCATCTATTGCCCATGTAATTGATGGTAGTACAGTACTGACACACACTGCGCTGGATAATTGGTTCAGTTCAGTTTTTTACAGCTAAACTGTTTTCATTAGTCGATCCTTCACTCATCACGGGGGTAATGGAATGAGCTTTAAAGGTTTACCACGCCGCGCATTGAACTAAACACGGTAATTTGACCAACTGCAGTAAATGTGTATGCTAGCCCTTCTTGATGCTCGCCTTTTTTTTTTTTCCTTTCTTTTTAATTCCCGGTGAATTTTATAGAGGTGATCTTTAACCGTCACACCTTAAGAACATTCCAAATGGCGAGAGAAATCGTCTGTCGTTAGCCACAGTAAAATAAATAAGTGGTTCCAGTAGGGTTAATTGTTCATTGGACCAAGCCAAGTGTGCGACTAGCCCTACACTGCCTGTAGCTGGGTTGTACAGCACAGCAACAGAACTGAGATATTTGGGAAACTGTTAAAACGATCTACGCACATCGTTGCAAAGTTTATGATGATTATAGATGTTACTTAAGCGGCTTTTCTCAACATTCCAAAGTGTGTGTGATAATCTCAGAGAACAGGATGACACGATTCTTTTAGTTAAACTAACAACATTAGCGGGCTTGCTTTCGCGAACATTATGCACTTAAATATCTGTAATGTTCTTGAATAACAACCAGGAACTAGTAAGACAATTGTTGTTCGTCATATTAAAACCATTTTATAAAAGGACTCAATGTGGTTTACATGCAGCCATGAGGCAGGGTGGTGAGGGAGGCAGGAAGACATTAATGGCTGGATGGGTGCGTGGTTGGCTGCACACCAGCCAGCCTGGCAGTTAACACAAATGGATTATTAAACTTGGGCATCGGTGGCCTGAGCGGCGGAGTGAGTGATGGCATTTTGGGGTGACGAAACATGCATTGGCGTTCACTGCACCACCACCACCACCACCACCACCACCACCACCTCATATCTCTCAGGCCACAACTATCAACACCACCACCATCTCATACCTCGTACACCACCACACTCAACACCACCACCATCTCATACCTCGTACACCACCACTATCAACACCACCACCATCTCATACCTCGTACACCACCACACTCAACACCACCACCATCCCATACCTCGTACACCCCCACTACCACCACCTCATACTTCGTACATCACCACACTCAACACCACCACCCTCTCCTATCTCGTACACCACAATTACCACCGCCACGACCACCACCATTGTATACCTGGCACACTCTGAACACACTTCACACTGCAGTCAACCTTTGTCAGTATATAGTCATTCTTAAATTGTCCACTACGCGTATGCCTCTTGTTTTGTTCCTGCTACCGCCAAATCGGTTTACACAACATACTATCATCATACCGCACCTGACCATTTTATACAAACACCCATCATCATGCCCCACCTAATCATTATACACAACCTGCCATCACCATGCCCCACCTAATCATTATACACAACCTACCATCATCATGCCCCACCTAATCATTATACACAACCTGCCATCACCAGGCCCCACCTAATCATTATACACAACCTGCCATCATCATGCCCCACCTAATCATTATACACAACCTACCATCACCATGCCCCACCTAATCATTATACACAACCTGCCATCACCATGCCCCACCTAATCATTATACACAACCTGCCATCATCATGCCCCACCTAATCATTATACACAACCTACCATCACCATGCCCCACCTAATCATTATACACAACCTGCCATCACCATGCCCCACCTAATCATTATACACAACCTGCCATCACCAGGCCCCACCTAATCATTATACACAACCTGCCATCACCAGGCCCCACCTAATCATTATACACAACCTGCCATCACCAGGCCCCACCTCACATACCCGTCCCATACATCCCATCTCAGGTTTGTCTCTGTAGTCAGTTTTTGCTTCCGTGCCTTTCACTACAGTGAAATCTTAATTATATTCTTGCTGTCGTCACATGATGGTACCACTACCATCACCTTCCTCACACACTGTATCACATTTCACATTCCGAACATTTTACTGTAGCTGTTCCTTGCATTTAGTACTCACAGTACTGTACTTGTAGGCCTTCTACACATTTTTTTTTTATATTTATCAATTTGGTTTCTTTAGCATGATCCCGATACCCCGGATTTTTTTTTAAAGAAAAATTACCATATTCTTTGGATTTTTTTCCTTTGTGAAATATCAAATAATTTAGAAGTAAATGAACTGTAACGTAATCGTACCTCCTCACACTTTTTCTAGTTCTCTCTATTTTCATTTCCATCTCTCTACCTTAACCGGACGCCTTAATTCCGGAAGAGACGGCCACAAACGAATCACCTGCATGACACACTATATCCTCAGCCATCAGGCTCACTTACACTTCCCTTGCTAGTCTCTCGGTCTCCATTCTGTGCACATGGGGGTATCTCGTATAGCAAGAGAGTGTCCATTCTTTGGCTGCAGCCCCTTCATGAAATGTAATATTACGGTTATTTCTTTCTTATGTCACACTTCAGCTTTCAAGGAGACATTTTGAAACAGAAGTTAGATACACAATTTAATTAACTGCTTCACTCAGAGGCCTCCCTTAAACAGAGGAAAATCGTCTTGAGGCAGCAAGATTTAATTATTAAAGTAGGTCTCTTGCATGTATGCCGAGTGTTGTACCATTGTCAACGGCACTGGGTATGCACTTCACTCCAGCCACAGTATTTTGCCATATATATTTTCAGCATATTTTGACATGTACATTGAAGGCAAAAGCACTCCCTTATGTAAAGGTTTGGCAGATTTTTGTGATCGCAAATTCCGAGCTGTACAAGGGAGGTTCACATTTAAAGCGACGCCCCTCCTGTCCAGTCCTGTAGGAACTGATCGCCAAAATATTCCGTTGGGTAATCTGAGCTGACGGTACTTCAGGCTGGGAGGTTTTAGAGTTTTTAATAGGTGGATATGTGTTGATTGAATAGACTGATTAATTAAGGAAAATATCATTGACTGTATAGTTCTGAATACACATTATGTAGTGGCTGGCATGCACATAGATGACGTACTGGAACGATTCATCACAGCACTTTTAAGCCATGTTTTATGTGTCTTGAATGACAGCTGATCACAAGGGCCGAGGAACATGCTTACTGTCACAGGAAAATTGACCCGCCCCCACCAAAGGCTGTATGCACTGGTATACTGTAGGTATGGAAAACTTTTGGAGTAAAGGATGAAAGGTGCATATGGCAATTCATGTTGTAGCGTATTTTCTAGTATATGACTTGTGTAAATTAAGACTATGTAGACACCAAAGACGTATTCATTATCTCATTGTTGCTGCGCCGTACGATTATATTCAGCTTTGTGAACACCCTTTGTTGTGAGGCTGTTGACTCCCTTAGGATCCTGTGAGTCATTTGCAGCTGAGCATGTCGTTTGGCTGCAGACGCTGTGAAACTTATATAATCGAGCATCAGAGAGAGGACATGAAGTGACAGGGGGGAGGGAGATGAGGTCAATAGATAGAAGGAAAAACACAGATAGATTCAAAGCACATTTACAAGGTGACGGATTCCCACATGGTTCTCACAACAGATTTCCACATGGCTAGCCTATCGCAGCAGGAGATAAAGTCGACCAAAAATTAACCTATCAGCCTAATAGGGTGGAGTCAAAGGCTATTAGTCTCATCAACTCTCCTCCTCTTATTGGCTCCCTTCAACCTTTGTCTCTTCGCCGCACTGTTGCCTCTTTATCTCTTTTCTATCGCCACTTCAATGGTCACTGCATCCCTCCACCTCTACGATGGGCGCGTAGCACCCGTCTAGAAACAAACTCTCATCCCTTTGCTGTCCAGCTCTCTAATGCAAGCGTTAACCGTTACTCTCAGTCCTTCATTTATGCAACAGGTCAACTCTGGAACTGTCTCCCTCTGTCTGTACTTCCTACTCCCTATAATCTCCAGTCTTTCAAACGCAGTGTGTCCAGGCATCTCGAAATGAATGGATCTTGACTTTGGCTCTCTTTTGTATTGTTTTTGTTTCTTGGAAGGAACGTTAATGCGGGCTCAGCCTTTGGTTCCTTCTTCCTAGCATAAAAAAAACTAAACTAACAACCTGATCTGACCTCACACCATCCTGCCTCATCTGATGTGACCCAACCTAACCTGACCTAGTGTTACTTAACCTAACAACTGAACCTGATAATCTAACCTACCCTGACCTAACCTACCTCAACATAAACTAACGTTCTTGCCAAGCCATCAGCCTCCCTGCCAACCCAGCCTAACTAATGCCATCCCCTTACCTTATACATAACCTGCTAACCAGCCAATATGTGCTGAAGGGACTCAGATTTCTAAGCGAATTACGCAGCACATTACAATCCCATTTTCCTCTTCTCTTTATTGATGGTTAATTTCAATATATAACAACACAAGTATCATGCAAGATAATGTCAAGGTGTATGGTACGAAGCCTCCTGTGCCAGTGGAAACCCTAAGCTGCTTTAACCCAACATGCCCCAGCCAGATTGGATCTGACCTGACCCAACCTAACCTACCCCAGCCAAACTTGCTCTAACTTGACCCAGCCGTAATTTACCTAACGTAAGCCAACTAGACTTACCCTTGTAACCTAACCTTAACCTGACCCAACCAAAATTAACCTGATCTAACCCAGCCAGACAACCTAAGCCACCCGCCTCTCTACCCCCCCCCCCCTCCGCCGTGCCCTCGGGGTTGCCAGACATTTGCATTTTACATTAGTGGACTTATAATGGACCAGCCACAGTCAGCCACTCTCCCTGTGGCTCCGTGAGAGTGGCGGAGTGGTGGAGTGGGTCTGAGTGGGGCTGGAGAGGGGTAGGAGGGGGATGTGGGGTGGGGAGTGGGAAGGGGAATGGGCAGGGTATGGGGTATATTAACGTGACAGTAGTTGGGGAAGGGAAGTGATAACGAATGTAAAGAGAAGAGAGAAACGAGGACTAGTAACGATAAGATTATAAACAAGTCCAATATAAAAGTGTACAGGAGTAAAAGACGAGAGAAATACCAAATTACTGTATATAAATAGAGCGAGGCAGGCCAGAACTACACGACCAACGGCAGGGCAGGAGATGGCAAGGATAACCACAGTATTAGTAACTCTCACAATGTGCTGCTCCTCACATCTCACCACCAACCAAGTTTTATAGAGTTTTAGATTTTAAATTTTGTGTTTAATTTTATTGCATTACATTTTACATATCGTATTTATTGTGGTGTTACTGAACTCCGAAGAAAGTGCTGGCTCTGACATCTACTAGTATATCAGCTTTTATTGCTATTATTATTATTATTATTATTATTATTATTATTATTATTATGATTATTATTATTATTATTATTATTATTATTATTATCATTATTATTATTATTATTATTTACGGCTCTCGTGCCGCTGTGACTCATTCTCAGATGAATAAAATGGTCTGGCGTTGGGTGCAATAGTTTACAAGAGTTACCTCAACCATTAGATGGCTTATGATACCTGTATTAACACTCTCGGGCACCAACACTCACTAAGCTGAGTAAAATCTTCTGTTAGCTGAAGCAACATACAAGAAAAGAGAGAGAGAGAGAGAGAGAGAGAGACAGACAGACAGACAGACAGACAGAGAGAGGGAGAGAGAGAGAGAGAGAGAGAGAGAGAGAGAGAGAGAGAGAGAGAATTTTATGACTGTCAGGACCAGTAGATATGGCGACTTTAATTTGTTCCTCTGGGCAAGGCACATAGAAATAAAGGGGTTAGGTACATTGTCCATTACCCAGCTGGAATACAGAAGAGAGAAACAGCTGAAGAAATTATTAAAAGGGTAAGGAAAGTAACTAAAAGATTGTTATAAGAAAAGTAAATAAAACATAATTTAACCTGGAGACAAGAATAAACAATGTACATAACGAAATGAAACGTAAACTAAATGAACCTAAATAAGGACACATAAATTTGGTAATAATAATGTGAAACGTATTGAGGGGATGACGTAATGAATGCATGTAAATGACACCCGGAAATTAATACCTGGTGCGGGTATTAGAACACAGAAAGCACTACCATTCCATCTGGCCCATACTCTGACAGCTCCCTATTCTGATAGTTCCCCGTTGTGACAGGTTCCAATTCTGACAGCTCCTCATGCTGGCTTACTATTCTGACAGATCCTTATTCTGGCTTACTATTCTGACAGCTCCTCATTCTGGCTTACTCTTCTGACAGCTCCTTATTCTAACAACTTCCTATTCTGACAGCTTCCTAATATTAGTGACCGATTCCGACAGGTCCTGCAACCTGACAGCTCCCAGTTTTGATAGTTCCTTATTGTAACAGCTACCGGTTCTGACAGCTGTGGCATAGTAACAGGTTGCATTCTTCAGTGCCATGATTCTGTCAGCCTCATCAAAAAAAATTAATAATAATAATAGCAATAATAATAATAACAAACTGGACTCGAATTTAACACTTAATCAGACAGCCCTTCTTCTGATAAACCAACCATTTCCTCCGCCCTCCACACTGACAACTGTCCCAACTCTGACATCTTGCAGTCGAACTTCCTGCATTCCTTAATTTCAATGATTCTGGCTGTCAGCTTTATTCACAGTTCATCAATGTGACAGCGTAAACCCTACGGCATCACCATTCTAACAGCTTCTACTTTAACATCATCTAATTCTGCCTCTTATAAAATATGACGTTACCCCCTTTTGAAAGCTGCATGATTATATCCATTATTCTGACAGCCGACATTCTAGAGGCTTACCAATTTGACAGCACCCCTTTCTGACAGCCTTAGATTCTGACAGCTTCCCTCCCACCCCCCCACTCTGGCAGCATACGTTCATTAATCTCACAGGTCTGAAAGCCTGACGTTGCAACCCATTATTGCAACAGCCTCATAACCTGTTAAGTCTCACCGTCCCTAATCTGACAGCTTCTTCGTGTAATCTGACAACCTAATCTTGAAACCCTCTCTTTGACAACCCCTATACTACCAACCCTCTCTTTGACAACCCCTATACTACCAACCCTCTCTTTGACAACCCCTATACTACCAACCCTCTCTTTGACAACCCCTATACTACCAACCCTCTCTTTGACAACCCCTATACTACCAACCCTCTCTTTGACAACCCCTATACTACCAACCCTCTCCTTGACAACCCCTATACTACCAACCCTCTCCTTGACAACACCTATACTACCAACCCTCTCTTTGACAACCCCTATACTACCAACCCTCTCTTTGACAACCCCTATACTACCAACCCTCTCTTTGACAACCCCTATACTACCAACCCTCTCCTTGACAACCCCTATACTACCAACCCTCTCCTTGACAACACCTATACTACCAACCCTCTCTTTGACAACCCCTGTACTACCAACCCTCTCTTTGACAACCCCTATACTACCAACCCTCTCCTTGACAACACCTATACCACCAACCCTCTCTTTGACAACCCCTATACTACCAACCCTCTCCTTGACAACACCTATACTACCAACCCTCTCTTTGACAACCCCTATACTACCAACCCTCTCTTTGACAACCCCTATACTACCAACCCTCTCTTTGACAACCCCTATACTACCAACCCTCTCCTTGACAACCCCTATACTACCAACCCTCTCCTTGACAACACCTATACTACCAACCCTCTCTTTGACAACCCCTGTACTACCAACCCTCTCTTTGACAACCCCTATACTACCAACCCTCTCCTTGACAACACCTATACTACCAACCCTCTCTTTGACAACCCCTATACTACCAACCCTCTCCTTGACAACACCTATAGCCTACTACCAACCCTCTCTTTGACAACCCCTATACTACCAACCCTCTCCTTGACAACACCTATACTACCAACCCTCTCTTTGACAACCCCTATACTACCAACCCTCTCCTTGACAACCCCTATACTACCAACCCTCTCTTTGACAACCCCTGTACTACCAACCCTCTCTTTGACAACCCCTATACTACCAACCCTCTCTTTGACAACCCCTATACTACCAACCCTCTCTTTGACAACCCCTGTACTACCAACCCTCTCTTTGACAACCCCTATACTACCAACCCTCTCTTTGACAACCCCTGTACTACCAACCCTCTCTTTGACAACCCCTGTACTACCAACCCTCTCTTTGACAACCCCTATACTACCAACCCTCTCTTTGACAACCCCTATACTACCAACCCTCTCTTTGACAACCCCTATACTACCAACCCTCTCTTTGACTGCCCCAATACTACCAACCCTGTCTCTGATAGCCCGTATACTACCAACCCTCTCTTTGACAACCTCTGTACTACCAACCCTCTCTTTGACTGCCCCAATACTACCAACCCTGTCTCTGATAGCCCGTATACTACCAACCCTATCTTTGACAACACCTGTACCAACTTTCAATTTATCACAAATCCTTACCATTTTGACAGCGCACCATTTCTTTTGCCCTCATCTCTGACAGCCATCCTTTCTCACAGCATCTATGGCTGGCTGTCTTTCTTTAATCCCAGAACTCCCTGGTGAGTCGTGATCGCCATCACTCGTACAAACAGTCACTGCCTCCACTCCACCAGGCCATTGCCGTACTATAAGCCTTCACAGTATCAACTAGTTATTAATCTCTTTAGCTTAGTCATTCATCACTCTCTCGCAACAACATCCTAACGCCCACTACTATTAACACACACACACACACACACACACACACACACACACACACACACACACACACACACACACACACACACACACACACACACACACAGGCTCTTCCATCTGATAATCGGTCATTCAGTCTGTTTCATAAAGGAAAAGAAAAAATCAATCAGTCATTTAGTACGCTAAATGGACGTAATTTATTTAACCTTGAAATTCAACTTACCAGTTCCTCAGGCTGTCTATTCGCACTACATCAACTCACCTGAAATGGAAAGGAATGTGTATCTTAGAAAAAATTATTCTGGTAGCATTATACATAAACAGTAAACATCAGTCAATCCATATCAATACATACTTATAATCGGATTGCCAGTCGTCAATCAACTCCAACGCTAAAGAACGCCTTCCTAACCATCCTTCCCTCTCAGAAATAGTCACTTTATTCCCTTCACTACGAAAGGTCTCCACTGAGCTGAAAAAAATCGTGTGGTGGTATCAAGCACGTAGTAGAGACAACATGGTACTAAAAGAGGGAAACCGTCCACCACACAAGAGTAATAATAAAATGTCTCTCCATCACACAACCACGTAGCGCCACCATTTTACCATCATACATTGGTACCACCACAGCAGCACTACGATCAACCAGTAATTCCTTTTTCCTCTCCAGCATTGTATTGTATTCCTCGTTTTGGTTTTTTCCTAACTTGACAAGGATTCCTAACCTCATTCACCTCGGTTGACGGTCAGGTGTTGTCATATTGGAAGGTTGATTTGACTAGTAACCAAGGAGTCATTTCTCCCCCATTGAATTTCCTGCATGTACGACTTGAGTATTCAGGTTGTGGGCGTGACTGACTTTGTTCGGATGAAAACAAGCCCAGTATAGTCACCCACTTCGCCAACAAACTACCCTTTTACCTGGTCACTCTTAATGATGTACAGTTGTACAAAAGCACTGTACACTTCACCTACGTCCACTTCACCAGCCACAGTAGCAGCAAGATCAACCAACCAATGATCTGTATCCTCATCTCACTGAGGCTCTTCTTATAACTTGTTACTTTGTTATTTTTAAGTAGTCGACTACCTATGTCTGTCTACCTGGCAGTCAGTCAGGTTACTTATAATTAGTAATCTGTCCAGAACAAGAAGTCGACAAGGATTTCATGTTTAGAAACACCCCAGGACCCGTATTTATAAACCTGAAAAGCTTAAATTTTGTATAAAAAGATTGCTTGTTCGTGGTATTGTCCTCACGTATATAGCAATCAAAACCACAACCAAACTAGACTGAATTACAATGTGGTAAATATGACTATGCAACATGATTTCAAATATTCAGTGACTGGTTTACCGTAAAAACAACGTTAGAGTATATTATAACTACGTGCTCAGGTCAGGCCAACACAGACATTATCCCCGATGGCAGTAAACACGACACACACACACTTCCACCCCACGTAAAGGCTGTCCTGCTGAGTCGTTCCCCTCGCTGGATGGGGGGCGTACAGGCGTTGAATGTGCTGGGGTGAGGGTGACGGCGGTGGTGATGGCTGTGGTGGGGTTGGTGGTGGTAGGGCTGGTTGTGGTGGGGTTGGTGGTGGTAGGGCTGGTTGTGGTGGGGTTGGTGGTGGTAGGGCTGGTTGTGGTGGGGTTGGTGGTGGTAGGGCTGGTTGTGGTGGGGTTGGTGGTGGTAGGGCTGGTTGTGGTGGGGTTGGTGGTGGTAGGGCTGGTTGTGGTGGGGTTGGTGGTGGTAGGGCTGGTTGTGGTGGGGTTGGTGGTGGTAGGGCTGGTTGTGGTGGGGTTGGTGGTGGTATGGTTGGTTGTGGTGGGGTTGGATTGGTGGTGGTATGGTTGGTTGTGGTGGGGTTGGGTTGGTGATGGTATGGTTGGTTGTGGTGGGGTTGGTGGTGGTATGGTTGGTTGTGGTGGGGTTGGGTTGGTGGTGGTATGGTTGGTTGTGGTGGGGTTGGTGGTGGTATGGTTGGTTGTGGTGGGGTTGGGTTGGTGGTGGTATGGTTGGTTGTGGTGGGGTTGGTGGTGGTATGGTTGGTTGTGGTGGGGTTGGGTTGGTGGTGGTATGGTTGGTTGTGGTGGGGTTGGGTTGGTGGTGGTAGGGCTGGTTGTGGTGGGGTTGGTGGTGGTAGGGCTGGTTGTGGTGGGGTTGGTGGTGGTAGGGCTGGTTGTGGTGGGGTTGGTGGTGGTATGGCTGGTTGTGGTGGGGTGGGTGGTGGTGGTATGGTTGGTTGTGGTGGCGTTGGGTTGGTGGTGGTAGGGCTGGTTGTGGTGGGGTTGGTGGTGGTAGGGCTGGTTGTGGTGGGGTTGGTGGTGGTATGGTTGGTTGTGGTGGGGTGGGTGGTGGTGGTATGGTTGGTTGTGGTGGGGTTGGTGGTGGTAGGGCTGGTTGTGGTGGGGTTGGTGGTGGTAGGGCTGGTTGTGGTGGGGTTGGTGGTGGTAGGGCTGGTTGTGGTGGGGTTGGTGGTGGTATGGCTGGTTGTGGTGGGGTTGGGTTGGTGGTGGTATGGTTGGTTGTGGTGGGGTTGGTTTGGTGGTGGTATGGTTGGTTGTGGTGGGGTTGGTGGTGGTATGGTTGGTTGTGGTGGGGTTGGGTTGGTGGTGGTATGGTTGGTTGTGGTGGGGTTGGTGGTGGTATGGTTGGTTGTGGTGGGGTTGGGTTGGTGGTGGTATGGTTGGTTGTGGTGGGGTTGGTTTGGTGGTGGTATGGTTGGTTGTGGTGGGGTTGGTGGTGGTATGGTTGGTTGTGGTGGGGTTGGGTTGGTGGTGATGGTATGGTTGGTTGTGGTGGGGTTGATGGTGGTGGAAATTTTTGGCGATATTGTTTTTTTTTTTTCTTATATATAGTAGGACCGATTGTGGTGGTGGTCATTATGGTAGGATGATGTTAGGATGGAATTGGCTGTGGTGTGAAGGATTGTGGTGAAGGATTGGAAAGGTGTGAATATTTTAGTAGTGATAGTTTTGGCCATGGCAGTAGGTTTGGTTAATTGCAGGAAAAGGCCGGAGAGAGGTGAGAGTGGTGTGAAGTCTTTGGAAATCGTGGTGGTTTTAGTCGTAGTCAAGTTGAGTGTAGTAGAGCTTTAGTGGCGATAAACTGTGGTATGCTAGGAAGCGGTTAGGTTGACTGACTGATGAGAGGCAGGAGTAATGATTGATGTAGTCAGTTTTGGGGAGTCGTGAGTCTTTTGTAATATTTTCAGTATAATGAGGTTGACTCTGTTTGTGTGTGTGTGTGTGTGTGTGTGTGTGTGTGTGTGTGTGTGTGTGTGTGTGTGAGAGAGAGAGAGAGAGAGTTCTGGTACATAACTGCGTAACTGATTTAGGATGGATAAAAACTGAAATGCATTTTTTAAAATCCAGTGTGAGAAGAAATTGAAGATCCTCGTCCCTTTAGAACTGTGCGTCTTTTTTAAACTGAATTAAACTCTTGTATCAGAATAAGAAATTAAATAAACAAGACATAATCATTCAAAAACTGCATAACCCCCCCTCTACTCTACACCCCCTCCCCCGCTGTCGCCTTGCTGTTGACATCAGCCAGTATCTCCCAAAAATAGACGAAACCATTTGACATTACTGGCCTTCATGGATTTTAATTAAACTGATTTCGGAGAAGCCTCATGACCTGACCAGAATTGCACTGTGATGTTAAATAGTGATGTTGCACTGTGATGTTAAATAGTGATGTTGCACTGTGATGTTAAATAGTGATGTTGCACTGTGATGTTAAATAGTGATGTTGCACTGTGATGTTAAATAGTGATGTTGCACTGTGATGTTAAATAGTGACGTTGCACTGTGATGTTAAATAGTGACGTTGCACTGTGATGTTAAATAGTGATGTTGCTCTGTTATGTTAAATAGTGATGTTGCACTGTGATGTTATAGAGTGATGTTGCACTGTGATGTTAAATAGTGACGTTGCACTGTGATGTTAAATAGTGACGTTGCACTGTGATGTTAAATAGTGATGTTGCACTGTGATGTTAAATAGTGATGTTGCACTGTGATGTTAAATAGTGATGTTGCACTGTGATGTTAAATAGTGATGTTGCACTGTGATGTTAAATAGTGATGTTGCACTGTGATGTTAAATAGTGATGTTGCACTGTGATGTTAAATAGTGATGTTGCACTGTGATGTTAAATAGTGATGTTGCACTGTGATGTTAAATAGTGATGGTGCACTGTGATGTTAAATAGTGATGCTGCACTGTGATGTTAAATAGTGATGCTGCACTGTGATGTTAAATAGTGGTGCTGCACTGTGATGTTAAATAGTGATGCTGCACTGTGATGTTAAATAGTGATGCTGCACTGTGATGTTAAATAGTGATGTTGCACTGTGATGTTAAATAGTGATGTTGCACTGTGATGTTAAATAGTGATGTTGCACTGTGATGTTAAATAGTGATGTTGCACTGTGATGTTAAATAGTGATGATGCACTGTGATGTTAAATAGTGATGTTGCACTGTGATGTTAAATAGTGATGTTGCACTGTGATGTTAAATAGTGATGTTGCACTGTGATGTTAAATAGTGATGTTGCACTGTGATGTTAAATAGTGATGTTGCACTGTGATGTTAAATAGTGATGTTGCACTGTGAGGTTAAATAGTGATGTTGCACTGTGATGTTAAATAGTGATGTTGCACTGTGATGTTAAATAGTGATGTTGCACTGTGATGTTAAATAGTGATGTTGCACTGTGATGTTAAATAGTGATGTTGCACTGCTGTAATAAAATGCTGTGTTGGCCAGGTGTTCAGTAATTGTGTATGCTGTGTTAGGTCTTTTTTTTTTTTTTTTTAATCCTCCCAGCTTCGGATAGGCTTCTCGACCCGGAGGAGTTGGATGTAGCCTTCATTAACCCTCTGAACACAGCAATCTATTCCTAAGTTTATTGAAGAGATCGGAAAATAGCAAATATTAAACAAAGAGCACGCCACGGGATTCAAGAGGTAAGTTGGTATTAAAGAAACCCTATTGTTTTTTATTGATTGTGATGGATTGTTCTGATCAAATGGAAAAGTCAGGTGTTCTGGAGTCATTGTACTGGTGTGGTATAATTTATCCAGATTTCCCAAACCGGTCAGACTGATGGAAAAAGTTGTTTTCCCTCCTTACGCAATCTCAGCCTTAATGACCCACGTGCGGTTGACAGGCATACATTAGCCTTCTTTTATACAGACACCGATTTATCTCGTCGGTATTAATAGTCCACAAATCAGGGTAAAGGTGTGGGGGCGGATCAAAAAGTAAAATACGCTGAAGGTGATGGTGCATGATCAGTATAGGCAGAATCCAAACAGTATACAGTATATACAGGTACATGCAGATTCCGCACACAGTTAGAACACACACACACACACACACACACACACACACACACACACACTGACGGACGCTAAACTATGCACCTACACTCACCATATCAATCCGTATCTTCACAGTCGCCTCTTCACCGTAGCTTCACTGGTTTGTAATTTCTCACACTTAGTATTCAGTATAATGCATTCACCCTCACTCTAACCTCACCATTACCCTCTCAGACTCACACTGGGCCTCCATTACCTGTCACACTTAACACGCATACCCTCACCTTCACATATTCACCCTCACTCTCACAGACACTCTCATTCACCCAAGCCTCACCCTCACCCCCTTACTAATAGGTGAATTACCCTGAGCAGGTACAAGGAAGGGTGCAGTGAGGGGAGTCGGCGAGGGAAGAGGAAATCATGGAGAGAGAGAGAAAGAGAGAAGAGGGGGGGGGTAAATGCAAGGACAAAACAGAGGGGAAAAGAGAGAGAGAAAAAACAAAGTGAACGGCAAAGAAAGAGAAGGGAATGAGAAACAGTGAAATGAAGAAAGAAATATTGTAAAGGTGAAGAGAGCAGTACAAGAAAACTGAAGATGAGAATAGAAAGGAAGAGATCATGTTTACAAATGGAAGTGAGAGAATGAAAGAAATTGTGGAGAAAGCGGTGGCAAAAAATAGAGTCAGAAGAATAAGGTAAAACAAGGGAATTGGAACAGAAAACAGAAACAGGAAAGAGAGATATATTGAGGGGAAGAAGAGAAGTCGAGGATAAAGAAGAAGAAATCAGAGAAAAACAAATGCGAGGAAGAATACAAGAGAAAATGAGAGGACTATGAGACAAAATGAGAAAGAGAAATATGAGAAAATGATAAAAGAATTATGAATGAGCAAAAAGAAAGGGAATAATAGAGAGAAAGAGAGGGGGAAGGATGGAAAAAAGTGAAATGAAATAATGATTTGGAACACAAAGTACAAAGGAGTACAAAGGAAAGGAAACAGCAACAGACCTAACGATCCTTTCAGGGCTGTTTGTTAGAGAGAAAACTTATGACGATATCTACTGTAATTCAGTGAGGTGAAGGTAATAACAGCAAAGTAGGAAATGTTGAACGGAAAAATAAACAAATATGAAAAAGAAAGAAAGCGACTGAAAATACTGAAAAGGAATGGGTGGATTCGAAGAAGAAGGAAACGAAAAACATCTGGAAATGTATCGTGCTTTTTACAACGGGAAAAAAGAATTGACGAAAGCAAAATGAGGGGGAGATACACTCTAGACAGACAGACACAGATAGGCAGACATAGATAGGTAATCTATGTTCTGACCGCCTTATCGAGAGGACGTGCTGATTTTGCTCCGTGCCTGGCCTGCTGTTAGAGAAGACAAACTTCTGCAAGTAGGCAACTAACAACTTTATAACAAAGAAAATGTTGACGGCAGAGGACATCAAGATCATGCTAGAAATGCAACAGAAAGTATATAAGGATGCAATGGAGTTAATTCTGAATGACATGACTAACAGAATGAGGCAACTCGAGCTACGAAACACTGAGTTGACTCAGTCATTGGAATTCACACAGAAGGAAGTGGACAACTTGAAGCATGATAATAAGACTCTCAAAGAAGAATTGGCTACACTGAAGAAGGAAATAAACAACAAATCTACCTTTGAAGAGAAGATAAACAAGCTAAACGAACGGATGGATTACCAGGAAGACTACTCGAGACGGAACAATCTTCGATTTGACGGACTCGAGGAAAACCCAAACGAGACGTGGGAACAAACTCAGGCCAAGATTCAGCGACTGCTTCGAGATAAGCTGGAATTGGGCCCAGTTCAGCTTGATCGGGCTCACAGAGTGGGCCATACTGCCAATTCGGGAGTCACTCGTCCCCGTACTGTGGTGGCTCGCTTCAATAACTTTGAAGATCGTCAGCTTGCCCTACGAAACTCTGCCAAACTTAAAAACACAAACATTTATATTAGTGAGGACCTGTGTGAATCGTCTGTACAAGCAAGAAGAGCCCAATTACCGGAGCTAAAGAAGGCAAGAGCTGAAGGGAAAATTGCCTACTTCAGTCATACTAAGTTAATCATTCGAGAGAGGAAGGAAAGGATATCACTGTTGCAGGGATTCAACACGAAGACCACAGAGGAACATCAGGCTGATTTGAGTGCTGTGGCTGATGCTGTCCCGGCCGGTGCTGACTGCTTGGGGGCTGCTGTTCAGCTAGATGGGAGCCTCTCAGTTGCGAGTGCAGCTACTGCTGAGGCTGCGTCAGTGCAGCGCCCTCCAAGTCATTTAGCCGACCGGGCGGATGAGGAGCTCAGAGACAGCGCAATGGTCCGAAGTACAAGATCGAAAAAGATAAGAGGTGCCCTGTAAGTACTTGTATGGATATGAAAAATTGTATAGTACTCAAATAATGTACAGTTTTCATTTATAATGGCTTTTTTTCCTCACTTGGATGATGAAGAAATTCTTGAGCTGCTGCATGAGAGTTCATCAGTGTTAACATACGATGAATTTAATACTTTACATTATCATTTTAGTGTAAATTATGATTCAAATGATTTAAGTAAATCTGATGAATTAAATGGTTTAAATATCTCATTGCCTGTTTCTAAATATTATAATCAAGAAGATTTTGATCAATTGTTAAACAGTAAAACTTCTTGTCCCATATTGTTACTCTACAACATAAACAGTATTCCCACTAATTTAGAAAAGTTTTTATTATATTCTGGTATCTCTGCAAATTGTCATAATATTGATATAATGGCTTATTGTGAAACACGACTTTCCAAAGATACTGAGGATTTATATAAACTGAAAGGATATAAATTATATACTAATAATAGAAATCATTATGGAGGGGGGGTTTGTCTGTATGTGAAAAATACTATTTCTTGCCATGTTTGTGATAGTTTATGTATGATGAGTGATACTATTGAAACATTATTTATTGAAGCCTCTTACCTAAGTAAACGCATAATTTGTGGTGTTCTGTATAGGAGACCAAATGCAAGCATCCTGTCATTTATAGAATTATTAGAAAAAATTCTTAGGGACATAGCTGCAACTGGTAAAAAATGTATTTTGTTAGGAGATTTTAATATCAATTTACTTAATAATTCACAAACAAATGTTAGAATGTTCATAGATTTACTAGCCAGTTTTGGATATTATCCATGCATCAATAAACCAACACGAGTAAATAAGAAGAGTGCCACGATCATTGATCATATATGGACTAACAGCCTCGATTATATATCAGGGTCCGGTATTTTGTTGACCGATGTGACTGATCATTTTGCTCCAATTATTCATTGTAAAAGTAAGATTGAAAAAGAACCATTAATATTTTCATATAGAGATTATAAAAACGTCAATCAAGAGCTTTTATGCCAGGCTATGAAAGAGGAGTTCAATAACATACACATGGATAATAATCCAAACACTGCATACAATATAGTTTCAGATGCCATAACAAATGTAGTAGAAGAAAATATTCCCCTTAAAACAATAAAAATTAAAGCAAAAGAAGTCAACAAACCATGGGTCACATCCGAGCTACTTGGGCATATTAAGGAGAGACATAAATTATACAAGAAATATATAAAACGCCCTTTGACATTTGGAGCTCGTTATAGGCAATACAGAAACAGGGTAACAACATGTTGGAAACAGCCAAGAAACGTTATTATAATACTAAATTTAAAGACACTGCAGGTAATTCTAAAGGAACGTGGAAATTAATCAATGAAGTGATCAACTCTCAAGATAAAAGCAACCAAAACATAGAACGTATGAACATCAACAACTGTGATACTAGTGATCCACAAACTATAAGTGATTACATTAATAACTACTTCTCAGATATCGGTCTTCAGTTATCTTGTAAGCTTATCTCCCATGTGTTATATGTCAAACACGTACCAAGACTTTATACTGCTGGATACATCAGAGGAAGAAATTATTTCTATAATAAAATCTATAAAAGATTCAGCACCTGGATATGATGGTATTCACGTTACGGTAATAAGATTAACCGTAACAATCCTGGCTCCCATTATCTCAAAATTAATTAATCTGTCTTTTCGATCAGGTATTTTTCCAGAGAGGTTAAAAGTGGCTAAACTCATACCTATTCACAAAGGGGGAAAAATGGATGACGTTTCCAACTATCGACCGATTTCAATACTTCCCGTTTTAAGTAAAATCTATGAACGAGCTATGTACGATAGACTGAATTATTTTCTTACAACTAATAAAATCCTAACTGAATCTCAGTTTGGATTTAGGAAGAATCTTTCTCCTATATTAGCAATTACAAAATTAATGACCCATGTGCTGCAGGAATTAGGGCGGGGCAAGTATGTAATAACAGTATTTTTGGATTTAAGAAAAGCTTTTGATACATTAAATCATGAAATCTTAATTATGAAACTGCAGCATTATGGTATAGGAAATACATGTCTTAAATGGTGTCAGAGCTATTTATGCAATAGAAAGCAGTATACTTCAGTAAATAAAATATTGTCCGGAGATGTAGAAATCAAAACTGGAGTTCCCCAAGGATCAATATTAGGTCCTTTACTATTTTTGATATACATAAATGATATTGTTAAGTCATCAGACTTATTAAAATTTATTATCTTTGCTGATGATACAAATATCACTTATTCAGCATATGATATACTCTTATTATCAAGGACATTAAATCTTGAATTAAATTATGTTACAACTTGGCTAACAGCAAACAAACTATCTATAAATATTGAAAAAACAAAGTATCTAGTATTTGCTGGCAATAAAATCTTGGAAAGAAATGTTACGATCAAATTATGCAGGGAAACAATACAAAGTTCGAATTCAGTTAAGTACTTAGGAGTTTTGATAGACCAAAATATTAATTGGAAATACCACATAGCATATATACACAATAAAGTCTCTAGATTATCGGGCATACTACATAAAGTAAAACATTTATTAACCACTGACACACTCCTCACACTATACTACACATTAATTTATCCTCATTTACATTATTGTAATGTTGTTTGGGGTATGGCACACATGACTAATTTAAAACCACTACAGTTGCTTCAGAAAAGGATAATAAGAGCTATAGCAAAGGTTAACTATTATGAACACACTGAACAAATATTTAAAAACTACAAAATTCTTAAAATTAGCGATATTTATGTACTTGAATGTTTAAAATATTTCCATGAACAACTGTATATAATTAATTCTGTTGAACTGCAGAGAGCATATCAAATACATAATATAAATACCAGAAATAGAAATCAGATTAGACCACCTTTTCCAGTTACTGAATCTCAAAAAAGATTTGTAACGTATTATGGATGTTTAAAATGGAATGATCTGCCTGAACACTTAAAATGTATTAATAACAAAGCCACGTTTAAAATAAATACAAAGAAATATATACTTAGCACATATTAATTACTCATTAGTCATTCATATATTGTTCATCCACTAGGCATTCATATGAGTATGTATGTGTATATACAAGTGTTTCTATATTTATGTGTATTAATTCGTTAATAGAATCTCATGTATATATTTTGGAATTCAAGCTCATTGTAAATATAAATTATTGCGATTTATATGTTGATCATATATGCAATGCACAATATATGCAAAAGTTTGTCTGTATATAAGTACTGGACATTTACAAGGCGTCGTTATTTTATTTATATTTTCTTAGGGGACTGTAAAAAATGCTTCATTTAACGGTCCCAACCATGTCTATATATCTTGTATTAAAGAAAAAAAATGTAACTATATATTTATATATATATGGCTAATAAACTGTTTGAATTGAATTGGTACAGATTGATAAGTATAGACAGACAGACAGAGGACAGATGGACTAATAATATGGACTGGTAGACAGGTTGACAGAAAAGAGACAGACGGACTGCGATTGATAGGCAAACAGAAAACAAAATGAAACACAGAGAGAAATGAAAATGAACAGAGACAGTGAAAAGAGCCAAGGGAACAAAGGCGTGTGAAAAAGTAAAGGAACTGACAGGGAGAAATATAGAGAGGGAGAGGAGACGTCTGATAACGAGTTTGCACAAAGAGAACCAGAAGAGAATAGGCAGAGAGAGAGAGAGAGAGAGAGAGAGAGAGAGAGAGAGAGAGAGAGAGAGAGAACTTTTAAAGACATTACTGCCAAGCTGTGCCCTAATTATATGGCGTTAGGAAACGAAAATGTATATAGAAGTAGGCTAGCTGGACGGGGGAGAGAAAGGAAGGAAGGAAGGAGTAAGGAAGACATTGGAAGAAGAGAAGGGAAGGAGGAAAAGAAGGCTAAAGAGGAACAAGGAAGGAGAAGTAGAAAAACAAAAGAAGAGAAGGAGAAGGAATAACAGTGAAAGAAGTAGGGAAAAGAAGAAGGGAGAGAAGAGGACAATCAAAGGAGAGGCGAGTCCAAGAGAAGGTAGCAGGAGAGGGGAGACTTTAAAAATATATCTCTGACAAGGTGCTGGGCGTGAAGAACGACGCGTTAATAGGAGTGAACAAACTGGCCCAGGAGGAGAGAGGCAGGGAAGGAGGGAGTGTACCTAAGAGAAAAAGGAGGAGGAAAGAGAAGGTGTAGGGGCCTGAGGCTAGGGGAGGAGGGAGAGAACATAAAGAAAGAGAAGGTGTAAGGGCCCGAGGCTTGGCTACCCTGGTTGACTGTTGGTAGTTCAGCCCGTTCAGCCTGAGGACCTTGACCGACACACGATTATTTTGTCATTTTCTTTTTTTCTTTTTCTAAATTTTTGTATAGCGTCGATTATTCCCTGTGATAAAGTTACTGAAATGTACGCATGACCCTTCCATCTCCAATATATATATATATATATATATATATATATATATATATATATATATATATATATATATATATATATATATATATATCCCCTACACCGCGGGCTTGTTTACCAATTACTTGCGTGTCCCGCGGGGTTATTTGGGCTCCGACAGACTCTCAAAAAATATTTGCTAAAAATCAGTTATTAGTCCTAGAATAATAAAATTATATATGCTTATAGCACATACCTTCAGCTTTCTCCTGGAATGATTGTTGAGCCTTCGTCAGTTTCCGTAGGACTTGTGGAGACCTCTGAAGTAGGGTAACTAAGTCTCCACTTTACACTTCCCGACAACCCATTATATGATTACCACAGCCAGATACAAACACTATAAACACTATTCTACCATTTTCAAGTAGTTTGGGATCCATACTAAAAAAAAAAACAGTGTGAAAGCAATGGAAATTACGAGCGCGTCTGATCGCCGCACTTGCGCTAGTTCGCTCTAGGCACTCTGTCATTTATTATTCATAAAACCCCTCACACTTTATATTTCTATTACTATATCACACTTATATATATCTGGAGTCTTTCTCCATAAGTTTCATTCAGTCGTATTATTTTATTGTCACTGAAGTCATTCTATTTTTCAGTCAGTAAAATACGTAGAGAGCCACGGATTCACTCTCACTGTTATAACATAAATTATTTGTACTCATATTCTTATATTACTAATTACTTACATTACTATTTACATTTTCTATTCTATTTTCAATATTTACCCTTCTATTTTACTTACAATATGTTATTCACTGTCACTTTCAGTAAGATGAAACTATAGTACACTGTTCAATCATATGAACTGAACATCCATTGCTTTCACCTGCTATTTACACATTATTTACACATTATTTCCAAATAATTCTGCTTCCACACTTGCACTGTTAGAACTGCTTCTGGCTGTGATAATCGAAGAAGCAGGTTACACAGAGGGGAACCTGGCATTCAGCGCACTGCCAAGAGGTGCGTTTATGCTCAGGTGTGCGGCGTGTGGTATGCACACATACCTGACACCTGCGAATCGCAGCCTTCCTTTTCCCTGTGGCAGGCATTAGCTCAAGTCTGTGCCGATCCATATACGCCCTCTGCTCAAGTCGGTCGGGAAGTGTAACTGCATGGCGCCTTGGAGTTGCTGCTTGCACCTTACCATATTTTTCCAGCAGCTGCTGGACACAAGTCCTGGCGAACAACCTCAGGGAGAAGGACTTGGGTGGCTTTACCTTCATCTTGTACAGGATGAAGGCGTTCAGCATCGTCATATCTATGAGATGCAGAAAAACTTTCCTGTACCACCTAGTATTCTTCCTGAGGCAGTCGATCTCACCAATCATCATGTCGGACTTGTCCACCAGCCGCATGTTTATATTATAGTCCAACACAGCATCAGGTTTCATCACAGGTTCGCCTGTCCTACAGTCGACCCTTATGTACGGTGGTGAGCATGTGCACGACTCTCTTGTCATGCTACTGTATTGCCAGCATCTTCTCAGACTTGCGTAGGTGCACGTCTCCTCGCTGCGAGTTTCCTGCCTCTGGGAATTTGGGGAAGTTGGCACGATTACTTTTGACAGTGCCGCAGGAGCCAATGCCGTGCTCAGAAAGGTATTTGGCAAGTTTCGGTGCTGTATAGTAGTTGTCTGTATACAGCACATGATTCCCACCAAAATACTTTTCTAGGAGCACTTTCACTACACAGCCTGAGAAGCCAAGGGGGTGTGTTTTATCGAGATTGACAGTGCTGGCTGAATAGATGACGAAGTCAAGGATGTACCCCGTCTTACAGTCGCACAGTACAAAGAACTTAATTCCAAAGCGATGGCGTTTGCTTGGAATGTACTGGACAAACCGAAGACGTCCTCTGAACAGAACCAAGGACTCATCAATGACAACCTTCTGAAATGGGTGGAAGAATGACATGAACTTATCCTTCATTCTGTTCAGAATCTCCCGGATCTTCCAGAGTGGGTCGGTTTGGGAAGGTACATCATTATCGGCAAAGTGCAGGTTTCCCATGATGTTCCGGAAGCGATCTCTGGCCATGTACTTGTTGAAGGTCGGTGAGGGTAGTAAGGGGTCCATGGACCAGTATTCTTCCAACTCATGCTTCTTGGAGTGTGGCATAAGAAGCATGAGGGCAAAGAACACATACAGCTCCTGCACTCCCAGCATGGTCCACTGTTGCATCTTGGCTGCACCTGTACCACTAGCAGCACGTTGTGATTCGAACCTGTTAGTCTCATCACATATGTGCTGCATGACTTCGTCATCTAGGAAGGCCAAAAGGTAGTCGACACACTCAGCATTTTCGTCCATAGTGAAGGCAGGCTGAACTCCTGACGAGCTCTCATCGAAAACCAGGTTTTCGGGGACAAAATCTGACCCTTCCGTCCACGCGAAGGCGTCCAGGATTCCCTGGCGTGGCGGTGGAGGGATGGTGGTGGTGGTGGTGGTGGAGGTTGGCTGAGAGGGAGGCTTATCACGGTCAAGGTCACTCGCACTGACCCTAGGTTGCCGTACAGCACTAGCAGCCCTTACCCTACTAGCTACACTACTTCTCACTCTCTTAGATCTACCTCTACCTCTACGGCCGGCCTTCACTGTTGATGCTGGTGGTGACTCCGACGACGAAGACTCCGGAGATAACTCAGCCGACAATGATGACGAGATGAGTAAAGCGGGGCTTGGGGAACGGGGAGGTGAATGATCTCGTGACTCATGGCGGGCTGGGTCACGTGGGGGCATTGTTCTGGGGCTAACACGCCGCCTTTTCACTCCCTTCCCAAATTCTTTTCCTTCCTGCACTAAAGGCTCCTTTTCCTTGGAGCTACACACAGATTCACTAGTAGGAGCACTTGTTGTCGCTGTTTCTGGCGCGATAAGTTCACCCGGCTCATCACACGATTCACCGTAATCGTCAAAATCGCTGTCCATTATTATCATCGACAATTCAGCAAGTTCTCGTGCCACTGCAGAGTCACTGAGGCCTTTCCTGCTTGCCTCAACACTTTTCTTGGGGGTAGAGGTCACGGGGCCCTTTGCAATGGGCGCAGAAGCGGCAGGAATGGTGGGGCGCGAGTGCGACATGTTGTCTCTGCAGTGGAGGACAAGGAACTAAATGCCGCGGCTTATCTGAGAAGGGAAGGGTTGACAATGACACTTTAGGCTGACTGCTGCTTACAGGCTAATTTTTTATAGGTAGAAAATCTCGGCAATAAATAAAGAAATAGGTACTTCCAGGTGACTGTAAATGTCAATTAGGATTCTCCCTTCCTTTCTGATATATATTTTTATTACAGACATCGATTACAAGGCATAAATCAAAGGGGAAATTACCGTGGTAATGTAGCGAATGAATGCACGTGAGGTTTTGTCAGGTGATAATTGGGCAATTTCAGGAGTATAACACTATCACTTACCTGTTTTTTTTTTGGTATATATTATTGGGTAAAAATATTGGGCATAGGGCTTATTTCAATGGATGAAATCTGTGGAAAAAGAAGAGGGAAATTTCCGTAGCGCAGCGCGGCGTGAGAGGTGAGAGGAGAGGGTAATGGAGGGCAAGTAGGGAGGGGAGTCAAGAAGGGGGTAAATTATCTGAGAAGGGAAGGGTTGACAGTGACACTTTAGGCTTACTGCTGCTAACTTACATGCTAATTTTTTATAGGTAGAAAATCTCGGCAATAAATATAGAAATAGGTAGTTCCAGGTGACTGTAAATGTCAATTAGGATTCTCCCTTCCTTTCTGATATATATTTTTATTACAGACATCGATTACAAGGCATAAATCAAAGGGGAAATTACCGTGGTAATGTAGCGAATGAATGCACGTGAGGTGTTGTCAGGTGATAATTAGGCAATTTCTGGAGTATAACACTATCACTTACCTTTTTTTTTTGGTAAATATTATTGGGTAAAAATATAGGGCATAGGGCTTATTTCAATGGATGAAATCTGTGGAAAGAGAAGGGGGAAATTTCCGTAGTGCAGCGCGGCGTGGGAGGTGAGAGGAGAGGGTAATGGAGGGCAGGTAGGGAGGGGAGTCAGGAAGGGGTTAAAATAGCTAAAATGTCAACAATGGATGGGAGTACAGATGAGATTTGGAGTGCTGACTAGTGTTGGACATTGGCAGTACTGATATATGATACAAGCCACCACTTGAGAGCCCGGGATAATTCAAAATAACACAGAATCACAAAAGTGACGCCCCACGGTATGATCCATTGTAGCCGAACGTCACGAAAGTGACGCCCCGCAGTTAAGGGGATATATATATATATATATATGTATACAAGGTTACATAATATTGAGGGGAGACAGCAATAATAAAGTGTAATATGAGAATGAAGAAATCAAATGATAGAAAAAAAATGTGTGTGTGTGTGTGTGTGTGTGTGTGTGTGTGCGAGAGAGAGAGAAGGGGGGGTAATTTTATCTGCTGCTCCTCGAAGAGCTCCTAAAATGCCAAATAAAATAATCTGGAGATACCGAGAGTAAAACATAGAAGGCGTCATCGTACTGAAGGGGCTAAATAATAAGAAAATGTTCCATGGAAGATGGAAGGTAAATGTCAGTGATAATGTGAAGGTGAGGGATTGCTGGGAGTGCGTGTGGGGTGAGGGAGGAAGGAGAGGTAAACTGGGTAAATTGAATCATCAGGAGGGAGTGGGTGGCTGGGGCGTCCAAGGAGGCAGATGGAGAAGGCCAAGTGAGAGGAAGAAGAAGAAGAAATCAAGACAGGAACAAGAATTCAGGGGGTTCACAAAATTCTGGTAGGTTTTAAATACTGAGAGTCAGGAGGTTAGCTTAGTGAGGTGCTTCTTTTTCCAGATAAAGGATATGGAAAATAACATCAAGTATTACTCTTTCACATGGAAGAAATTGCATCTCAAATTTCTTGAACCTTTGGCACGCTATCAGTTTCTGTAAAACCAGTAGAAATTTGTTATCAATTTTTACATTCGTCAATAACGCCTTCATATCACAGTTGTTTCGAAAGTCTAGTACATTGATTTGTAGGGAGTAAGCATAAAACAATAACCTCGACCTTAAATTATAAGCCCATTTAGCCCGAGGACGTGTGTTTCATATTATTGTCCAGGCAGCAATATTACAGAGCTTAGGTGATCACGCTGGTAGTGATGGGCTAGTGAAGGATAAATCTAACCCAACCCGTTTGAAAAGTCTCTCTTACTGTAAATAAAGTTTTCTTGAAAGAGGAAGAATAAACCAAAGAGCCATCGTACTGAATCGGCTTGTTTCTTGCACTTTTCCTAAGTCAAGCCCGAGCTGAATAAAGTCGCCAGGAAGTTGCAGGAATAAAAACTAAAACGCATAACAGCGGGAAGACTGTGTTTCCGTCTTATGCCAGTCTTGTCAAACTCGAGTAAAATCACATTGCCAAAGGAACACAGGAAACACTGATTCAGTCTACCTACCCCCACCCACACCTCTCCACGCCCCATCCCCGCCACTACCCCCCTTTTCTCCCTCTGTCCTCCTTCTCTCCTCCTACGCTCCTGCTCTCCTTCCTCCCCTCCCCTCCTTTTCTACCCTCCTCATCGTCCCCTTTCTATCCCTTTCTCCGCTTCCCTTCTCCCTCTTCCGTCTTCTTCCACTCTCCTTCCTTTTCAATCCTCCTTTTCCCACTTTCTCACCCCCCCTCCTCTGCTTCCATTAACTTTGCCTCTATTTTTTCCTTTTCCTCGCCACTCCTTTTCCTCTTTATACATATCTCCATTATTTCCTCCGCGTCTCCTTTTTTCCCCTTCTATTCTCTTTTCTCATCTCCCTTCTCCCCATTCTGCCTCTCTCTCCTCCCCATTCTGCCTCTCTCTCCTCCCTTTCTTCTACTTTCTACGGTCCATTCTTCCCCTCTTCCTCTTCCTCTTCCCGCTCCTCCCCTCGTTTCTTCTCCTTTCACCACTCACTTTCCTCATCACCTTTCCATTCCTTTCTTTCCCTCTCTTTTTCCTCCTCCTCCTTCTTCACACTTCTCCTTTCCCTTCTTATCCATTCTTTCTCTCCCTCCTCTTCTTCTTCCCCATCCCCTTTTTCCTATACCTCGTTCCAGTGAGTGACAGGTGGTGAAGGAAAGTTAATGAACAGTGTCAGTATTAAAAATGCATCATGAGTGAAAAATGTGTGTAAAAAAATATGACTGTACACTTATGCCCTTCAGCTCGAGTATGTCATTAATATTGCTGGCGCCTGCAGACGATTTTTTTCAAGTTAAGAGATGCCTGGAAGTGGGTGAGTTAATTGCAGCCATCTTTGCCCTTCCAATATTAGTACGTCTCCTTTGCTTTATTATTACAGCTCCCAGACGATTTTATTCTGGGTGGGACAGACTCTGAACTGGGTCGGTTAGATACACCTTCATCAACCCACCCATACCCTAAATTTGCCATCCCTCCATCTTGAATACTGAGCCGTAATAGTAGATTAACGCTAAAATGGATGCTAGTCACGAATAGGTGCTCTGGAAAGAATGCAGAGCCGTAGCATTGTCTTTTTCTCCCACTGATCTGTGTGAAATAAGCTACAGAGGAGGAAAATGTGTGCCAAGTTAAGGTAAAAGACGTATAGTAGGCAAGATGTTGCTTAAATTGAGTCAACTCGTGTGGTGATGCCGAGACTAAAGTGTAACAAGACGTCAGCATGCAATCGTACGGTACCGGCCAGAATAAAATACAGGTAATGTCTTATGTGGGAACAGTTACAGATGGAAGGTAACGGAGGCGGAATATAAGCTAAGCCTTTCATCGCGGTCATTTTCTTTATGCTTTATCTTTCTGGGGCCACGCGATTTACCTCGGCCTGAGATGGAAAGAGTAGAGGTAAAGGTGCAGTGGCAGGATGCAGTGAGGTAGGGTACAGTGGGAAGGCATGTTGTAACGAGAGAGTACAGTGAGGATAGGGTACAGGTAAGGGTTACAGTGAAAATATACAGCTATAGGATGCAGTGAGGTAGGGTACAATGGTATGGGATGCTTTAAGGAGAGAGTACAGTGAGGATAGGGTACAGTGAAGGGTTACGGTGAAAATGTAGGTGTAGTGAAGCCAAGATACCCTCCAACTATACCTTAATTAACTGGATGAGCTCAGTGCGGTGAAAAGATTGAGAAAAATATACAGTGAGAAAATACAGTGAAGGGGCATAATAATGTGGAATACAGCAAGATGATACAGTGAAAAGCTGCAGACAGAGGATGTAGTGAAGCCAAGATATCCAACCAACATAGCCTTTGCTAGAATGAGTATGCTGAGTACAGACACTGAGTACTGTGATAGGATACGGTGAAGTGAAATATTGAGGAAAGAACACAGTGATATGATATAACAAAACATATAGTGAAAGATACAGTATTAGGATAGAGTATTGCCATAGTACTAACCCAACGAAACTTTATGTGAATTATCTGTTTACTGTGAGAGGATATACTGAAAATATACAGTTAGAGGATGCAGTGAAGGAATACATGTGGGGCAGAGTATACTGATAGGATGCAGCGAAGGGATACAGCCATGTGGAGTACAGTAAGATGATACAGTGAAAATACACAGTGATATGATACAGTGTAGCCAAGTCTGAAGTCACCCGGCAGAGAATCCTTTGATCAGATGAATGAGGTGGTTAATACGCGGGAGGGTGCGGCCACAAACTAACTTTTTGGCTATACCGTCATCACATGCCAACGCCACCTCTTTGCCCTGTATCTCACCTCACCACACTTTACCTCATTTCTTCTTACTTCACTTCATGTCACCTTACCCAACTTACCTTACGTTACCTTACCTCACCTTTCCTTATCCTAGCCACCCTCACTTCACCTCACCCTACAGTATATATTATCTTAATTTTTACCTCACCTCATCTAAAGCCCTTCAGTTCCGGAGGTTGGTAGAATGATGCACAAACCTCATCATCGACGTGAGGGAGATACTGAACACTGTTTTTGAAAATTGTACTTCGAACGGTTGTTTTTAAAGTAGATAAAATCGTCTGTTTGTAGCGTAATTAACATAGAAATATAGTCATGATAGTGACGGAGATAATTTGCCTAGATTGAGAGACGTGGTGGTGGTTACGTGAGACAGGAAAACAGATGCAGAGGCCGGGAAAGAGAAATTGGGAATAGACAGAGGCAAGGGAAGAGACAGACAGAGAACGGAACAGACACGGAAAGACAGAGAAGGAGAGACAGAAGACAGGGACAGAGACAGCAAGCGGGACAGGTATTGTGTGGCGTGGGATGGCTCGTGTTATTGTCCACCCTCTCATCGCTGCACAACTCTCCACACTCCAGTTTTCAACGGGAAGTATTACATGTCTTCTCTGTGTAGCTTACAGGAAGGTTGTTGGTACAGTCAGAGACAACCGTCTTCCCAGTTCCGTATGAAGAAAATTTACACCTGGCGAAATACAGTAAAAATATTGGCTCTACTACTGCATGATTCAGAGGGTTCAACTTTTCCGCTATGTATTCGTGGAACTTTGGCAAGATAGTAATTTCTTTCTCTCTACATACTTTTTAAAGTTTAGGGGGATACGTGTTCATATCATCATCATCATCATCGTCATCATCATCGTCGCTACATCCTACACCATCGCCCAGTCATTATTAACAACACGGTTTACAACTGTACCTCGTTTTTACCGTTTTCTTACGTCCCTTCCCCCCGTCTGAGGCCGCCCTTGTCATGTGCGGTATATTCGTCTTCACATTTCCCTTCGCCACACAATGCACGCTGTCTGTTCCTCCTTGCTTTCTCCTCTCCCTCCAAAGTGCATTTCTCCCTTGATTTCCTTCCATTCTTATTCCTGTATACTTCCTCTCCCTAACTTAAGTATTCTTTATTTTATTTCGTCCTCATTCTGACCATCTTTCATTTCCAAACTACTCATTTTTTGCATCTTTTTTCCATCTTCTTTCCGTCCATTTGTATTCCCTCCTTCCCTTCGTGTTCCCATATCAGGTATCTGCTGAACTTTTTTTTTTTACCTCTATGTTAAATTAAATATCTTCCTACTATGATGCTTTTCATCGTGTTTCCTTTTCATGTGTATCAAATTACTTCTTGCTCTCCTCCTCCGTCTCTCTCCAGATTTTCTTCCTTGTGTTCTCATATCTTGGATCTACCCAGAGTTTTACTTATGTCATTATTTTATATAGCCAACTCTCCTTTTATTTTACCTTCGATGATCATATTTCATTATCACCCCACACATTCCTTGCCTCACATCTTTTCACCCTCTCGTATCCTTACATCCTATAAATGTCTTCCTGTCTTACGAGCTTCAGTTTTCGGTAATATTATTCATCTTCAGCACGTTCAGTCATCATCATTTCCACAGCCCTCTTCATTACCCCCTCCATTACCTCCTCCTATTTTATATTTCTAAGTTCCATCTTTCCTTGTGAGTTATGTTCATCTTTCTCATTTTAAGCTATCACTGATTTTAAAGTCCTTTTTTATACCCTCATCTTTCGGGCTGCGTTCACCCCTTTTGATATTCCTCTCCTTATTTCTTATCGCTGTCTTTTGGCACTTTAATAAATTCAAATGTCTTTAAACACTTCAGTTCATAACCTCATTGCCGTCTTTTTTTTTAATTCTCTCTCTCTCTCTCTCTCTCTCTCTCTCTCTCTCTCTCTCTCTCTCTCTCTCTCTCTCTCTCTCTCTCTCTCTCTCTCTCTCTCTCAGGCTATATATTTTTTCTACCTACTGTATCTAACTTCTTTTTTCCCTAATTCCTTCTCTGTATCTGAATCTTTGCAATACGTTGTCTGTCTGCCTGTCTTTTATTACATACCCGTTTTCCCCCTTCTCCTCTCAATCTTCCCTATTTCTCTTCTGCTTCCCTCCCTTCCTCCCTCTCTCCCTCTTTCACTTCCTCGCTCTCTCCCTCCTTCATTTCCTCTGCCTCCCTCCTTCCCTCCCAGCCACTGGGGTAAAATAACGTCCTCTTAACTTTGCCAGCGACTGAGGGAATCGTTGGCAGTGGCAGATTTGACGACGAATCTGATTACCACCCAGAATGGCAGGAAAGATGGTGTTCTTGCCCAGGCCTGATTGTCCTGATTGTGGCATTGATGTTCTCACCCAGGCCTGATTGTCCTGATTGTGGCATTGATGTTGTCACCCAGGCCTGATTGTCCTGATTGTGATATTACTCTAAGTGCTTCTTTAGTGAGCTTCATGGCCAAGTCTGTTGTGGGCTGCTCTGATGGCCTCCTGTGCCTCTGATCCTCGTGAATGTCCTTATCGTGACTCTGGCTGTCGTGTCCGTGCCTGATTGTCGCCAGCGTCGGTGATGGCCTTGGACACTTCCGACACTGTGATTGCTGTGGCCGATTTTAGTCCGTGTGTGACGCCCTAGTGATGCCTGACATTCCAGTATCTTCATGTATGAGTATCTTCCATAGCGCTTGGGATTTTACACATTATGAGTATCTTTGAGGAAACGTCTAGTATTTCATTTGTTCATTCACCTTTCCACTTCGACTCTGCATCTGGTACAGTCCCTCTGAGTAACAGGTAACCGCTTATCGGCAAGAATATGTGCCGTTTGGGAGCGGTTTCAGAAAGTGATGAGGGAGGAAGCCCTCATGTTTGGACCTTTGAATTAAGTGACCGAAGTAGTAGGCAAAGGAGAAAGGTAAAGGTAGCAGACGTCATGAGGAGATTAGCGATGGTAATCATCTCCGCAACTTATGCCTTTGAGCCTGTGACGGGTTGTTCACTCACTGTTCTGGGATAAGGCCACTTCATGATTCAGGTTACCATTTACCTCACCTGAATATTTCTCCAAGTACTCGTTTTACCTGCCAACCCACAAGGGTGGATATACATCTGAGATGATTGGTGCCAGCTGTCCGCACCTGTCTTTTCGTCTCATTAACCCTCCTCCTCTTACTGGCTCCCTTCAACCTCTGTCTCTTCTGTCACTGCTCCTCTGAACTGTCTGCTTGCATCCCTCCACCACTATGACGGGCGCGTAGCACCCGTCTAGCAACAAACTCTCATTCCATTTCTGTCCAACTCTCTAATGCAAGAGTTAACCGTTACTCCCAGTCCTTCATTATGCAACAGGTCAACTCTGGAACTGTCTCCCTCTGTCTGTATTTCATGCTAGCTATGATCTCCAGTCTTTCAAATGCAGTGTGTCCAGGCATCTCGAAATGATCGGATCTTCAATTTGGCTCTCTCTTGCATTTTGTTTGTCTCTTGGAAGGAACAGTTTGCGGGCTAATGGCCTTTGGTTCCTTCTTCCTAGCACACACACACACACACACACACACACACACACACACACACACACACACACACACACACAAATATTCTTACCCTAGAGCTAACGGGCCGGCATCATGGTAGTTAGGAACGTGATTGCATAGTTATTAACGCCTCTGCCACACCCACACCAGCTGCATCAGTACCACATCACATCTGCCACACATCCGTGTAATATCCTAAGTGATTCAGTCTCTTCTCGGATATTAAAAACCTTTTGACTGTTGCGGAAATGATATTGAGAGAGTGAGAGAGAGAGAGAGAGAGAGAGAGAGAATAAAGGGATCAGTTGTGTCGTTCCTTCATCCACCACGATACTTCTTCATCCTCATTAAATATCCTGTGTTATTCCAGCTCTCTACGACTGTACAGAGAATCACTCGTGTGGCAGTACCAGGAATGACGTTATCGAAGGCCTTCTGGTATTGCTGGACTGATATTTATTTGTCGTTTATTTATAGTAAGTGTTTGTCACCCTTAAGCTAATTAAATAAATAAATAAATCGTCTGACAGTAGCAATATTGAAATTATAATGAAATCCTCGTCTTACTGAAAGGACAAAACCCATTGTTATGTACCTCCCACCACTGCCCCACATATACCTCTCCCACACAACACCTTCCACACACCATACCCTCCCCACATCGCATCTTCCCCACATCACAGCTACCAAACATCACATCCACCACACATTACCATCTCCCCACATCACATCTACCACACATTACCATCTCCCCACATCACATCCTCCCCACGTCACATCTACCACACATTACCATCTCCCCACATCACATCCTCCCCACATCATCTCTTCCTCACATCACATTTGCCCATCACATCTTCATAATATGGAGGGTTCTTTCAAGTGTGGGTGAGTTTGCTACAACGCCGTCCGCACCGCACTGCGCTTCCAGATCATCGGATATCTCAGCCTTTTATCAACTTCAATTGTCCACTTGGTCTGAGATTTGGCCCAGACCTTTTTGATCCCACTCCATACTGCCCCTCCCTCTCTCTCTTCCTCCCTCTCTGTCTTACCTCCTTTCCCCTCCGCCTTCCCCATTACCCCATCCCACCTCCCTCCTCTTATCCTTTGCTCTCCCTTCCCCTACCCACTTCCCTGCCTCAGTAACACCTTTCTCTGCCTCCCTTCTCTTGTCCCTCACATTTTATCTCTACCTTTCCCTTCCCCTCTTCCCCCAAATTCTCCTCCCCCTCTGGTCTTCCCTCCTTCTTTAGTTCACCCGTCTCCTCTCTTACCCTTTCCCTCCATTATCCAGCACCCTTGTTTACCTCCCTCGTCCCTTCCTTCCCTTCCTCTATCCTCACCTCACGTCCCCTCCTCCTACCCTTTATCCTCCCCCCATCCCCACGCTGGTATTTCCCTTCCTCCTCCGCCATCATCTCCTCTCTGCATTTCTTATTTACATTCCCACACTTCCCACCTCCTGTCTCTGTCAGCCTGGTGCGGGCAGAATGGGAGAGGAAAGGCGTTGTTTGGAGAGAGAAAGAAAGGGTAGGCAAAGGTCGTGAGAGAAAGGGAAAGGAAAGAATGCGGAAGAAGGGAGAAAGGAAAATGTGGGAAGGAAAGGTGGGTGGGCTGGGAGAGGAAGAGGATATTGGAGAGTGGGGAGCGGGGAAGAGTTGAGAAAGGGGAGAGGAGGGGAGAGATACGGTAAGAGTGAGGAAGGAGGGGCGAGAATTAAGTGAAGGAAAGCAGAGAGAAGGAGGAAGGAGGAGATGGGAAGGAAGCTGATTTATTGGGAGGAGGAGGGAGGGGTAGTGGTGGGCGGGTCTCACCAAACAGGCAGATTCATGTTCCTTTGTCCACATCCATTTGGCCAGGTTTTGTCACTTTTCCTTAGAGGCTGATGTCATGGGAATCTTTCTGTGATTGGTGTAGCAATTCGTTGTTATATTTACCTAAACCATTTACCTATGAATTATCTACTAAGTATTTTATTCATAATAATATCAAACATTATTACCCTACTTCGGAGAAAGCATTGGTACCACAATTTCAGAGTCTGTTTAATTTAACGTCTTGAGTGAGATTAAAGAGTTTCGCCGGTCAGGTTTATACAGCTGATAAAGAATCAACGCAGCCAAAGCCTGAACACAGTTGCAATATGTAGATGTAATTCTTACCGGGCATCTGTATATGGATGTGCGATTTTAGTGCACTTAACACGTATTTAGTGACCTTCATTGAGCTTGCTGT
Organism: Coenobita brevimanus; assembly: GCF_032717465.1. Taxonomy (NCBI): domain Eukaryota; kingdom Metazoa; phylum Arthropoda; class Malacostraca; order Decapoda; family Coenobitidae; genus Coenobita; species Coenobita brevimanus. The sequence goes on along the minus strand of NC_136965.1, from coordinate 18,616,203 downwards.
TAAGGAAAAATGGTGGTGTGTTATTATAACGTTATGATGTACCATTGAAAATCCATTACAAACATATAATATTGGAAAAGGTAAGAGTATAAAGTCTCTCATCTATTTTTTTTTTTTTTTAATATACGTCGCAGAGAGAGAGAGAGAGAGAGAGAGAGAGAGAGAGAGAGAGAGAGAGAGAGAGAGAGAATGAAACTGACTTTTTTTTATATAATATATATAAGCACACAGACTTGTTCGGATTCTTAACTCAACAATTCGTTAAAAATATAACCGTAGCAAGTCTAGAGAAGTCTTCTAAAAATAAATGGGAGCGGAAAATGGGTAAAAGAGAGAGGGGACGTGTCGGGAGGGAGGGAATGGCTGGGTCTGTGTGACAGGCTGTTAAGTGAGCCAGCTTGATATACTGCTGCACACACACACACACACACACACACACACACACACACACACACACACACACACACACACACACACACACACACACACACACACACACACACACACACACACACACACACACACACACACACACACACACACACACACACACACACACACGCACGCACGCACGCACACACACACACACACACACACACACACACACACACACACACACACACACACACACACACACACACACACACACACACACACACACACACACACACACACACACACACACACACACGTGTTCAAGTGAATTTCGACTTTAACACAAACCCTGTATAATCACAAATGGATACATAAATAGGCGAGAGAGAGAGAGAGAGAGAGAGAGAGAGAAAGAGAGTATTGTGTCTTATAACTGCTTTACAAAGATGTTTCTCTGTCTCCTAGAGCCACACGCTCAGTAGTGACGGTGTACATTTTCAAAAACTTGTTATGGAGGAGCCCAAAGGTTTTGACTTGTGAGTTTCGCGACTATGGGGCAGCATACGCAAGCCAGTACGCTAAGTAGGCTACCTTATCCAAATAATCCTATGTGCAGCAAGCCGGGGTTTGGAGGGTTAAGCTGAAATAAACCATATGGCTGTGACAGGAAGAGAATGATAAGTCGCACTGAAAGGGATAAGTGGCTTTGCACGTATATTCCAAATAAACTGTTCCAATAAAAATCAACTTTGGAGGAAAACATCTGTTTCATATCAGCAAACAGAACAGCAGCCGAGTCAAGAATGTAATTATGCAGGTAAAATCCCTCCTGGATTCCCCTTCTTCTCAGCTGATTTATGAGTATCTCGTCCTTGGCCAAAATTAATTAGCGTCGTCCAACCTTCGTCTTAAGAGCTCCTAAAACACGAATCAGTTATACTACAAAAAAGAGGATTTATTATTTTTTTCCCAAGACATAATTATGATGAAGCCCCTTACTCTAGGACACCCCCTCCTTTGCCAATTCCTTGTTCCCCACCAGTTGGTTCCCCCACCCCGTCTCCCTCACTTGTTTCCTTCCGACCCCTCCTCTCATCTCTATCCCCTCCCCCCCATCCTTCGTTTGCCCCATGACTCTGCCGCCTTCCCCTCACCCATTCCCTTTTGCCCCTCTCCTACACACACACACACACACACACACACACACACACACACACACACACACACACACACACACACACACACTTCACTAGCCAATCCTTCTGCATCCCCCTTCCTCCCAATTTACCATAACGTACCCTCACTTTCCTGCCTCCCTCACCCCTACTCACCTTTCAGTCCATCCACACGCTAACCCTCTTTACCATAGCTCTGTGGCTTTTCACATTGTCCCACCCTCTCATATGGGCACAACCTTGAACCTGTTTGTGCAGTCTGTGTGGGTCTTGAAACTGTGAGGTAGTGATGTATGGAAGCGTAGCCTGTTCAACCTGGCGATAAGTAGGAAAGGATCATGAAGGAAAAAAAAAATAACGCCTGGGGAAAGACAAAGGAAACACTACAAAGAAAGAAAAAATAAAGGCTAGAAGTAGAAGTTTAATGCTGGTCAATAGGGCTTCAAGGGCCTGTTGACGCTGCTTGGAATCTGACAAATTCTGGCACAGACTGCTAGTTAAAGTAAGTTGGAATATACCTGTAAACACAACTACGCGTTTCATTAGGCCACTCTGTCCTTCCAGTATGCATTCCGATCAGTACGATTGAATGATATGTCAGGACATGTCCGATTACCACCTCAGGGCAGTCAAGATTAAATATTTTTAGGGCAGTATTATTACAGCTGTGAGGGTGAAGGTGTGGACAAAACCTCAGTTTTTCAATATCATTTCCTCACCATATGATGACTGTAGAACATGTCTGACCTTTAAGTATGGTTGCTGACTACATTGTGCAATGTAGGCTACAGCAGACAGGATACAACTACATGTGTTACATAAATTAATGTAAAAAAATATGGGCATCCAGCCACCTTGGCGTGGTAAAGCTGTCACAAAGGTGTGTAGAGGCTGAAGAAAGTGTTGGACCCAAACACGGTATTAATACTCTCACTCTTGTGTGTGTCGGGATGGCTGTGTGGTTTTAAATAATTCTGAAACATTTAAAAACATTTACTCTTCATATATTTTGTTCGACGGCGTGTGTGTGTGTGTGTGTGTGTGTGTGTGTGTGTGTGTGTGTGTGTGTGTGTGTGTGTGTGTGTGTGTGTGTGTGTGTGTGCTAAGGCGACATTATATTACCAGAGAGTGGCTTCGTGTGATGAATATGAGGGAAGGTGAGAGTGTGTGGTGATGAATATGAGGCCAGTGACCTGTTGAAGTGCAGTGGCGAGTTCAGGCCAGGCTGGTGAAGCTGTGTGGTGAGGTGAGGGTGTGAGTAGGTGTGTGGTGAGGTGAGGTTGTGAGTAGGTGTGTGGTGAGGTGAGGGTGTGAGTAGGTGTGTGGTGAGGTGAGGGTGTGAGTAGGTGTGTGATGAGGTGAGGGTGTGAGTAGGTGTGTGGTGAGGTGAGGGTGTCAGTATGTGTGTGGTGAGGGTGTGAGTAGGTGTGTGGTGAGGTGAGGGTGTGAGTAGGTGTGTGGTGAGGTGAGGGTGTCAGTATGTGTGTGGTGAGGGTGTGAGTAGGTGTGTGGTGAGGTGAGGGTGTCAGTAGGTGTGTGGTGAGGTGAGGGTGTCAGTAGGTGTGTGGTGAGGTAAGGGTGTCAGTAGGTGTGTGGTGAGGGTGTGGGGTGATCAATAAGGAAACAGAGATCGTCTGATGTGATGAAGTGGCGAGCTTATGCCAGGCCATGGGAGTTGTGTGGTGAATGTGAGGATGTGTGGTGAGATGAAGGTGTTTGTCTTGAAGGTGTGTGTTGTATGGGCTTGTGCAATGATGATTTGTGGTGATATTGTGTGGTGAGGATGTATGGAGTGTGTGGTCATGAGGAAGTGTGTGATATGATACGATACCGTCACGAGATGATACTGAGTGATGAAAACGTTTGGTACACACTGGGCTGCGGCGGTTTGGTACAGCTGTGGGGAATTATACTGTGGTGCGTAGGTAAAGTACGCAGAATCATGCTTATCTGTGTAGTGATATTGTTGTGGGGGTGGTCATGCTATGCTCTGTGATGCAATAATGCCAGCCTGCTTCATAAAGCTTTCCTGAGTGACGCTATTAACCAGTTCAAGCCAATGACGTACTTCACCTCAGTTCTAGTGAAGTAAATTTAATGGAAAAACTAGAAAATTATAAAAATATTTTGTGAACCGGCCTCCACCACCACCATTAGCACACTCATTGTGTTCTCCAAACTCCCCTCCCATTTCTCTCACCTTCCTCTTTCCTCCCTCTCTCCCCCTTCTCCCAAGCCTTTCCCTCCCTCTCCTGTCATTAGCCTGCAGGAGGAGGACGTAGCGGACAGCGGAGGTCCCAAACTCCCAACATTCTCACAGATTTTGTCGGCCATACGCCATATCAAGGGATAGACATTTGCATAATGGGTGAGGGTAATGAAGGCTTGGCTTAGGCACGACGGCCAGGGCTTGTTAGCAGTGGCAGCGGCACGGGTCACCCTCTCTCACTGGCCATCACACTGAGGCTTAGGATCACGGGCCTTCTTAGTCCAGTGATCGCACTCGCTCATCGATGTGTCCAAATCGTAATGGCCAGACCACACCTGGCATACCTGTTTTAGGGTGATTTAGGGAAGGGTTCTGTTGTTGTTGTTATTGTTGTTGTTGTTGTTGGTGGTGGTGGTGGTATTGTTGTTGTTGTTATTGTTGTTGTTGTCCAGGTCTTGCAGTTCGTTCTTCTTATCTGTTCTTTTCCACATCGCAGTGATCCTCCCCCGTCATATATGTGTCCAGATCGTCTTGCGGTATGTGTTCTCGAGGGAATTATGGGCGGATTGTGGTCTAGGTTTTGTTATTTCGTAGGTCTGGCCACTACACTGAGGCTTTGGGTCTCAAGGGTACTTAGTCAAATGATCCTACTCGCTCATGGAAATACCTAAATCGTACCCGGGTCGCTGATGGAGGGGGATGTTTGTGGCAAGGCTCCTGTTCTGTATATCCCCTTTCCCTCCCCCCCCGTCTTTCGGTGTGGTAATATTGTAATGACATGAGGGCATCTTAATGAAATATTCTATTCACGCAGAAAACTGTCCATCTTATCCTTATGTGGGTTCCGGGGAGGGAGGTTATGCAGTATATTTGTCTCTAGGTTTTGTTATCTAGTTTTATATTCGTGATAGTCGCAGGGACCAGCCTCTCTGCACACCACACTAAAACTTTGGATCACTCTTACTCAAGGAAATCTCTGTATCAGATCTAGTTGGAAATACCGGCTGATTCTGATGCTGCATTTCCAGGTTTCCGCAGTCCTCTCCTCTCTTCCATAATTGTTCTCCCGCCATCGCACTGAGGCTTCGAATCACACGGCTTCTGTTCATATGGTTTTACTTGTTCACGAAAATTTCCGAACCGTATCTATTATATGTAGGAAATTGGTATTTTTTTTTACATACATTTTTCCGTTTTTCCTCAACCGCTCCTTACTAAAATAATCTCACTCTCTCAAGGAACAGTGAAAATAATACTATGGTATCCTGGCATCAGCCTTAAGGGGGAATCATTGGCTGCATCCCTTGCTTTCCTAGATTTTGTTGTTCCTTTATCTTTGCATTTGTTACCCTTCTTACTGAAAGGGTCGTACTCCCTACTCGTTCTCGTAAATCACCATCTTGAATCATGGTATCAGATCCATAGTGAGTCACTGACTGATTCTCTTGGTTTTGCAGTTTATTGCTATTTGTGTTGTCTCTTTTCTTAATATTTTTAGTGGTGTGGCCCCAGGCTCATCTGAAACGTGAACCTGGTGGACTGCAGGCTTAAACTGCCCTTTTTCGGGGGACAGGGAAGTTTCGGTAGTTTGTGGACGTTTATGTAACCAGGCAGTTGAGCTGTCCCGTTATATCAGTGCCACCCCATGAAGGCGTCCCTCTCCAGCATCTATAATATTGTCTACGTTATTAACACACAGCTTGTTAAGCAAATGCTCTTATTTGCTCAAGGTAAATTTTTCGTAATATTGTCTTATTCTGCAAATGAGTTACGTGAAATAAACTGCAAAAGGATAAAAATCTGTTGCAGGTTAATTTGAAGGAATATTACCCCTCCCCCCCCCACACCGCTGGCTTATTAGGCCGCCTTGGTAAAAGTTCGGATATTAATTTTTTCAGGTGCAGAGTAATTACATGGTTGATGAAGCCGGCGGGGCGTGGGGCCAGGACACGTTCAGGGAAGGGGGAGGGGCTGGAGGGGTGTAAACTTGGATCATGAAGTTACCCACATCCCTGCTGAGGAAGGAGCCAGGCAACCTATACTTACATGTCATAGGCTCTTATAGCTCACCCTTAGCTTAAGAAAATTGTCTGGTGTTAGCCAGCACTAAAAAAGAAAAAAAAAAAAGACTCCCAGCCATGATGGGGTTGTCTTTTTAGCACGGTAACCCCTTCACTGCTATAACGCGTTTTCTGTCGGAGTCTTGCTTCCAACGATAGTCTATATTTAAGTAGGAAAAGCGTCTCGTATTGAAGGGGTTCGAAGCATCTATCCTACTGTGAATAAAATCGTCTGGAGATAAGAAGAATAGGATTTTAAAAATACGTCTTTGGCTGACATCAGAATCCACGTCTTTTCTGAGCCAGTGAACGTATTGTCTGACGTAAACATCTTTCAACAAGCTTTCCTGGGCGATGGAGCTTGACTTTTACCCTGATGTTTCCTTTTATATCCTCTATACCATTTTTTTTTTTCGCTTTGGACTTAATATATAACTAAGGTAAACTATAAGTGGCTATGAACATGCTATATACAATTCCACATGGTAAGGAAGGGGTGGTGAGGAGCCTCCCTACCTGACCAGACGACCAACCAGTCAGCCGTACTTCCGTTGACACAGGACACTTCATGACGCCTTTCCTTGGCCATTTATTTGCAGTGTTACCTACACCTATACTGGACGGGACGGGGACCAGACTTAGGCATTGATAAGTTAATATCTTCGGCCCAATGACTTTAAAATTCTTGCCAGCCACAGACGGCTTGACTGCACTTAGGACATACCTCTAATAACAAAAAGGTTAATAAAGGCCACATTTAACGTCTCCATTTCCAAGTGTCTCCTGAGCTGAATAAAGTCGGTTGAAAGGAGCAAGAATAAGAACAACACGTCACTGGAGTGAAGGGAGTAACTCGCGTCTCTCTCTGTTAAGGACTGATCCTGTGACCCTGGACGGTATCGTGTGTGTAACATGGAGTCTTGGATATATTTATATTGTTCTGATTTTAAGATAAAGACTTTTGTTATATCTTCATATAAGAACTAAAATATAAAGCACTTCAGTAATTAGTGGAAACAGGGCTATGCTTTGGAAAGAGAAATAACTCACATCTCAAAGAAGAGCTTCATTACTGAAGTTACTAACAAAGACCAAGCTAAAGACAGAGCCTGAAAACACTGAAGACAGAAACTGGAATGTCATATAAACCGTAAAGCCTGAAGTCGTGCAAGTATGAGCAGCTGGTGTTGTGTCCCAGGCAGCCACCTTGGTCCAGGGTGGGGGTGAGGAAGGTGAGGGTTGGTGTGTGAGGGAGTTGCCGGGTTCAGGTAATTGTCATTAAGGATTCAATACTGTGATCCTTCGGGCCACTTTTCACGCTTTGTGGTCTTAATATCCGCACCTGCACTGTGTTAATTTTGGCAGCTTTTATAGGGTCAGGCATAACTATCAACTGTTCAGAATATAATGACGATTATGGAATATATTGTTTGTATCGTCAGTGTAGTGTGGGTTTATTGCTCATACAGTGCTGCTCAGGAACTAGTCACTCGCCATGACTCGGTACAGTAAGTAGCCTAGCCTCAGGCCCCTACACTTCTGATGGAAAAAAAGAAAAAGAAAAAAACTGGATGATGGATAGATGGATGGACTAACAACGCGTTCATGGATATCTGTACCATACTTAAGCAGTTTAAATAGAGCCAGACCCTGAACATCCCAGGTTTTTTATAAGGCTAAGAAGATTAATACAGAATAAATTGTAGTCTTTAATTTATGAGGCTCAGACTTTCAACATACTGCCTTTGTCATTATCAACTTCCTCTCATGAAGAATGATATGCTGCACTGGGCACGTCAGGGAAAATGTATTCCTGTTTGCAGATGCTTTTAATGTGCTTTGAATGTGCTTCCTAGTAGTGAATGATTTAAGGAAGGGCGTATCACACCTTTCAGTGGTTAAAAATCCCCCAAAGCAAGAGAATTGTTTACAGATATAGCCCACTGCCAGTAATCCCTCCTGTATTGTATGAAATTGTTTACAGATAACCCACTGCCAGTAATCCCTCCTGTATTGTATGAAATTGTTTACAGATAACCCACTGCCAGTAATCCCTCCTGTATTGTATGAAATTGTTTACAGATAACCCACTGCCAGTAATCCCTCCTGTATTGTATGAAATTGTTTACAGATAACCCACTGCCAGTAATCCCTCCTAAGCTAAATAAACCTGCATGGTCAGAGATAATAATGCTCAAAAATGCGTCACTATACTCCATTTTTTTTTATTGAGGCGAAGATGCACTTGACAGGTTGATGATGACTGGCTGTATGCAACATGTTCAAAAAATATTTACTAGCCCTAATTTCCCCCCTCAGATATTTGTTGTCAGTTAATAATGCTAGATTATGAAGTAATGTTGCATTCAGCCAGTAATCACCAATCTCTCAAGTGCATCTTCGCCTCGATAAAAAACCCGGAGTATAGGAGCAAAATTTCATAATACTGCCAGTGTTTCCATGACCGTGCTCTGGTAACGACTCCTTAGCCTCTCTGTACACGTCTTAATCCTCTGTCTCCTGCCTCCACCTGTATTGGTATTACGTCTTCCGTTTGTGGTTCGCAAGGCTGTATTCTAAATGGCTCTGGAATTTCGTATCACCTCTTCCTTAGCGATTTATGCTACACACTACTTCTAATTTTCTTCAATCCGATGACGCATTTTCTATGTCAATCTTACCATCTCGAAGCGATTTTAATAACCTTGGGTAAGAGTTCCTGTAGTAAAGTTTTATTCTTTGCTTTATATCACATTTTCGGTTCAAAAAGTGTTTAAAAGGCTGAATAAAACCTTTTGGTATTTGTAAAAAAAGATACGCAAGTACATCATCGGAATGAAGGGGTTAATATTCCCTTGAATGGAACGGAGGCAAATTGTGCGTACCTATAATTATATAAATATCATTATCTAACAGGTAATAAATCACTAAGAAGACTGTGCTGCAAATCCTAAAATGTCAATTAGAATAAAGCCTTGCGTTGCAGCAGCCAGCCCGATGCCACTAACAACTGGTACACGTTTGTTTCCAGTTGTGTTCTAGTCGCTTACATTTCCCTTGCACTCACTACGTTAACCTTTTGTCATTTTACGCAGAACAGTACTTAAGATGACGTTTTTCTCAAGTTGTTTAAGAGAACACAGTTTCACTTAGAGCAACTAACCTTGTCATTCCAGCCGGGAGGGGGAGGTCAAGGATGAGACGGAGGGATGGAGTGGAGAGGTATATGAGGGAAGGGGGTGTGAGCTGGGAACAGGGCAGTGAAATGGCGGAGGACACGGTGACATGGAGGCGATCTGTTTGTGGCCTCCCTTTACGGGATTAAGGCTTCTGACAATAAAACAGACTATTTAACGCCTGCCATACATTAACACTGAGTGTATTGCTGATTCTGATTCATCCTGCCAGCCGTCTTACCCCTATTATTATTATGCCATTGAACGTGGCAAGGGTTTATGGGTATACCAAGGTTTAATACATTAAACCCTTAAAGAGTCTGCAAATAAGGATATAAAAAAGAAAAACAGGCCTGGTTAACCACTTTTATTTTCAGCAGTGCTGTTGGTAACACTAGCAACGTCAATTTAGTGGATCTATATTGCACATAGCTTCGCCATGTGTATAGAATGAGTCAGGTGCCACCTGTCCATGCCTTCCCTCGTGCTACACGGGCATCTGGTAGCGCACATGGCTGGAATGTCACTCATCCATATTGCAGAACTTCTGCCTATCAGAATTCTTTCATTCCCCGAACTGCATCTCTCTGGAACTCGCTTCCCCAGAGTTGTTTCCCTCCAAACTTCAACCCACAACTGTTCAAGTCTAACTGTTAGAGATATTTTATGAACAGAGGACACCAGTAATCTGGTGCATGGATTATTTTTTTTAATTCATTTGTTTTTCCTTCCTCCGTTCTGTTATTAAAAAAAAAAAAAAAAAAATACCGTACATACCTATATATATAAAAACTCACGTTAACAAAAGAAGGTCCACCAAGTTAAAGCAACTAAATATTTACACACACACACACCGTTATGTGAAATGGAGTTAGTTTACAAATAGGTAGTTACATAATTTTACGCAATAAATTCGTTTGTGCAAAAATTGATAAATGTGCAACTTGCGTTTATAAAATCTGATGCTCACAAAAGTACGCTAATAAAACTAAACAACTTTCACACACACAAGCACCTAGTCGCTCAAAGAAAAGTTTTCCACGTACACAAATTTTCATATATAGATTGGTCATATTTACAAATCTAGGTCCACAGATTTTTACTTGTACAAATAATCATTTTTACAAATATTAGTCCAAAAAAACTAAAATTTACATCACATAAAAACTTGGTTTGTGTGGGTGTTTGTTTACAAGGTGGGTGTGAGCCATCTGGTGGACGTGTGTGGAAGCAGCAGTGGTGGTGGTGGTGGTGGTGGTGGAAGGAGCGTTATAAAATCAGCCTGAACTGAAGGACTTGACGGTTGAGCTCGTTTGAGGGCTGAGGAGGGCAGTAACGGCTGCTTTATACTGCTTTGGGAGAGTGAGGGAAAGTGTGTGTAGTGAGGAAGGATGAAAGAACGAGTACAGGGAGGGGGGGAGAGAGAAGAAAAGTGAGAAACATAGACTGCTTGTTGTTCTTTCTGCCTTGTTAATTATCAAAACTGTGCCGCTTGGTTCATTCCATAGAAAGCTCATTTCGTGCTATTTCTCTTCCGTTCCATGTCCTTTTCTTCCCTACCCTGCCCTTCTCTTCCCTGTCGTTTCTTTAACAGTAATTAACAACCCTGACTGTGTCTTCCAACTACATCCTTAACTTGCCCTTCTTATCCCAACCCTTCCATCCTTACCTTGCCCTTGTACTACCTATCCTTCCCTTCCCATAAACACTCATTCCATGTCGTTGTCTTCCCTCAAGCACAGATATCCTGCTTCTTACCTCAAACACTCTTTTTCCACAAGTACTCCTTTCTTGCCTCTTGGCATACACTGAACGCGAGCTTCTTACCCTTTGTCTTACTTCGGTGACTAGTTAACCCCTTTCGCTCATCTCCAACACTCGGCTCCCCCCTTTACCCTGACGTCATACTTTCATTCCATTCTCTCTAATTCCTTTTATATTTTTTACCGTCTGCCGAACCATGCATCCTCGCCATTTTCCATCTACTCAGTATTCTGTCTCCCTGCATACCCATCTCCTTAGTGTGTGTCTTCCCCTTCCCGCCTCCAGTAACGTCTCTACTTCCTCTTCATGCCCCTGGTTTCTCTGCTCTCTGCCGGTGTTTTCATTATCACTTTCCTTATAGTCACTACCCCCTGCCTCTCCCCTTTTTTTCACATCCCCTTCCTCTGCTATTCTCCCTACCAGGTTATCTTTTCACCAATATCCCCCCATCCTTCACCCTCACCCCAAACTCTCTCTTGCCTCTTTTTATTATTCATGTATTTTCTTGCTTCGTGCAACCACTGACTTAATCTTCCCTTCTTCCCTCAGAGCCGGCCAGGATCTTAATACAGCATTGTTCAAAATGTAACAATTTAATCGTCCATCAGAAGGAAATTGATCGGGAATTTTGACAGGATCTTTTGCACTGAATGTCATTATTCGAAGAATATGTCCGCATCGGACACCTACATTTAGCTATAATTCAGATTGTCATTTCTCACTCAGGTAGAGCAGTATTTGCATGCACGTCTCACCCTACATTCCAAAAACATAGCACATATATACCCAGTTGGATACATCCAAGTTCGTAAAACAGGCTAGGGACAGGCTACTCTTCCAGTTATCAGCAGCAGCAGCAACAGCAACATCTTGAGTCGGTCTGTTACAAAGCAAAGGCATCTCTCAAATTTTTAAACTAGGCATTTTGACAATTCCTGTTTCATCCAGTCCCAGAAGAACTCAAAAACTCATCTCCGAGTTCTCTGTCTTCGTTTTCCTCACTCCTCTGAGTTGCCACTCAGTTACTCTGCTCATTTGATGTTTAAACTGTACATAGGATGTGACGTGTCCACATTATTATTTTTTCTGTGATGACCATCATTTATGATGGTTGTATAAATGTAGTGCAGTTATCCTGGAAAAGTAAACTAGCTTAAACCCTCGCCACACTGAGGTCGGAATCAGTTATCTTGTAACACAGGTTCTTCAATTGTGTAGGTCGGGGTAAAAGCTGGAAAAGAACATTCCGGTTCAGTGGGTCATGTTCTGGGCATTGCGTTGTTCAGTGTCAGACACAATGTAGGCGACAGTTAGAAACGGAACGTGTGGAACCTGGCCTTATGAAAGAAGCTGCTGTTCTTCCAGCTGTTACCCCGGCCTACACCGTCACTCAGAATATGTTGGATTCCCAGCACACTGTGACGAGACCCTTACACGTCAGCAGTATGCGTCACCACACATCACGTCACCGCCACATCACCTCACCACCACATCACCTCACCACCACATCACCTCACCACACGGACACGCTTCACTCCACCACCCTGTCCTGTAAGCCTCTCATGGAAACATCCAGATGACCTGACAAATACCGGAACCGCTTCAGTCTGATGACGTGTTTTTCATTCATTTTTGTTGCTACCGCTTTACTTTGGCCATTTTAAGGCAGTCAGCTTGTGGAGAAGAAATTACTGAATAATCTGGTAAGCACTGCAGCTGGGAGAGTTATCCCAGTGCTGAAGTGAACCGCTGGAAAATATCAGAAATAATGTACAAAATTCGTCCAGCGACTTCACTGCACCACCTCGACTTTCACGCCTGTGATGGACAACACACTAATGACCTGCCGGGTACTTTAAAAGTTTAATTGTTAGAAAAAATATATTGAAAATCCCAGAGTTCAAAAGTTGCCATGGATCCGTTTTCTGCCCCGGCTGTGTTTTACCTGCTTTAAGGGGAAGTGTTCAGACTTTGTCCACCTCATTCAGTCTTTATGGTTCCTTCAGGCTTAGTTGGCCTTTGCGGGAAAAGTTTGAAATTCCACGTGAAGAAATTGCTGTAGATGACTAAGACACGGCTGAAGGAGCCACAAATTAAACTGTTTTTTTTCCTAATGGATATACTGTCTGTCGGTGGTTGTACAGCCGGGGAAAGTTCCACGTTATACACTCGCTCACCACTTCGATATAGCAAATGTGAGACAAGTGTTAAGCGAAGCAGTAGCCAACATTCATCTATCTGGTAACTGTGTGAGAAGGATGGCGATGGAAGAGGGGGGGGTAGGAACTATCAGCTCCCCCAGCCTTCCTCCTCCCTTAACCTCTCCCCTCCCACACAGTGGCACCAGACATTAGTGTGTCTGGCTACTGCTTCACTAGTGGTTGTCTCACGCATAAAGGTCTGAACTGGCAGGCAGGTGTATAAGGCGGAACTTTCCCCTGGTGTACATCTGCAATTATCTTGTTCCTGTTTTTGCATTGCACCAACCCACGCATTGGTGCAAAACATACGGTTGTCATGTGAAAAAGAGCAATGATATGAGCGCCCTCTAGAAGAAGACGCGAGTAAATAATGTTTGCCCAACCCTGTAAGTTTCGTTAGCTTGGTGATTGTCAGGTTAATTATTGTTTAAAAATTTGGAAAAAAAAAAAAAAAAAAAAACATAAACGCGTAGGATGCTGGTGTAAAACCAGAGTAAGTCTTCAATATTTTGTTCTTGTTATTTGGAGGTGATTTTATTCATCTGTGTAGAGTTCTTCCAACTTGTAAGAGTTGGATGATAAAGCCTTCCTCAGCCCCTTCAGTGCAGGAGGTCGTTTCTAAACTTAGTACAGCCATAGAGATATGGCAAGATAAACAAATACTAAAAGGATGTCCTCGGCCTGAACGCATAGTAGGAGCTTTACCCTCCCGAGAAGAGAACCGTGATGTTCTTTAAGGGGAAATAGCCATAGATTTAAAGGGAAATGGTGCCGCCGTTAATATCCATCTTCCCATTGCCTTATACACTTACTTTACTTTACACAGCTTTCATTCCCTTCAGCCAGGCTACGTAACTTGTATACTGACTTGCTCTGTATAATTTGTCTTGATTTACGAAGAATGTCTAGTACTGAGGGAATTAGTGTAGGCGACATCTTGCCCCCCCCCCCATTTCGAAAACTTTAGCTGAAGAAAGACCATTTTTAAGTCAACAGAAATAAAATAAATACGTCATTAGATCAAAATAATTGAAAGCTGTTACAGGGAAAGGGTTGAAAATAAATATGTAAAGCCTTCAGTACCATGACCTCACTTGTGTTGTAGTTCTTGCTGCTGACACACGATTTTTGTAAATAACTCATAATACAAACACTTAAAGCAAATCCCCAACGACTTTTAGTTCCATGATTGATTTTTTTAGCGGCTTCATTAACGTCAGGTGATCATAAAACATCATCATCATCATTATCATCGTCATCGTCGTCGTTGTTGTCGTCGTCGTCGTCGTCATTGTCTTCGTTGTCATTATCATCGTAATCTTTTCACCAATCAAAAAGATACAAATATATAAGCAAAAAATCAGCGAATAGTTTTTAAAAAATTAATTCCATTCACCTCTTCAGTACGATGACGCCAATTTCATTTTTATACAACCTAGACAATATTCCTGACGTTTAACATAGGATGGTGATGATGACGATGATGATGATGATGATGATATGGGACTGCATGTGCTCATCTTATGCTTTGTGGTAATGTATTCTCGCTGCCTCCGGACAATGCTATCAGTTCAGAGGACACTTTATAAACAGGAAGGATTACCTGCAGTCATTAGATAACCTCTTCACAACGAGATCTCACCTGAGCAAAATAATATCATCTGGTAGTGAAAAGAAAATGTTAAAACTTACAAAACAGAGTAGAGTAAACAACAACGAATATAGAAAACTGACGAAGGGTAGCAAGATTTAAAAAAAGAAAAAAGTAATATCGACTTGGGTCAGCAGGAATGAAATGATACAAGGCATCTTCGTGGTGAAAGGGTTGAAACAAGGCGAGGGTGGGGGTGAGAGACAGGGAAGAGGGACGGGGAGGAAGAGTGAGGGAGGGGAGAGATGGACAGGGGAGGGGATGGGGAGAGAAGGTGGACGGGAGTGTACAGAGGAGAGAGTGGAAGTGGGGTGGAAGAAATGGAGTTAAGAGGGTGGGCAAGGGATGGAGGGGGTTGGGGGGGAGGGGAGCGTAGGAGGAGGGGTATGGGGGGAGGAAGAAAGAGGGAGGGGGTCTTCAGTTCCTGATAATTGGCATCATTAAAGGAGTTACATGATGAGAGCGGAAGGGAAACAGGGTAAGAGGTGGTGGTGGTGGAGGAGGAGGAAAGTGGAGGAGAAAACAAGAAGACTGTTAAAGAGGACAGTAGGAAGACAAAAAGAGGAATGAAGAGAGTAACTAGGAGGAGCGGGAGAAAGAAGGAAGGGCAGGAGCAGAAAGAAAAAATAATGCAGAGCAGAAAAGAGCAGAGGAAGGAGGTATTAGGAGGAGGAGAAAAGGGAGGAAGAAGGAAGGAAAGGTTTTTGGAGGGAGAAAGAGGGAGAAAGATATTAGATGGATTAGATGAAGGAAGAAAAATATGAGGGCGAGGAGAAAAATGTATGAGATTAGGGTGGTGAAAAGGAGAGAAGAAAGGTAGGATGAGAAGGAGGAGGAACGAAGAGGGGGAGAGAGAGAGAGAGAGAGAGAGAGAGAGAGAGAAGAAAATTACGATAATAAGAAGGAGGAAGAGGAAAGGAAAAATGAAAGAAAAAAATGATAGTGATGATGGGGTCAGTGAAGATGAATACGAGAACTTTGGAAGACGAGGAGAAAATGAATAAAGAAAATGGGAACTTAAAGAATTACCGTGATGATGATGATTATGATGTGGTAGAAAGGAAGAGTAGAAGGAGAAGAGGAAGACCAAGACTCCCCCAGGTACTATAAGAGCTTGTTAATCACCCTAAAGAACCGGCCAAGAAGTTACTCAGGTCTCAGAGGAAGAAGAGGAGGTGAAGAAGAAGAAGAAGAAGAAGAAGGAGGAGGAGGAGGAGGAGGAGGAGGAGGAGGACGAGGAGGAAATACAGAAAAAGGAAGAGGAGGAGGAGGAGGAAGGGCCATGAGTTGATGATGGTATTTGAAGAGGGACGAGGGTGGTGGAAGGAGCAAGCTGTGAGAGGGATAGATAATGTACAGTACGGAAAAGCTTCAGCAAAAAGTGCGATACGATAATATATGAAATGTATAACAGTGTAGATGAGTATATATCTTAGCGTACATTTCCTGATGGAGTATGTCGGTGGTTCAACATTTGCAACTATCTTGTTCCTGGTATTGCATTGCACCAGCACCACATCGGTGCAAAATACGGTTGCGGTAACAATCACTGTGATGTGAAAAAGAGCAATTATAACTGAATACACAGGATGCTGGTGTAAAGGCCAATAACGGGAGATTAACTTTGTCAGATCGGTGGGAATGATACAGCCAACCATACTTAACAGCAGCTGAATGTGCTGGAAGACTGGCTGAATTGTGCCGGCCCACACGGTACACCAAAGGCCAGGACTGCGGTGAGATGAGCCGGCACACTGTAAGTTCTGGATATGTAGCCGGGTTCGGTACGGTTAGGTTAGGTTGGGTTAGGTTTTAGTTGAACAAAATTAGATTAAGTTCTTCTAAGCTAAGCTCGTTACTCTTTGGTTGAAAATAAAGTCATAGTGATGGTGATGAGGATGGTTAAATGGGGGTATGGTTGAATGGGTTTGATTTTCATTGTTATTGTAGTTTAGCTTGCCGTGGGCATGAAGGGTTAGATCTGACTAGGTTAGATTAGGTTGTCAGATTCATTTAGGTTAGGTTAGATGGGGGTTAGATAAGTAAATGTACAGTGGGACCAGAGGTGAGATGCAGGGAATCAGCCATGCAGCGTCCGACAGTCGTGTTAACTTCTCTCGTTCACTCCCTGGTCGTGGTTCACGTGTTGT
>NC_136965.1:18556942-18594442 GCF_032717465.1 Coenobita brevimanus | reverse complement strand
AGAGATGTAGCGGTCTTTCCAAGGATCTCTTCTTGTCCTGCAGAGGTATGTGGTTCATTGGTTCTAGCTCGGGGGGGTTCACAAAAAAGAAGTCGTTCGCTGTGTATTTTTTGTACATAATCAGCACGATTTATTTATTTATTTTTTTTTATCATGTGTACTTGGGTGTGGTCAAAATGTCCTTGTAGGGAGTTACGTCTCCTTGGAGCTGTCCATTTACCCCTCTTGTGTCATAGGAAATGTTCTTGTGGCTAAATTGTGTTTTCTCAGAATCCTTCATGCTGCACATCAACCCTTTCCATACAAGATGTCCGTCTTAAGCTGGATGCCATCAACTGGACATAGAAAAAGGGAATTTTTCAGGACCTCGTCGTTGTTTCTCATAGTTTTGTTCTTGTTCTTCAGTTTTCATTTTTTATTTTGTTCTTTTTATTCTGTTCTTACTTACCGTTACCACGTCTGCTGGGGAGTTACTGTAGCTGAGTTATATCTAAAGTTTATATTGCAGGTATTTCTCCTAAGAACTGAACCCGGACCCACCAAATGACAGACCAGGTCACTTTACTCAGGAGTGTTGCGGAGTGTGTGAATTATACCCTCGTACTGAATTATCATTACAAAACACCAGCTCTAAGTATGGATTTATCAGTTATCTGGAATGAATATACATAATATCCTCACACCGAATTCCAGATACAAACCTTGCCGCCTTAATTTCTTCACTCTGATTATGTCGTATTGGTGTGTATGGTTACTGTTGACAGGCAGTAATATTCAGCTTAGAACAGACTCAGGGCTTTGGGAGCATTAATAAAGAATAAATCTCGCGTTGACTGAAAGTCTCCAATAATAGTTAGCCTAGAAAAGCCCCCGGGCATTGGGAGCATTAATGAAGCATAAAACTCACTGTAGATTGAGTCTCTCCTAAGCTGAATAAACTCATCAGGAGATTGTATCGTATGGAAGCTTTTCAAAAGGCACCAGCATCCTTTCATGCGTCGGCCTTGGTCACCTAATGGCGGCTCTCCACACTCCTCGATCTCTGGCAGCCTGCTTATTCAGTCCCACATCCCTGAGGGAACACTCTGTGACCCCGTTTCATTTTTTTTTTTTTTTTCTGTCTGCCATTGGCAATCGTACTTGGTTGAAGGAGTTACGTGCAGAATTATATAATAATTCCTAGAAAAAATAAATGATATCCACTTACCGAAGTTTGTGTTATTTTCATGATACAATTGTTGCGTCCTCACACTATACATCATATCATTAGGTGAGCATAATTATTGATGTACACGAATATTTATGACACAGTAAAACCAGACAGCTTCTTTAGAACATTTGTGACTTCTTGTTTGGCACAGGCGTGTGACCTGGTTCAGATTCATGAAGTTATTTCTTCGTGTTTATCATTTAAGTTTCACCTCTCTCTCTCTCTCTCTCTCTCTCTCTCTCTCTCTCTCTCTCCTCCAAAGTTTCTGCAAGGAGTAAACTTTCGCTGATTAACAATGAAATTGAAACTAGTGCGGGTATTTGAACATAATCTCCAAATTTACAGCTGTAGTTTGGAAATTTTGACGATGAGTGACTGGACATGTGG
This sequence comes from Coenobita brevimanus, assembly GCF_032717465.1. Classification (NCBI taxonomy): domain Eukaryota; kingdom Metazoa; phylum Arthropoda; class Malacostraca; order Decapoda; family Coenobitidae; genus Coenobita; species Coenobita brevimanus. The sequence goes on along the minus strand of NC_136965.1, from coordinate 18,592,845 downwards.
CTCATTGATTAAGCACACTGTTGTTGTAAAAAAGGTAGGGTAATAAGATGATGAGTAAATGGAGGGAATGTAGAGTAATAAGATGAGTAAATGGAGGGAATGTAGGGTAATAAGATGAGTAAATGGAGCGAATGTAGAGTAATGAGTAAATAGAGGGAATGTAGGGTAATAAGATGATGAGTAAATGGAGGGAATGTAGGGTAATAAGATGATGAGTAAATGGAGGGAATGTAGAGTAATAAGATGATGAGTAAATGGAGGGAATGTAGGGTAATAAGATGAGTAAATGGAGGGAATGTAGGGTAATAAGATGAGTAAATGGAGGGAATGTAGGGTAATAAGAGTAAATGGAGGGAATGTAGGGTAATAAGATGAGTAAATGGAGGGAATGTAGGGTAATAAGAGTAAATGGAGGGAATGTAGAGTAAACGATCTATTGTAAGAGTGTGGTGTTTGATAGGGAGAAAACCAAGAACACAGTGAAGGAACACAGTGTCTTGGTGTCGTAGCGCCGTGACTTATGTAACACCGAATAACAAAGTTTAGGTTAATGCCTATCGACTACACGAGGGCAGTAAGGCAGACACAAAAGGCTTGTTCAATCTTCTACTAGAATACGACCCACAACAATCATTGTTATATCCAGGTTCCCATTTGTACTGCTAGGTGAACAGGGACAAAATGTGGAAACAAATTTGTCGTAAAGTCCGGTCGGTGCGAGTTTAATTGAGGTTGTGCACTTTGGAGGTGGTTGTGGTGCACCGTGCAGCAGCGACTGCCCCACGACAGTGAGTGACTTACCTATCAGAGGCAGGAGTGTGGCCAGGAGGAAGAGTAACCCACGGCAGTGAGTGACTTACCTATCAGAGGCAGGATTGTGGCCAGGAGGAAGAGTAACCCACGCCAGTGAGTGACTTACCTATCAGAGGCAGGAGTGTGGCCAGGAGGAAGAGTAACCCACGGCAGTGAGTGACTTACCTATCAGAGGCAGGAGTGTGGCCAGGAGGAAGAGTAACCCATGGCAGTGAGTGACTTACCTATCAGAGGCAGGAGTGTGGCCAGGAGGAAGAGTAACCCACGGCAGTGAGTGACTTACCTATCAGAGGCAGGAGTGTGGCCAGGAGGAAGAGTAACCCACGGCAGTGAGTGACTTACCTATCAGAGGCAGGAGTGTGGCCAGGAGGAAGAGTAACCTACGACAGTGAGTGACTTACCTATCAGAGGCAGGAGTGTGGCCAGGAGGAAGAGTAACCCACGGCAGTGAGTGACTTACCTATCAGAGGCAGGAGTGTGGCCAGGAGGAAGAGTAACCCACGGCAGTGAGTGACTTACCTATCAGAGGCAGGAGTGTGGCCAGGAGGAAGAGTAACCTACGACAGTGAGTGACTTACCTATCAGAGGCAGGAGTGTGGCCAGGAGGAAGAGCTTTGGGGTGGCACCTGATCCCATCATTATGTACCTGAGAGACAGAGACATTATATAAGTAAACAAGTGAACATGTGCATATATAAATAAATACACATAAATATACATATATTTATTTATACAGAGAGAGGGGGGGGGTGGAGGGGAGAGTACTTTGCATTTAACGGAGTGAAATGATAATAACAGAGATAAAAGAAATACTACAGTATTAATTGCCAAAGCTGAGATAAGGAAGGCGGTGGCTCTGGGGGAGGCGGTGGCTCAATCGGTAGAGAAGTGGCCTGCGGTCCTTCAGGACCCAGGTTCAAATCCCCACTGGGGCAGGGAACAGTTTAATGATTTGAATTTCATACAAAGCAGACTTTACTGATCTACCAGATGACCCGCCGACATGTCGTAAAAATACCCCCGCTAATACCAATACACCAGTCCTGTCCTGTATGAGACAGCCCTAGCATGTATTCAATAAGGACGGTGGGTGTTAGCGCCGAAGTGGTGACATGTACAGTAGAGGTGTATGGTAGGAGGACTACTGGGCCTCGGGAGTAGGCTGTGAAGTCTATGCCCTGCGTCGATCACAGAAAAAAATAAAAATTATGCTGTACCATGATGTAAGTGTGGGAAGTAGAAGGGGAGACATTTTAGCTCCTTCACTCCGATGGCGTATTGTGTTGTGTCCTTGCTGTGATCAGAGGATTTTATTGAGCTTTGGGAAGACTTCTTCCTCTTGTTGTGGCCAAATTAATAAAGGCTGAAGCTGACAGGTATAGATCAGTAAGTCTCTCCTAAACAAAGCAAAAATCGTCCATCAGTAGCAAGAGAAAAATAAGAGGCGTCCTCGTGGTGTCTTCGTTGACGCCTTCAGTCTAAGGATGCCATCTTTATTTTATTCTTGCTACCTACAGACTGTTTTATTAAGCCTTGAAGAGACCTGTCGTAGCATCGGAGTTAGACGCAACCTACGGACGATGTTTCAAGCTTTGGGGAGACCATGTCCAGTGTTGTAGTTATTTGCCTCCATCAACCCCTTCAGCACGTTATCTGTCTCCTTGTGCTGAAGAAAATCGTCCTGGGGTAGCCTCAGTAAAACCAATAATTAATTAAACTGAACGGACAGTCTAGGTATGGGTGTGTATTTAACCTCTTGAACCCGATGACCAATGGTAACTATCATTCTTGCTGCCACCAGACGATTTTATTCAGGTTGAGGCAGACCTTGGCAACTGGAGGGCTTAGATATAGGCTCCATTAACCCCTTCACAACGAGGGGTCTTTCAGAAGCTTAATACAATGGTGTGGAGCCAGCCAGAACAAACAGAACTATTACTAAGATGACATATTTTGCGGGTCATTCTGGCTGTCTCCACACCAAGTGATTCAGCGTAGCAGAGATGACCCAACTGAACGTGTTATATTTACCCTTCACTGATAGGTTTGCTGCCAGACGTACCACCCTAAGCTGGACAAAATAATAAAATAATAATAATGATAATGATGATGATGTTTTGTGGAGGTAAGAATTAATGAACCCGTCAGTCCAGTGATGTGTTTTGATATTGTTCAGGTTTTTGCATTTCTCAGTCCTATCCCACTGGCTGTATCATTATCTCCAGACCTCGTGTCTATTAATACTGCCACTCATTCTGTCCACCATCCACTCATTCGACGCAGTGCAACCTTCAGATGAAGCAAAAGAGGCATATATAGAGGTATTTGCTGATTACAAGCCAAACAGTTTCCTGCACGGGGCTGTTCGGCCAGACTGCCCTGGGAACAACTACTACAGTACAGTTTCCTGGAGTCCAGGGTACCATTTACATGCAATTAATGGTAAGAGAAAGTCTCAAAGTAGGGCTAAAGATGAACCGGAGTAAAATTAATATTTCATTCACAGACACCAAAGAGAGTCATCAGAATAAACGGAGAAATTCATGAGGAAGTTGAGGAGTACAATTACTTGGGACAAATAGTAAAATTAACGAAAGATCATGATAGTGAAGTAAAAAGACGCATTACAATTGGATGGAAAGCTTTCGGTAAACATAGAGGCATCATGAAAAGTACCTTGCCAATTTGTATGAAACAAAAAGTATATAACGAATGTATAATTCCAGCTATGACGTATGGTTGTGAGACCTGGAAACTGACAAAATCGATGGAAGATAAATTAATCCGTTCTCAGAGAGCAATGGAAAGGTCAATGTTGGGAATATCTTTAAGAGACAGGAAAAGATCAACTTGGGTGAGAGAGGAGACTATAAGTTATAAAAGAGGCTGAGAATGTGGTGGATGGAAGGGTGCAATGAATAAATGTGTTGGGAGAGTTGAATGATTCATTGCTCACAACGGAGGAAGTGGAGAAGGCAGTAAAGGAGATGAAAACAGGGAAAGCTGCAGGTATGGATGGGTGTGCTATGGAATGCCTGAAGGGTGGTGGAGTGACTATTGTTGACTGGTTAGTAAGATTGTTGAATGTGTGATTTGTGCAAGGTATGGTGCCAGTTGACTGGGCAAGTGTTTGTTTGGTCCCGTTGTATAAAGATAAGAGTGATAAGTATGAATGTACTAGCTTTAGGGGTATAAGTCTGTTGAGTGTTGTAGGTAAGGTGTAAGGTAGAGTGTTAATTATGAGAGTTAGAGAGGGTACAGCGGGAGTGATTGGTGATGAGCAGTGTGGCTTTAGGAGAGGGAGGGGATGCGTGGATCAGGTGTTTGCTGTGAGACAAGTGTGTGAAAAGTATTTAGCGAAAGGCAAGGATGTGTTTAGGGCGTTCAGGGATTTAGAGAAAGTGTATGATAGAACTGACTGGGAGGCTTTGTGGACTGTTTTAAGATTGTATGGACTTGATGGTAGGTTATTAAATGGGATGAAAAGTTTTTATGTAAATAGTAGAGCGTGTGTAAGAGTGGGAAATACTGTGAGTAATTGGTTTCCCGTGAGAGTGGGGCTGCGGCAGGGATGTGTGATGTCGCCTTGGTTGTTTAATATTTATATGGATGGTGTTGTAAGAGAGGTGAATGCAAGAGTGTTAGGGGGAGGTCTGAGTCTGGTGAATGTTGATGGCAGAGAGTGGAATCTGAAGCAGCTGCCGTTTGCGGATAATACTGCATTGGTGGCTGATTCAGAGAAGAGATTGAGACAGTTGGTAGAGGAGTTTGGAAGGGTGTGTGAAAGGAGGAGATTGAATGTAAATAAGAGTAAAGTGATGAAGTGTAAGAGGTTGGTAGATGGTAGGAGGATGAATTATTGTTTTAAGTGATGCATTGCTTGAGGAGGTAGAGTGTTTTAAGTATTTAGGGTCACATGTTGCTGTGGATGGAAGAATAGATGCAGAAGTGAAGTTTAGAATGAATGAAGTAGGTAAGGTGCTGGGAGGAACGAAAAAAGTGTTTAGATGTCTTTCGCTTAGAATGGATGTAAAGAGAAGGCTGTATGAAGGTGTTGTGGTACCGGCTGCGTTATATGGGGCTGAAACATGGAATATGGGTGTAGCAGAGAGGAAAAGTTTGAATGTAATGGAGATGAGGTGTCTGAGGAGTATGTGTGGAGTGACGCGTATGGATTGAGTGCGAAATGATGAAGTGGGAAGGAGAACTGGAGTTGTTCGGGAGATGGCTGGTAGAGTTGAGCAGAGGGTGTTGCGATGGTTTGGGCATATGGAGAGAATGGATAATGAGCGATTGGTGAAAAAGATAACTAGATCTGATGTGAGAGGTGTAAGGCTGAGAGGAAGACCACGAATAGGATGGATGAACAGTGTGAAGAGAGCGCTGGATGCGAGAGGGATGACTGTTGAGCAAGGAAGAGTGGCTGTGCGTGACAGAAATAAATGGAGAGAAATTGTGAAAGAATAAGTGATGACGCAGCCCTGAGGGGATATTCTCTCTCATTTGGTCTGATCAGCTGATCAGGTCAGGTGTGGGTAAGGGGATGGGTCCATTATGAAGTGGCAGGGGTAAACCAGCTCTGCTGTCGGACCCTGCTGTGGATGTCACTGATTGCACTGTGCAGTTGACCGTCAAGTCTCCTTCGTGCGGTGTGGTGCAGTTAGGATGTGTCTCTTCTCCCCTTTGGGGCTAAGATGCGAATGAATGTATTTGAGTGGATGAGTAAATTGGGAGTGTGTCGTCCTGTCTCGGCTACCTCCCTTTTCTTGGGAGAAGCAGCCTAGGTATATATATAGATAAAAGAATAGAAATGGAGGTGGCCAGGCCATGTAGCAAGAATAATGGATAACAATGGAGCAGGAGGTTGACTGACTGGACACCAAGAGAATGTAAGCGTAGCAGAAAAAGGCCAGACAGGAGGTGGAGAGATGAGATAGAGAAATTTGCAGGGAAAACGTGGCAAAGATTCATTCCCAGTCCAGCTCTCGCCCAAGGCAGACATCTCGATGCCTGAAGTTCGAGCTCCTGTTTCCACTGCTCACGCCTACGACCCGTTGAGGGGGGCATCTCGCAGTAGTTCGAAGCCGCCGGGAGCCAGTAAGATCGTGGGTGCGGTGGTTTGGTTCAATGTGAAGTCTGGGTACGGGTTCATCAAGCGCCGGGACACCGGTGTTGATGTTTTCGTGCACAGACTCGGGATCATTGCACCAAATCTCCGACACTTTCGGCGTTCTCTTGGCGAGGGTGAAACAGTGGAGTTTCGTCTCCGTCAGTCTCCTAAGGGTCCTGAGGCTAATGATGTCACTGGGCCTGGGGGTGTTGCTGTGCAGGGCTCTGCCCATGCACGGCGGCGCCCTATGGCCCAGAGACGTCGGCCTCTCGGTCCTGGGTGTTCTGGGGAGACGAATCTCCTTGTTTCGATGTGTGTCGCCACGGCACAGGCTTTTGGTGGGGGTGACAAGGCTGTTTTGCGCGTTCTCCTCCCTCAGATTTTCGAGGAGAACGGGCTACCGAGCCTTGCCATCCCTCGGAGCTTTGCCGGCGATCCACATTTCGTCCTTCGTCAGGAGCGTCGTCCCCGGCGGCCGCAGTCGCAGCCACGGCCACGTCCACCTCGGCCTCGCACTACACCGTGGAAAAGGCTGCGATTGGATGGCCCCATCAACAGGGCGACTGGCTTGACTGACCCTCCGATCACCGACCCGGATCCGACCACGGCTATGGAATTAGACACAGTCACCGTTTCTGCTGAGGTACACCCCTTGCCTACCGCAGCTGCAGGAGACAGGGCTGCCTCACCTGATCCAGCCGATTCCTTGGATCATCAGGGCCCTTCCTCCCAGGACTCTCCATCTGCTGCTGAGGGTGTGGCCCTCACGCCTGCTGCTGTGCCCGTGGCCTCGCTCTCTACACCTGTGGATGTCCCTGATCACTCTCATCTTCGCCCTGAGCTCGTTGCGATCTTGCCTCCCCATCTTGCTGAGACAACTGCTGTCGATCCTGCAGCTGCTCGTGAGTTCCTAGAGGCTGAACTCGAGCGTGGCTTGGTTGAAGCCATAGAGAAGATGAGGGAGAGCAATGATCTAGGCTGTCCATCTAGCCTACGAGACTCAGGGGATTTGCCGATTTACGAAGATCTCGATCGGGACTCAGAATATACCGACATCGAAGATTCTGATGAGTTGCCTTGAGTTATACCATCCTGCTCCAGTTGTTGCAGCTCGTGACTGCCCTCTGCCTCCTTTACGCTCGTTTGTCCCCGCTTTTTTTTTTTTTTTTTTTTTTTTTTTTTGGCCTGACGGGCTCTCAGTTTGCCCGTTCCCCACCATGCTGTGGGGAGAATATCCAAACAACAACAACAACAACGGCAAAGATTGGCTCAGTCAAGAAATTTGTGGAGAAGGTTGGGGGAGGCCTTTGATCAGCAGTGGACTTGTTGTGGCTGATGATGATAGTGATGAATGGTAACCATATAACCAGATGGCCGCCTGGTGGCCCAGTGGGGTAAGGCATTCCAGCCTTATAGGACCCGGAAGGATTGTCAGCCGAAGAATTGTTGGCGTTTAATGCGCACATGATGCCATTCAGGGGCGAGTGAGGCTGATCACCTTTGCCGTAAATTTTGGGACTGAGTAGGGCTCTACGCATCTAATGGAACAAAAAGAATTTGCTGACAGATAAATAGACAGGGGAAAAAATCTTAGACTATCTGCGTTTCCTTACCAAACCATCCATTGAACATGTTATTATCTGTCAAGTAGTTAGGGGTGATTACACACTGGCATATATACTGAACAGGTAACGAGGTTGTATGAGGCAGGAGGAGGCGGCGGCAGCTGAGTGGGGACAGCAGCGGATTCTAGTAAACTCTGTCATGGCCACGTCTTCTCCAGCACTGTCTTCCAGACGATTTTGTTCAGCTGTGTCATAGAAGGTGATTCTTAATACTGATGCCATAAATTAACCGTCTGATAATTGGGACAGGTCTAGTATTGTTTCAGCTTACGCCAGACGATTTTATTCAGTTGAGTGAGTTATAGGAGCCTAAGTGTTAATACTGATGCCATTACCCTCACCATTGGCACAACTCTGATATTCTGTTACAGCCAACGCCAGACGATTTATTTGGCTGAGTCACGGGAGACAGAGTTAACAGAAATGTGAGATAAAATTTTGGATGGTGGAATACTATCTATCTATCTATCTGTCTATAGCTACACGCCATAATCCAGTAAGGGGTGGCAGTTTGTCTTTAAGTTAGTTATTATACGGGAAGGGGCACTAACCCTCCACCAACCCACTTGTTGACACGTAGGGAAATGGTGGAATATTTGATTGGAATTTGTTAACTACCACTACCAGCCAGCGACGTCTTTATAAGCTGATTCATGGTATATCCAGACGTTTGTAGTTATCTCTGGAGCAGCGTTTACACTCGGAGGGGTTAGATACAGCCTTCATTAACCCCTCCAGTATAACACGACGCTCTTATAGTGAATAACATCGACAGGTGAGGGGAAAATACAATACTAGATATCATTTGTAGGTGTTACATGTCATCAGGTACTTACATCACAGGTATCACGACGTGTTGATTGCAATGATGTCACAGCAGAAGCACAACAGCAGCTGCAACACACAGCTGCATTGTTGTATCACGTTGTGTTTATTGCGGTAATCTCACAGCAGAAGCACAACAGCAGCTGCAACACACATCTGCATTGTTGTATCACGTTGTGTTTATTGCAGTAATCTCACAGCAGAAGCACAACAGCAGCTGCAACACTCATCTGCATTGTTGTATCACGTTGTGTTTATTGCAGTAATCTCATGTCAGAAGCACAACAGCAGCTGCAACACACATCTGCATTGTTGTATCACGTTGTGTTTATTGCAGTAATCTCACAGCAGAAGCACAACAGCAGCTGCAACACACATCTACATTGTTGTATCACGTTGTGTTTATTGCAGTAATCTCATGTCAGAAGCACAACAGCAGCTGCAACACACAGCTGCAATGGGGTGTGTTGTACAAATAGTGTTGTTTTGACTCCCATTGGTTTCGTCAGATGTATTTTGTGTTTTATTCATGCTGTCTCTGGACGAATTTGTTCACCTTCACATAAACTTTTCGTCCAGGAGTTAGGCAGATCCTACATTAACACCTTTACTCTATATACTTTACTAGCATCCTCAGCCACCAGCACAGATATATCAAAGTTACGTCCTTGGCATGAAAGGGTTGAAATCTACATGTATCTGTTCTCACATGTTTTTCCGTGTGTGTTGATGCATAAATATTTTTGTTATCATTTGCCTCAGCATCTTTACTCCTCACTAATTACTTATCACATAGACACATTTTACAGTAGACTGATTTCAAGGCAGCTTCTGAGATAATTATCCGTATTATTATTATTATTATTATTATTATTATTATTATTATTTCACTTCACGAACACACTGTCATAAACCTGTTGATACTAAATAAAACTATCATATTTTCTCTTTAACTTTCAATAGATCAATCTTAGTATAGATTTATTTTGGTATTATGCACACTTTATTCCTAGACTGAAATTGTACACAAGATGAATAATCAGTAATTTAGTGGCAATTAATCCATGTGAAGTGTCCATTGGTGTATGCAACCCCGTCACTACGATATGTCTGGCGTAAGCTGTAATAAACAGGTGTCGTTGGCCAGAACAAAATGCAATAGATGTTATTTCAGCAGCCAGGCCATAGCATTGCAGGTGTGGCAGTGGCCTACTTCCGTCAAGTATAAACCAAGCGATGATGGTGGCTTATATGGCAGGTAAACACAGGCACGCGGGATGGGTGAGGGGGACGGGGAGCGGCACACCCTACCTCACACACTGCTGTAGCAACACTGACCTCCACACGGCACCCTGACCTCACCAACACCCTGCCATCACCCCCCCCAACCACCACCACCACTCTCTCTCTCTCTCTCTCTCTCTCTCTCTCTCTCTCTCATCAATGTGTCGCTGGTTTTGTTTTGTGTGTGTGTGTGTGTGTGTGTGTGTGTGTGTGTGTGTGTGTGTGTGTTTTCAGCTTGTTCCTTGGTCCTGGTGTCTTGAGTTGTAGTGTGTGTGTGTGTGTGTGTGTGTGTGTGTGTGTGTGTGTGTGTGTGTGTGTGTGTGTGTGTGTGTGTGTGTGTGTGTGTTCTTACCAGTTATATCTTTACAGGAATGAATCAAGATCGTACTGTCCCGTGTCCTAAACCATTTTTATCGCACATATTCTAGAATTTATGAATTGTTTTGGCACACACTATTTCATTCGGTAGTGCATTCCACTGACCAATTGCCCTACCTGGGAAACTAAATTTCCTTACGTCTTTATCGCCTCTCCTTTTATGCAGTTTTTTGCAGTGTCCTCTTGCTGATGCATCCCCATAGGTTATCAATTCATTTATGTCTATTTTCTCTTTCCCTGATATGCATTTATATTGCATAATCATGTCTCCTCTTTTCCTTTTCTTCAGTAGTGTCGGTTGATTCACTTTTTCTAGTCTGTCTTCGTAGCTTAGATCCCTTAAGCTTGGTACCCATCTTGTAGCTGCCATTTGTACTTTTTCAATCTTTTCTATGTGTTTTTTGAGATGAGGATTCCAGACTACTGATGCATACTCCAGGGTTGGTCTGATGAATAATATTATCTTCCTCAGCATGTCCTCATTTATATATGTGAATGCTATTCTCATATTAGCAAGCAATGTATACATGTTCCGTACCTTCTCACTGATGTGGTCAGCTGGAGATAGTTTGTTATTGATAATCACTCCTAGGTCCTTCTCCCTTTCTGATATGTGTAGGGTTGATCTTCCTAACTTATAATCCCAATCTGATATTTTTCTCATTTTTACCAAACATAATTACATGACACTTGTCCACCTTGAATTCCATTTGCCATCTATTGCTCCATTGTGTGTGTGAGGGGGGGGGGGAAGAAGCAACCAGAGGCCAATGACTCTCTATGTTGTAGGAATGGCTCTGTTCCATTGGCTGAAAACTATGTAGTATTAACTCAGAATTTTCCACCCACGGAAGTTCAGGCCTCTGGATCTGTGGCCCAAGAAGACCCGTGCCATCTGATGCAGCATGACAGCGGCAGATGAAGCACCTCACACCTAAGATATCAAGAGGCGAATTTCCCACCCCGAAGGTATGCCGTCAAGGCATAAATAAACGTCAGAATGTTTATTTTTTAACCCCCACTGAACTGCTTTTAATTCTCCATGAAGAGTTAGATGACTGCAACTGTGTGAGAATGTTCCATGTCTGAGCAATTGTGTGAGAATGTTAGATGACTGCAGTTGTGTAAGAAAGGTAGGGAATGTTTAATTATGTGTATCTCTTGTCATTTTTTATCCCACAGTGAAAAATAAATTGGCCATCATGTGAAATGTAAGTTTTAGTACCCAGAGTCATACCACAAGTGGCTTTTGCAGACTTAACACATCTCTGTGATTCATTCTCATAGCATCTCAATGTCCTTTTGTATGTAACTAATCTATCTATTTATCTATCTATCCATCTATCTATTGCCAGATGCCTTAATCCCATATGGCCACAAACAAATCACCTCCATGTTGCCCTGTCCCCCGCCATTTCACTGCTCTGCTCCCAGCTCGCATCCCCCTCTCATATACCTCTTCACTCCATCCCTCCATCTCATCCTCGGTTTACTCGTCCCTCTTCCCCTAATAAACAAAATGATGTAGGACAATATTGAGCTGCAAAAAGCAAGATAAATCACTAACAAAAATGAGCTACAGTGCCTGCCATACAACTCATAATGTGGCCTCTTGTAGGTTGGACCATCCACTCGTGTGATAGTTTTCTTTGCTATTTACATCTTACGCTTATAGATTAGTCACTTACAGGAGCAGCCTAGCGTGGACTAACCTACCTTAAGTTTTCCCTTCATATGCTTTTTGTTTTTCCAATTTCTTGCAGTTATCCTTTCATGTTTTTTGTTTATGTTTTGTGCAGCCAGTCTTTTGCAGTTAAATTTGCAGGTTCATAGTTATGTTCTTTGTTCTTCCAGGTTTTTGTAGCTCCACTTTCATGTTCTTTATGTGCTGTGTTTCTGTCAGTGACATATTCTGTGTTTATGTGCATTTTCTGCCTTCTTCTGTTATGTTCATTATGTGTTTTGTTCTGCTAGTTTATGTGCTTTTGTCTGCCAACCTTCTTCATGTATCCTCAGTTATGTTCTTCTCTTGACTCAGTGCGTAGCCAGTTTTTTAAATCATGGCCTATATTCTAGTCGGTTAAGGCAGCTCCCTAACACCTCTTCCCAAGTACAGTAATACCTTGATATACGATACCCTTAGATGTGATACCCCGGCTGAACGATGGGGGTAGAAATACCACCATACCCCGCCTAACGATGGCCAAACCCTGGTTTAGTGATGAGTTTTGATTTTTTTTTTTTTACTAATTTTGATGACATCTTAGACTAAAATTGTGTGTTTAGGTTGATTTACAATGATTTTAGACTTAATGTGTTTTATCCACAGGTGGGGTGAACATTGTCATTTTGGGGTACAGTTTACTAAGCTTGATTTTTTCCAGACTTATATTTGATGATTTTCAGATTTTATTTGTTGGTTTTAGTGAGTTATTTACAGGTGTTAGGCTTAAGTGTGCTTCCTTGACAGCTGTTAGGCTATTTAAAATGGCTCTAAACTTGTTTGGGGGCTCATTTGGGTGGGTGTTGGGCTTGGTTGGGGGGAACCCAAGGCTGGTAAACGGTCAACATTGAAATACATGTTAAAAATTCCCCGATATACGATACCCTGCCTAATGATGGGGTTTTACGTAACCAATTAGATCGTTAAACCGGGGTATACCTGTACTGTCACCATACTCTCCCTAAAAAACGTACATAATCCTATTACCCAGTTGTATCCAAAAATAAATAGCTAAGGACTAGGGAGCTTGCTTAATTGATGAGAATACAAGCCATGTGTACAGTATAGTGACTCACCTCAGTTTGGGGATTCCCTCAGAAAAAGGATGGCATCATTGATATGAGCATTTAAATCCTTCAGTACTTAGCTTCATATATTTTCACTTCATTCAGCTAGATATGAACTCAGGGGACTGGTGGTCAGCATCCCCTGAAAGGAGGATGGTGATCTGCCGCCAATATGCTCCTGTAGACAAGAAAGCAGGGAAGGAAGGGATAATTGATCAGGTAAATGAGAGAGCCTTGGTTAGTAGTGGGCAGTGGTGTTTAGCACAGGAGGCAGTCCAGCACCTGAGGCCCAGTGATGGGTTTTGCTGACCTTACACAACTCTTTTCATTCTCCTGATGAATGGTGGCAGTTTGTGACCATAAACAGGGGAACAGTGATATATGAAGAAATAAACTGGTAAGAAGAAGGTGCTTGGGTGTCTCCCCAACCAGTGGGAATATGACTTACTCATTTACTTAGTCACACTTGTGTAGGAGGTGCCTAGCGTGGGCCAACTGGTATTATAGTACTGGTATTTCTTTGGTGGGTGATGGAAGGTTGGAAAAACTACAAAATACTGTAATATAAAGGTGGAACCAGCAAAGGACTGAAGTAAGTGAACGTGGAGGTAACTGGAGCGAGGTAAGTTGCCTATAGAATTTAATAATGCTGATCCAAGAGTAGCCCCACACAGCAAGAGAATTGGGCACTACTTGAAAAGTATAACTAAAGAAGGTTTAAGGTGTTACAAACCCCGTATATATGAAGATCTGTCAAAAGCTGCCAAAATTATAAGTAAAACCAATAGAGGACATCCCAGTACAGGTAAGAGGTACATGTAAGACTGGTGCAAAGGAGGAGGAGGTTGAGAGATGACAGAAGGGGCAGAAAAGAAATGCATTAATGAAAAAAAAAAAGAAAGAAAAAAGGAGAGGAGATCAAAGAAAGGAGGAGGAAAAATGGGAGGATAAGGGGCAGAAAAGGAATGCATTAATGGAAAAAAAAAATGGGGAAAGCAAAGAAAGGAAAGATGGGAGAGGGGGCAGGAGAGGAAATGTCTGATGAAGAGTAGGAGAAAGGGAAGGAGATGGGGCACTTAATTTCTTTTCTATTTCCTCTTTTCCTCCACCTCTTCCTCTTTTGTTCTTCCTCTTCCTTCTCTTCCTCTTATCCCTCTTCTTCCTCTTCCTTTTCTTTCTTTTGCCCTTCATCCCCTTCCCCCTCTTCTTTTCCCCTTCTTCCACTTCCTCTACGTCCTCTTCTTCATCTGCCCTTTCTTCCTCTTTCTCTCTCCCTTCCTCTTCCTCTTCATTCTTCTTTCTTTTTCTGTTTTCGTCTTTCTCCTTTCTTATGTTTCCTCTGTCTCTTTTCTATTTTCTTGTTTCTTTCTCCTTTCTATCCCATTTCTCCTCTTTCTTCTTCCTTCTTTCTTATATCTTCTTTTTCTTCCATTTATTTCTTCATTCTTTCACATTTCTTTTATCTTGAATGAAGTACAAACTCTAGTATGAATGAATTTAAAGTTCTGCAACGTAAACAATGCCGTAACGGGTAAATTTAAAAACATAACTATGAACATAACGTAAACAGAGGGTGAGAAAACATGAACGAGTGACAACAAAATCTCTATTTGTAGCCTAAATCACTTTAAACTCATAATTTTATTCATCTCAGTAGCGTTTATATATGTCTTACCACATTATTACACACTGTAGAAGTATTAACGTACAGTAATCAAGCGGAAGTATGTTAATGAACTTTGAGAACGTGTTTTGAATGGACAGCCCTCCAACTCGTACTGCCATATGGCCATACTTGCATGCATTTTGATTCACGAAATGCTAGTGTATTTGAAATTATGGACAAAAAAAAAGGCATACTAGCGTGGTTGAGCATAACAGTATAGAAAAACCTGAATGAACTCCTCTCTCAGAACATTTGAATAGCATTGAAATCAATCCAAAATAATTATCTTACTAGAAATGTCGGGGTAACTTTTTGGGCTTGCTAACATCGGTGGTTTAAGCCGAGTTGATTTTTTTAAGGCAATTTTTTCAGATGTAATAGTGTAATATTGCACAAAATCCTTGACCTATTGTGGACAGTAATTGTTGGCTATATTTTATATGCTATAAGAGATACATAACTGCCTTTCTCGTTGAAGAAATAATAGCACAGATTTATTTTTCTGTCGACCTCTTGCATGTTATTGGTGCAGCTCTGCCACAAAATGTCTTTAGACTAATTTATCTTTAAAACATTTTTTACATATACATGGGATTGACAAGGCATAAAATCTTAGTACAATGAGGACGCTGAGTGGCTGTAGAATTTATTATAGGCAGGAGTTTTGTGTATTTGCTAGGTTAATTTAGAATTAACTGGGCAAATTTCTTCTATTTGCTGTATTTAGCATGTTTTCTATTCATCATATGATTCTCCCACGAACCCGGAGCCTCGCTAACGCCGGGAGGGAGGGTATCACCGATGTGGGGTGTCGGCACCTGCCAGCCTCGTACTAAGTAGCAGAGGCTTTGCAACACCTCTTCCATAAGAATTTAGTCTCTACAATAATCTTGAATAAAATCTTGTCTGTGTCTGATCCAAATAGAAGGTATAGGCCTCAACGTTTGTATTTTTTTTTAGGGTATGTGTCTGTTTAGTGCCTCGCGCGGCGATGACAGGCAGGCAATGTGAAGGAGGTGACATTGTAAGGTGCTGCCCTCACGCGGCGATGACAGGCAGGCAATGTGATGGAGGTGACATTGTAAGGCGCTGCCCGCACGCGGCGATGACGATTGACGATGCGATGTGTTGTCAGAGTCAGCGACTCAGCGTTGACAGAAACTCAGTCGCTACTCTACGGCGGGAGGGGGTAGACGATGTTTGCCAGCGAGGAGGTTGATTGATTTGAAGGGCAGAGAAGGGAATGACCTAGGACCGGAAAGGGTACGAGAGAGGGATGGAGGAGGAAGAGAGGTAATAAAGACAGATGTGGAAAGAGGAGGAAGTCGGGAGAAGAGCAATGACAGAGAGAGGGGGGAGGACTGGAGTTTTCTTTTTTTTATTTTATTAGGAATGAATTACAAACACCTTAAAACAGGAAAATCAACCATATTTGGCCACACACACACACACACACACACACCAATAAAAATAAAATACACGCACCGATATATTTTTTGTTTAGGAAGCGGAACCAAAATTTCGAGAGGATGAGAAAAATTATGTTCCTAAAAACTGACTTATAATTTGCTTGCCGGGAGAGCAGGGTTGAGCCTTACCAAATTACTTATGATAATTCTTTCCTCTCTCGTTGTGGTGTGGATGTGGATGTGATAGGAAGCGTTAGGAGAAACACACTGAGGTGGTTTGGCCATGTGGAGAAGATGGAGAGTGAGAGACTGACGAGGAGAGTGTCTGTGAGTGAGATGAAGAGAGGGAGAGGGAGGGTGAGGCCGAGGATGGGATGGAGTGGAGAGGTACATGAGAGAGGGGTGTATGAGCTGGGAGCACGGCAGTGAAATGGCGGGGGACAGGGCGACATGGAGGCGATTTGTTGTGGCCACACCTTGAGGGATTCAGGCGTCTGGCAATAGATAGATAGATAGATTGTTATTCGTTCTATCTACCCATTTATCGCCAGACGCCATAATCCCGAATCTGTCCATCTATCACCGGACGCCATAATCCCGTATCTATCCATCTATTTATCTATCGCCAGACGCCATTATCCCGTATCTATCTATCGCCAGACGCCATTATCCCGTATCTATCTATCTATCTATCGCCAGACGCAATAATTCCGTATCTATCCATCTATCTATCTATCCATCGCCAGACGTCATAATCCCTATCTATCCATCTATTTATCTATCCATCGCCAGACGTCATAATCCCGTATCTATCTATCTATCTATCTATCGCCAGACGCCATAATCTCGTAAGGGGTGGCCGTTTGTCTTTGAGTTAGTTGTGTTACAGGAAGGGGCACTAACCCTCCGCCAACCCACTTGTTGACACGAAGGGAACACGTATGGGTTGGTTATGTGGTTACCACCCAGCGGTGTAAAGCCTCGTACACACCAAGATACAAAGTCGCGCAACATTGACTCTGGACTGTCTCGCATCTGCCTCAGAAAAATCTAAATTTGTCTCGCAACAGTCGCTAGACACTGTCTCTGGGTCACGTACACACCAAGGTACTTTATCCAGCAAAAGTCGCGCGACAGTGTCACTAGACTGTTGCGCGACTGTCTCAGGAAAATATAAATCTCGCGCGACAGTCCAGAGACGAGATTTCGGCTGTATCTTGTGTCCCACTAGATATGGGAGACAAGATACAAGTTGCTCGGTGCGGAGGGGTTTGGCAACGAAGGACGGATTTTTTTTTTTTTTTTTTTTTTTTTTTTTTTTTTTAGGTTCGCATTTACAGATGCACGCCTCCTGCTATGAGGAGTCAGTAGTCACATATTTTTACATTATTTACGCATAACAGATGTACATACCTTGAATAATTATATGTATTTGGTTCTATCCTAAATAATTACTACTCTAATTTGCATAAAAGTTATACATCATCGTTGAAAGATTATGCTGTATGTATATGGGTCTGTCCTAATAATAATTAAGGAATATTTACACGTTTTACATACATCGTTGAAAAATTATGTGTATGTATATGGTTCAGTCATGACATAATTATTAGCTTTAAGGGGCTATCACACGGCACCTCATACGAGGTTTGCCGAGGATACGATGATAAATCGGAACGGTAACGTGGTAAAATTGCCGACGATACCACGGGCATTTGGAACCCATCTGGATGGATTCCTGCCGAGGATATGACGGGCAAAACAGTGTGACCAAAACCTAGGCTACTCGACAGAGAATATATCATACTACATTATTAAACATTTAGCCTAACACTGAATATTTATTAATATTTTATATTAAATATCAATCGTTTTGAAGGCCTTATAAAGAGTTAATATTTCCTACACCGAGGAAACTGTGATGTCGATAAAATATCACCTGTTTACAACTGAGGACTCCACTGCAGGTAGAGTAGACGAACCAGTCGCCACCTGAAAACACCACCACAACAACAACGTACTGATGGCTTTATCATCGATTTCCTGGACAAGGGCAGCTGAATTCGCCCTTATAGAGAAATTGAGGCAGTTCCGCGTGTGTACCAGTTTGTAAACAAAAGTTGCTTCTCCTTATTCTTTACCGAGTCAGCGACAGCGATCACTGTCCACAGTCGCGAGACGGGGCTCTGGCAACAGTGTGAGAAGCATGTCCTTTGCCGAGGATACGAGGAACATGTGTGATAGCGTCCAAGTTTTGTTCCACTTAAATTTTCCTCGGCCGTTCCTGGTACGAGGTACCGTGTGATAGGGCCTTTAGTGACTCCACTGTTGGTTTTGGCAATTATTCATATATATATATATATATATATATATATATATATATGAATAATTGTGTCCACCCCTGTGGCGGGGGGGACACAACCTGGCAGCACTATAGGGTGGTACTACTACTCTGCGGCCAGGTTGTGTTAGGAAGAATACTGCCACCGTATTCCCTGCGTGTCGTAAAAGGCGACTAAAAGGGGCGGCGTGAGGGGACTAGAGACCCCATCCTCTGTTTTTTAGTTCCTAAAAAGAGACAGGCCAGAGAAAGGGATGGGGGATGGAGTTATCCCCGTACCCTGAAGATTGGGTCTATGAATGTGCGTGGATGTAGTACGATTGAGGCTAAAAGGGAGGAGATTGGGAGAATGTTTGTGAGAAGAAAGCTGGATGTCTTAGCTTTGAGTGAAACGAAGATGAAAGGGAAGAGTGAGTCTATGTTTGGAAGTGTGAATGGAAAATTGTCAGGTGTTGATAGAGGAAGGGCAAGAGAAGGTGTGGCCTTGTTAGTGAGTCCGGAAGTACAGCAGCGTGTGACTGAATGGAAGGAGGTGTCATCGAGACTGATGTGGGTGAAAGCGAAATTTGAACGTGAGTTGTGGGTGTTTGTGAGTGCATATGGGCCTGATAGTGAAAGGGATGAAGAAGAGAGGGAGTCTTTCTGGAATGATGTTGATGAGTGTCTGCAGAGTTTTGGAGCGAATGTGAGTGTGGTAATGATGGGAGATCTGAATGCTAGAGTGGGAAATGTAGCAGTTGAAGGTGTAGTTGGTATGCATGGTGTGCCTGGAAGAAATGAAAATGGGGAACGAATGACAGCGATGTGTGTTGAGCGAGAGATGGTGATTGGAAATACGCTGTTTGAGAAGAAAGATATTTATAAGTATACATGGGTGAGACAGGAGGGTGGAAGGGTTGTTGATAGGCTTTGATGGAATATGTGGTTGTGTCTAGGAATGTAATAGGAAGATTGTTGGATGTGAGAGTTCTGAGAGGGGAGGGTGGAGGTATGTCTGACCACTACCTGGTGGAGGGAAAGTTAAGAGCAGGTAAGAGATGGGTGAGAGCTAGGAGGGTTAGGTGTGGCAGGGAGGTTTTGAAAATGAGTGAGTTGGATAAAAGAGAAAAAAAGATAGAGTATCAGGAGAAATTAAAAGATGAGTGGAACGCAGTGAAAGATCGGGAAAATGGCAGTGTGGAGGAGGAATGGCAGTTGTTTAAGAGTGCTGTGGTGGGGCATGCAGAAGAGGTGTGTGGTGTGAGACGTGTGGGTGGTGGTGTAAGAAAAAGAAGTGAATGGTGGTGCGAGGAAGTAAGTATGGCTGTGGCTGAGAAGAGACGTGCATATGAAGTGTGGCTGCAGAGGAGGGATGAGATGTCATATGAAAGGTATAAGGAAAAGAGGAATAGGGCGAGAAGGGCTGTGCGTGATGCTAAAGTGGCAGCAGATGAGAGGTGGGGTAGGCGGCTGACAGAGAATTTTCAACAGAATAAGAAAATGTTTTGGAAGGAGGCGAAAAGGGTGCGAAAGGGAGAGTCTGGGAAGGAAGAACGAGTAAAAGCAGAGGATTGAAGGATGTTAATTGAGATGGATGCAGTAAGGAAGAGATGAGCAGAGTATTTTGAAAGATTGTTAAATGTAGAGGAGGAAAGGGTGGCTGAGATTATGGCGGATGGAAGGGTGCAAGGAATAAATGTGCTGGGAGAGTTGAATGATTCTTTGATCACGAAGGAGGAAGTGGAGAAGGCAGTAAAGGAGATGAAAACAGGGAAAGCTGCAGGTATGGATGGGTGTGCTGTGGAATGCCTGAAGGGTGGTGGAGTGACTATTGTTGACTGGTTAGTAAGATTGTGAAAGGTATGGTGCCAATTGACTGGGCAAGTGCTTGTGTGGTCCCCCTTGTATAAAGGCAAGGGTGATAAGTATGAATGTACTAGCTTTAGGGGTATAAGTCTGTTGAGTGTTGTAGGTAAGGTGTATGGTAGAGTGTTAATTATGAGAGTTAGAGAGGGTACAGAGGGAGTGATTGGTGATGAGCAGAGTGGCTTTGGGAGAGGGAGGGGATGCGTTGATCAGGTGTTTGCTGTGAGACAAGTGTGTGAAAAGTATTTAGCGAAAGGCAAGGATGTGTTTTGGGCATTTATGGATTTAGAGAAAGCATATGATAGAATTGATAGGGAGGCTTTGTGGACTGTTTGAAGATTGTATGGACTTGATGGTAGGTTACTAAAAGGGGTGAAGTTTTTATGTAAATAGTAGAGCGTGTGTAAGAGTGGGAAATGCTGTGAGTGATTGGTTTCCTGTGAGAGTGGGGCTGCGACATGGATGTGTGATGTCGCCTTGGTTGTTTAATATTTATATGGATGGTGTTGTAAGGGAGGTGAATGCAAAAGTTTTAGGTGGAGGTCTGAGTCTGGTGAATGTTGATGGTGGAGAGTGGAATCTGAAGCAGCTGCTGTTTGCGGATGATACTGCACTGGTGGCTGATTCAGAGGAGAGATTGAGACAGTTGGTAGAGGAGTTTGG
The DNA here is from genome assembly GCF_032717465.1 of Coenobita brevimanus. NCBI lineage: Eukaryota > Metazoa > Arthropoda > Malacostraca > Decapoda > Coenobitidae > Coenobita > Coenobita brevimanus. The sequence continues at coordinate 18,572,096 of NC_136965.1, read as the reverse complement.
AAGGGTGTGTGAAAGGAGGAAATGGAAGTAAATGAGAATAAGAGTAAAGTTATGAAGTGTACGAGGTTGGTAGATGGTAGGAGGATGAATATAGTTTTGAATGGCGAGTTGCTTGAGGAGGTAGAGTGTTTTAAATATCTAGGGTCACATGTTGCTGTGGATGGAAGAATAGATGCAGAGGTGAAGTTTAGAATAAATGAAGTAGGAAAGGTGCTGGGAGGAATGCAAAAAGTGTTTAGAGGTCGTTCACTTAGAATGGATGTAAAGAGAAGGCTGTATGAGGGTGTTGTGGTACCGACTGCATTATATGGGGCTGAAACATGGAATATGGGTGTAGCAGAGAGGAAAAGTTTGACTGTAATGGAGATGAGTTGTCTGAGGAGTATGTGTGGAGTGACACGTATGGATTGAGTGCGAAATGATGAAGTGCGAAGGAGAACTGGAGTTGTTCGGGAGATGGCTGGTAGAGTTGAGCAGAGGGTATTGCGATGGTTTGGGCATATGGAGAGAATGGATAATGAGCGATTGGTGAAAAAGATAACTAGATCTGATGTGAGAGGTGTAAGGCTGAGAGGATGGATGGACAGTGTGAAGAGAGCACTGGATGCGAGAGGGATGTCTGTTGAGCAAGGAAGAGTGGCTGTGCATGACAGAAATAAATGGAGAGAAATTGTGAATGAATAAGTGATGACGCAGCCCTGAGGGGATATTCTCCCGCATTTGGTCTGATCAGCTAGTCAGGTCAGGTGCGGGTAAGGGGATGAGTCTGTTATGATGTGACAGAGGTAAACCAGCTCTGCTGTGGGACCCTGCTGCGGATGTCACTGATTGCATTGCGCAGTTGACCCTTATGCGGTGTGGTGCGGTGAGGATCTGTCCGTTCTCCCCTTTGGGGCTAAGATGACAATGAATGTGTTTGAATGGATGAGTGAATGGGGAGTGTGTCGTCCTGTCTCGGCTACCTCCCTTTCCTTGGGGGAAGCAGCCTAGGTATATATATATATATATATATATATATATATATATATATATATATGGCCTGGACGCGCGACAAAGTCGCTGGACTGGCTCTCAATTGTCTAGCAACAGTCCAGCGAAAAAGTAGCAGAAATGTCTAGCGACCGTCTGGCAACAGTCTCTAGACAATCCAGAGACAAAGCTGCCTTGTCTCCAGTGTGTCTCTGGACTGTCACTCGTCTGTATCTGGATTGTCTCGCAACAGTCGAGATACAGAGTCGCTCGACTGTCTCTAGACTTTGTATCTCGGTGTGTACAAGGCTTAAATGGTTTCCTGGTTTACAGGAAACCATTAGGCTTGTCATGCAACGTGAAGCCACCTGAAAAGGAAAGATAAGTAATAAAAAGTGACAGGAAAGATGGGAGACATAGGAAGAGAGGAGGACAGACACAAAGACTAATAAAAGTGAAGGAAGAAGTAGGCAACACTAAATCAAGTATCGGTAGAGAGGCGGCCTGCAGTCCTGATGGACCCAGATTCGAATCCAGGCTGGGGCAGGGAACAGTTTAAGGATTTGAATTTCATAAAAGCAGACTTTCCTGATCTACCAGAAGACCCGCCGACATGTCATAAAAGTACCCCCGCTAATACCAATACATCAGTCCTGTATGAGACAGCCCTAGCATGTATTCAATATGGACGGTGGGTGTTAGCGCCGAAGTGGTGACATGTGGAGAGGTGTATGGTATGTAGGAGGACTGCTGGGCCTTGAGAGCAGGCTGTGAAGCCTATGCTCAGAGTCGGACACACAAAAAAAAAAAAAAAAAATAAAATAAAAAGTGAGTGGATGATGGTGAGAAATAAGAAGAGAGGAGGACAGCCACACAAAAAAAAAATAATAAGTAAATAAATAAAATAATGAAGATGAAGGAAGAAATAGGCAGCACTACATCAAGTGAGTGGATGATGATAAGAAATAAGGTGAGAGGAAGATAGACACAGAAAACGAATGGTAAAGGTGAAGGAAGAAGTAGGCAGCACTACATCAAGTGAGTGGATGATGGTCGCCACCTTTGAATCACATCCATTATTCCTTTCTTGAAGTAGTCGGCCACCTCCAATATTTTGCTCAGTTGCCGCTGTGTTGGTCTCGTCATTACCGTATGTGTTGTGTCTTTGGCCTTCTCATATTTACACTGAGTTCGGCAGGTTCCTCGTGCTCCATCTCCTGTTTGGCTTTGTTGAGTGACATGTCTTGGTGCTGTGGAGGAGGCAAATAATGTCACTCCTCATGCCATCAGTCAAACCTTCCCCCGGTGTTCTTTTGGCCCCTTGCACTGGTACCCTAAGTGCACCAGTGAAGGGTGTTGCCGGGACTGACGTGTGCGCGGGTACTTAGCGTCACCCACGTTGGATGGCTGCCACAGACACTGCCCCTCACTGACGCTATGTTTATTATCATATCCTCTCAGTGGCAACACTTCCAAAATGGCTGGAGTGTCGTAACATGAGCACTGACCCCCTGCTGTGGTGGTAGGTGAACCTCTAGGTCACCCCAGTCCTCTGTGATCAATCCAGCCACCTCCAGCCCCGTGTGTTCATTGCCTTACATGGCCGTGCACAGTAAACACCCTGGAATGTTGGAATGATCTCCTGACTGAATGGCTACATCAGACTGGTAGTGTTTGGTGAGAACTAAATCGCTTTTATTGCTGTGTGGCAACTACAGTATAAGTGCCATGTCCAGGCCAGCTGTACGGTGCTATCATCGCTTCGTTTTTCATCTCGTTTCGTTTATAAAGGCTCCATCCTGCTTGCATGCATCGGCCTTGGTCACATAATGGCGGCTCTCCATGATGCTTGATCTCTGGCAGCCTCCCTTTTCAGTCCCTTATCCATGAGGTCACACTCAGTGACCTCGCCCCGTTTTTTTTTTTTTTTTTTTACGGTCTACCTCTCGCATCCCTAACCCTAATGTTCACACTTCTCACTTTCTGCTGCCTTATTACTTGGCAAACTATTAACAAGCCAAATGCAAAACACTTGCAGTCATACTTAGAGTGTTCAGGAACGACAGAAGCAATCCTCTTCGTAAACTGTGTGTAGGTGAACAGCGAATGAGTCTGACATGGTATGATGGCCATCATGACTTCACGATTAGAAATTTAAATGGATGTAATATATTCGTTCTTAGTCTCTCACTCTCCATCCCCGGAACTTACACCTCCCTCTCTCATACACCTCTCTACACCATCCCTACATCTCATCCTCTATCTCCCCATTCTTTCCCCTCCTCCACCCGACTCACATACACTGGTTTATCGTGCAGGGATTGACTAATGAGTGTAGTAGCTACGTGGTTAGTTTTTCTTTATTATTTGTCATGTGTGGCTAAACTTACGTCTTTATGTCGCTTATTTCGTTACATATCCGGATTTACTGAAGATTTATTTTGGTGTATTAACCATTTAACTTCATTACACACCAATCAGGATATGTTTTAATTCATGATTCATACGTACGTAACTAGATTCATAATACACGAGTATGCCATAATATTTGTAGCAAAATTACGTTTTCTATCATTCCGTCACCAAAGAGAACGTGTAAATAGAGACGGGAAACAAATGTATTTTACGGCAAGGCTGAGATAAATGAGGAAGTAAAGGAACGTTGTGCTGTTGATATGGATGTGGAGTTACGTGGAGAGACAGACAGGCAAATTAGGAAGTAAAGAAGCGTTGTTATGTTGGTGTGGATTAGAGGTGCGTGGAGAGACAGACAGACAAATGAGGAAGTGAAGGAGCGTTGTGGTGTTGATGTGGATGTGAATTGACGTGGAGAGACAGACAGACAAATGAGGAAGTAAAGGAGCGTTATGGTGTTGAAGTGGATGTGGAGTTACGGGGAGAGACAAACAGACAAATGAGGAAGTGAAGGAGCGTTGTGTTGTTGATGTCGATGTGGAGTTGCGTGAAGAGACAGACAGACAAATGAGGAAGTAAAGGAGCGTTGTGTTGTTGATGTGGATGTGGAGTTGCGTGAAGAGACAAACAGTCAAATGAGGAAGTAAAGGAGCGTAGTGGTGCTGATGTGGATGTGGAGTTACGTGGAGAGACAGACAGTCAAATGAGGAAGTAAAGGAGGGTTGTGGTGTTGATGTGGATGTGAACGAAAGTGTTGGGAGAAGTACCCTGAGATGATGTAGCCATGTGGAGATAATGGAGAATGAGAGGATAGTGAATGTGAGCGAGGTGCAGCGTGAGAGAGGGAGAGGGAGACCGAGGAAGAGGTGGAGGGATGTGGTGGTGAGAAGATTGAGGAAAGTGTGAGCAGGAGGGAAGACAGACAGATGCTGGAGGACAAGATGACATGGAAACTGTTCGTGGCAAAGCACTTCTTCATGACTAGCATCATATTAGAGTTTATTTCACGTAGCCCAGTGACAGAATAAGATAATACCGCGGCTCCACGTCCATAGCACTTCTTCGTGACTAGCATCGTATTCCAGCGTTAATCTATTGTTATATCTCAGTATTGGCGATGGAGAAACGGCAGTAATAATAATTTTGTTTCGTTTTTTCTTTTCGTTTAGTTTTGTTTATAAAGACCCCAACCTGCTTACATGCGTCGGCGTTGGTCACCTAATGGCGGCTCTCCATGCTGTTCGATCTCTAGCAGCCTCCATGTTCACTCCCTTATCCCTGAGGCCAAACTCCATGACCTCGTCCCAGGTTTTTTTCGGTCTGCCTCTCGCAACCCTACCCCCAACGTTAACACTTTTCACTTTCTGCACCCAATTGTCATCCTCCATCCTCTCCACATGCCCAGACCATCTCAATCTACCCCTCCTCATCACAACATTAATACACTCCAGTCCCATCCTTCCTCCCAAACCATCTCAATCTACCCCTCCTCATCACAACATCAATACACTCCAGTCCCATCCTTCCTCCCAAACCATCTCAATCTACCCCTCCTCATCACAACATCAATACACTCCAGTCCCCTCCTTCCTCCCAAACCATCTCAATCTACCCCTCCTCATCACAACACCAGTACATTCCAGTCCCATCCTTCCTCCCAAACCATCTCAATCTACCCCTCCTCATCTCATCACCAATACACTCCAGTCCTAGCCTTTTTTCCGAAACCATCTCAATCTACCCCTCCTGATCAAAACACTAATACCCTCCAGTCCCACCGTTCCTCTTAACTCTTTCATCGTAAACCTAGCCCCCCCAGGCCTCGCATTCAAGGACGCACTGCATATCTACCTAATTATTATCATTTCTGCACGATTGAGCCTGCGAATATCCTCTTCCTTTACTGCCCAGGTCTCACTTCCATACAGCACTACACTCCTAACACATGCTGTATACAGAGATCTCGTAGCACGGAGGGAGAGTCCTCTCAATGTCAGGATAGACAACAGCTCCCTGAACTTCTTCCAACCATTCCTCACTCTTGCCACAGAGTTGCTCCAGCCGCACCTCCAGCACATAACATGTCTCCCAAAAAACAAAACTCTTCCACACACTCAAGAGACTCATCAACAAGATCAATCCTTTCATGCCTTGCAATATCCACATGCTTTCCCCGACACACACACACACACACACACGCACACACACACACAATACTCTCTAATAGAACTTACTGGTGGGGAAATGTGTGGATGTAACTGTGGTGGTGTGGGAGGTTGCCATGGTAACACACAGGCACCTCCCACCAGTCAAGCAAAGATTTCTTTTGCAATTTATTTTTTAATAGGGCTGGTAAAGAGAGCTGTATGATCATGAGAGTTAATAGAGACAGCATTAACACTCTCAGAGTAGTATGACTCACTCTCAACTGAATGCTATCGCCAAGCAGTACCTGGAATAGAATGCCAGAGTTGCCCCTACCATGAAAGGGCCCGGGTACCATCTAGTGGTTGTAAAAGTAGCCGGACAAGTTTCTCGTCTTGGTAGGCGTCGCTACTTGGCTACTTTTGCTAGTGGCCGTATGACAATGGAAGGACGAGGGTGTGTGTGTGTGTTGCTGTTGCATCATTCCCCTGAGGTAAATGTTGGATATTTGCTGTTTTTAGCCATTAAGGTGACTACATTAGGACACAAGGATATCTCACTGACAGCCAGGAAGTATCATGGCCCAAAGAAATAATACCTATGAGGCTACTAGACGTAATTCTGATGAGACAAGGGGGATGTTAGTGTGAGGGAGATGAGGAGGCCTTGTAGTCCAGTGTTACCGTTTTGTGGAAAATCGTCTGCTAATGTGGAAAAACAAATGAACGACGTGCATGGATGTGGGCAGGCGGACGTCATTCCACACTAGTGTGGAATTTTTTTCCACACTAATTGTTCACGTTATTTTGTAGGAATAAGGGGGATTTTGTCATGATTGGAAGGCACTAACATGTATTGTTATTCAGACCCTTCACAGTTAAACCAACGAATATGTAGCGTTTGTCTATAATACTGTCATTTAAAACAAGGAAGAATACGTCGTTGAACAGTCTACCTCAACCCAACCGGCGATATCATAAAAAAAAAAATTATTATTATTATTATTTACAAGACACGTGCCAACCATTAGCAGTCCACACTTACTTTGTAATATTAAAGAAATACCGAAACAATGTTGTAAATCGTGTACAGTTGATATACTAGAAAACTTGGATGTGGATAAACTTCCTTGTCTCTTGGCTGGTTATTAATCAACATTTGCTGACTTATTAACTCTCTTAATCATTTAACGTCCTTACACTTGAATCATAATAGGTCTGACATCATTAATAATATTATACCCTCTCTTCCAGTATTCACAGTATACCAAATTTTATGGTAGTTATACCAACAATACATCCTCTGTCATCCTGGTTACTAAACGAGACCGTGTGCAATAATGACGTCACAACCAGTGTGCAATTCACGGCAACTCTGCAGTACAGTTTGGCACCTGAATGTAAACTGATAAGTGCGAATCAGATTTCAGAGGGACAGTGTGATGGGAAAAAAATATTGTATGTAAGTTATTTTGTCCTGAAGCGCATGCACACACACACACACACACACACACACACACACACACACACACACACACACACACACACACACACACACACACACGTACGTATATTGTAGTGCTGTTCCTTCATTTTACGAAGACCAAGATACACACACACACACACGTATATTGTAGTGCTGTTCCTTCATTTTACGAAGACCAAGATAGTCGTCTTTTTGCAGCTTATTTCCCGTAGTTCAGTGAAAGAATTAAACTTACAGCTCTACATCATTTCCATACCACTTCTTCGTGACTAGCACCATCCTAGTGTTAACCCCATGTCACAACACACAATTTAAGAAAGAGACTGCAATTTTACGCCAAGTTAGAGTGAACAGGCTATAGTAGTGATGCTGCAACACGCGTATATTTGTCCTCTTGTTTACAGGTCAGTCCACACGCAGTCCTTCGGTCACGTCTTCCACAGAACAGGTAACGCATGGACAGCCAGCGTAACTAAATGGCAGACCAGAGATGGAGTGAGAGGATGAGGCACACAGAGAACAAGATAGAGATGATACTCGCAGATCCACCGAGCTGGGACGGAACAAGCTAACAACCAAAGGATCAGAGTGGAGACAGGTGAGAGGGGTCCTTATCCTGCAGTGGTGTGTCACAGGCTGATGATGATGATGATGATAATGATGATGGTGATTATAATACAGCTAGTACTGGCGATAGCGGTGAGGATTTAACCTATGTACGAACTAACAGAAATAGGATGAATATGATGATGATGATGATGATGATGATACTGATGATGATGATGATGATGATAACGGTGACGTCGAAACTCCTGTACCAATTAACTAAGCTGGGATTATTGTGATGATGATGATGATGATGAAACTATATACTCTATGAAACAGCTGGGATGATGACAGTTATGATGATGATGATGATGACAATGATGATGATGATGATGATGATGATGATGATGTGACTCCCGTACAAATTCTACAATAAGATTAAAAGGCAATGATGAATATGATGATAAAGGTGATGACTCTGATATAACATCTGTTCTACATCATTTACAGTGTTGGGGTGACAGTGACATGCTGCTGACGATGATGATGATGATTAGGACGACGAGGAAGATGATGATGATGATTACGACAACGAAGATGAAGACGACAACGACGATGATGACGACGACGACGATGATCTTCAAGTCACTGGCTGAGTCACATCCTCCTTTCCTTTTCGTTTAACCTCAAAGTAACTGGGCATTGTGTGTGTGTGTGTGTGTGTGTGTGTGTGTGTGTGTGTGTGTGTGTGTGTGTGTGTGTGTGTGTGCGCGCGCGCGCTTGCTTATGTTCGTGTATGTATATCTTGGTTGATGATACAATAGTTATTCAAATGGCAGAATTATTTCCACACATTCATAGTTTAATTTCAAGGGTAAATATTAGGCCAAGAATTTAGGACCTTTTACCCATAGAGTTACGAGACACTTAGGCAATATTCTGAAAAGCTTATTACATCCCATAGACCACAGCACAGGGTTCCATAAGTCACTGATCACCGTCTCTTTATGTATCGTTAGGAAGTGGATGAATATGAGTGAAGTAATACATATATTTAGGTCTTTATTTAAAGGTAAGAATTAACCTCACATATTCTTTTTAATTTTAAGGATACAACACATGATTTTCTACATTTTATCATAGTAGCTCTAGGACCGGCCCTGACCGTCTGCTTCTCACTAACCATGTTGAGAGTAGAGGTGTTGTACTCATATATGCTTTACACATTATAGTGAAGCTAAGTTACATTCTACCAGCCCCACACACTAAATCACATTCAATCACTCACCCACACCACACCATACCATACCACCCTCTCACACCGTATCACACCACACCATACCAGTCTCTCACACTACACGACACGAATTCACACTCCCACACCACACAAAATCACCCTCCCACACCACACATAACCACCCTCCTACACCACACCACACTACACAAAATCCTCCTCCCACACCACACCACACAAAATCACCCTCCCACACCACACCACACATAACCACTCTCCCACACCACACCACACCTCACCACACAACCCTCCCCACACCACACCGCACAACCCTCCCCCCCACCACACCACACCACACCACACCACACCAGGGAGATTAACCTAAGGGGCCTGAAGCTCCCGCATCTAGTAATTCTGATACTGTTTCCAGGTAACTCCACACACACACCTCAGGTCACGTCTTTCACAGAAGAGATAACAGAAGGACAGCGAGTGTAACTGAATGGCAAGCCAGAGATGGAGTGAGAAGAAGAGGTGCACAGAGAACAAGATGGAGAGATGATATGATGCAGATCTACCGAGCAAGGACGGAGCAGGCTAACAATCGATGGATCAGAGTGGAGAAAGGTGAGAGGGTCCTTATCATGCAGTGGTGTGTCACAGGCTGATGGTGATGATATTGATGGTAATAATGATGTTGATGCTGATGGTGGTGATGCTTTAACATCTCAACGTATGAGGTTACAGAATGCACAGTGAGGCTGCATAGCCAGGAAATGGAAGAATATGAGTGCATTTAAGTATTTATGTAATATGATAAATATGGATGGATGATTAGAGAGAGGATGAAGTGACTGGAATGATGCGTCAGGGAAGGAGGGTTGCTTGTTCTCTAAAAAGCAGTGATTAGGAAGAGGGAACTGAGGATGAAAGTATGAAAAAAAAGGGCACTGCATGCTGTGATTCCCACTTCAAAGTATGGAAGTGAAGCTTGGATCTTGTTGGAAGGACGCAAGTCAAGAGTGAGAGCGGTGGAAATGAGCTTCTTGAGAGGAGCATGTGGAGTTTCATAGAGAGACAGACAGACAAATGGGCAGATGAAGGAGCGTTGTGATGCTGATGTGGATGAGACTGAAAGCGTTAAGAGAAACACTTCGAGATGGTCTGGCCATGTGGAGAGGATGGCGAATAAGAAAATGACTAGAAGAGTGCACATGAGTTAGCTGGAAGGATAGAGGGGGATGGGGAGACCGACGATGAGATGGAGGGAAAGAGTAGAAACATATGAGTGCGATACTTGAGTTAAATGGTAGAGGACAGTACATCATGGAGGCGATTTGTTTGTGGCAACCCTTTATGGGATTAAGGCATCTGGCTATTGATAAACAGACATAGATATAGATATATAGATAGGTAATGATGATAATATGATGATGATGATGATGATGATGAGGAGGAGGAGGAGGAGGAGGAGGAGAGTGGTAAAGATAATGAGAATGAGGGTGTAATGATGATAATGATGATGATGGTAATGAGGACGACAACTACGATGATGATGATGATTATGATGATGATAATGATGATGATGATGATATTGATGATGATTTTTGTCGGCAGGTGGAAGGACGAAACAGCAGGAACTCTACCATCGGTCCATGCATCCACGATTCCACATCCATCCATCCATCCATCCATCCATCCATCCATCCATCGATCCATCCATCCATCCATCCGTCCAATCTTGCTTGGTGTTAAAAGCTAAGTCTATTTAACTTAAGTAGTACCAATTGCTTCTTCATAAGCTTTCCAGCTGTCAGATCTGCAGTAGCTTTTAACTTCTAGAATAACTCGGTTCTGGTGCTCAGTTTGGTACTTTTATTTTCATTTTATCAGCACTGGCGCGGCAAATTTTGAGAAAAGTCCCTCAAGTAACTCCTATTATTTTTTTTTACTAGGTTTCTAATGCTGTCCATAGATCCGTTGTTGCTTTAATAGTTTCCTAGACAACACAGTCTTGGCGCTGATCTCTGCCACCCTATTATACCATGTCATATAGTGTTCTCGATCGCTTGCTCTCTACGCTCGCTCGCTTGAACAATAAATCACTGAAGAAAAGGTGGTATAAAGCCAACTAAGCCGCCGTAGTATTACACCCTCGGTATGCAGTCCGTTCCCTGTGGCCTTGTAACTTTGTGTACCCGAAGCGCTTACAAAATAACTTGAAATAATTTTCCTTTCTTAACTATACTCGTTTCACTTTAACTTAGCCTGAGTTGTTGTTGTTGTTCTTGTTACATCTTAGGCTCCTCTGGATGTGAACCCAGTGTTATGTTGAAGGATTGTCTGTGTTGTGGTGGTGTGGTGCAGGAAGTGAGTGGGTGTGCTGTGGTGTGGGGGTGCCACTTTGCAGTATGAGCACAGGGGATTGTATGTGTGTTATATTTTGTGTTAGTATTGTAGCAGGGAAGGTTGGTGTACTCGTGTCTCTGGGTTCGGTAGTGTCTGAAGGGTGTATGTCTGATGGTGGCACATGAAGGATGCTGTTTGGCAGAAACTTTTGGCTGGCTGGGGTGTCTGCGTGTTTATGTATGTGTTTGGTGTAGAAAGTTTTGGCTGGCTGGGGTGTCTATGTGTTTATGTATGTGTTTGGTGTAGAAAGTTTTGGCTGGCTGGGGTGTCTGTGTGTTTATGTATGTGTCTGGGAAGTGTAGCGTCGGGTGGAGGAGGGGACATGTTCCAAAGATAATCTGTGTAGTGTTGGGCAGTTGTTCGATTTTGTTTATTTGTGGAGAGGATGATGCAACATAAGGTTACAAGGGTGGGAAGGATCTTGAGCTGAAGTGATGAACTGTGTACCTCTCATATTCACTTGGTCTCTGACTGAAATTAGTTATGTTTCTTGGTGTAGGCTGTCAGTACTTGTGGTCTTAGTGTCTTCTGCTATCAAGGTATTGTTTTCTGTTCTTTAAAGCTCCTTCGTGTTTGTGTTGGATATGATTACGGCTCAGCTTGTGCGGCAGTAAATCACGGTTGTTTTAATGTATTACTTATAAGTGGAGCATGGAGTTGGGATGTATATGAGAGAGGGTGTGAATTAGGGGGAGTGATGCATAATGACGGGGGACAGGGTGGCATAGAGGCGACTTGTTTGTGGCCACCTCTTACGGGATTAAGTCGTCTGGCTATAGATAGATGGATAGACAGATAGCTTATAAATAGTTTCCATACGGTTTGCCGAGTAGTAGCGATAGTTATCACTAGAATATGATGGTAGTCACGAATGAGTGCCGTGGAAAGGATGTTGGGCTGTAGTATTGGCTGTTTCTGCTACTGATCTGCCTGACATTCTGGTATGCTTTAAATGAAACTCTGTGCCAAGTTAAAGTGAAAGGCGTGTATGATTGTGTAGGAGGAACAAGAGACAAGGAGGTATTCTGTGGCCTGTTTCCGATGTGCTTCCTACAAGACACAGTAATAGTTATGACGGGGCATTGATGGCAAGTGTGTGGGTCAGCACACATTTACGGCCTCTCATTATACAAGGTGGTCCATATATTACGCCACCCAGTTCTTGTGTGTTGCGGGCACGGCTCAGTGAACGTTACCAGTGTCTACCCTGCATCATTATCTACTTCCCACAACCCTCTTCAGAAGCTTAGCTTTATAATATAGGCTTTAATTTAGGTCCATTGATTGCATGGTGGAGAATTCCCATAACCTTTTTTATGCTTAGCTGTATATCATTGTATTGTATAATCTTTTATGTCCACGATCACAAGGCTGAGTAGTAATTTGGTGAAGCGATCAGAATGTCTTAGCTCATCACAAAAGCCGTCCCCACAACACACAAGACTGCAGAGCGCAATATACTTATCACCTATATTAAGTCAAAGCCACAGTTAAAAAGGTAATGAAACAAGACAGAAAATTTAAGTTTTCATTATTAATACTTCAGTATAAAATACATTAACAGAGACAGCAATATAAAATATGCATTCAAAAGTAGCATTTGTCCACAGAACATCCTGGACTTGCAAGGCAGATCACACCATCACCACCAGGCTTCTCTCGGCAGGTCAGGGCAGATCACCAGCAGCAGCAGCAAGTAATCTCACGGCTGGGGAAGACACGACACCCTGCCGCTGCCGCCGCCGCTTCCGCCGCTGCCGCCGCCGCCACCACCACCACCACCACACCACCAGGCATCTCAGAATAGGGGAAGACACCACACCACCGTCAGGATTCTCACAGCAGGGCAGACCAAACTTCAGCAGGGTATGACCAGTGTGGCAAGGAAGCAGCGTCAAGGCAGCAGACTCCAGCACGACCTGTGGACCAGATGTGTATTAGTTCAAATCAGTGTTAGCTTTAGTTATTTAATCTTCTATCTATCTCTATCTATTGTCAGACGCCTCAATCCCGTTTGGAGTGGCCACAAACAAATCGCCTCCAAGTCGCCCTGTCCCCCGCCATTTCACTACCCTGCTCCCAACTCACACCCCCCTCTCTCATATACCTCTCCACCCCATCCCTCCATCTCATCCTCGGCCTCCCCCTCCCTCTTCCCCCCTCCACCTCACTCTCATACATTCTCTTCGTCAGTCCACCTCACTCACATACATTCTCTTCGTCAGTCTTTCACCCTCCATCCTCTCCACATGGCCAAACCACCTCAGTGTGTTCTCCTAACGCTTCCTATCACATCCACATCCACACCACAACGCTCCTTTATATCCTCATTCGCCAGCCTGTCTCTCCATGTGACTCCACAGGCTCCTCTTAAATAACTCATTTCCACTGCTCTCACTCTTGGCTTGTGTCCTTCCAACAACGTCCAAGCTTCACTTACATACGTTAGAGTTGGTATCACAATACTGTCATGTAGTAACTTTTTCACTTCCATGCTCACTTTCCTGTTTCTTATCACTGCTTTCAAAGAACCAGCAACCTTTTCTTCCCTGCTGTACCCTTTCAAGCACTTCACCCTCCAAACCTCCATCCTTACTCATCACACTACCCAAGTACTTAAACGTACTCACATTTTCCAATTCCTCACCATCCAACCTCGCTGTACATTCACTGACTTCACCTCTCTCAAAGACCATCACTTTACTCTTCCCTACATTCACCTTTAGATTCCGTTTCTTACACACTCTCCCAAACTCATCCACCAAGCCTTGCAGCTCTCCTTCGTCTTCACTCAACAACACAGTATCATCTGCAAACAACAGTACAGGGAGTTTCCAAACACTACCCTCTCTCACCAGGGCCACTCCAACATCCACTACCCTACCTTGTACCTCTTTTATTACCCCATCCATGTACAGATTGAAGAACCATGGAGACATGACACATCCCTGTTTCAACCCAACCTTCAAAGCGTGGACTCATTAGACTGCTCGGATTCTGTTGGGAATGGCGCACAGTTAGGGAATTATATCACCAATATTTTATCCAAATTTCCCATACAGGGTGTTGCATGAAATGTTTGACACACTTCAGAAAGTTGTTCTTGGGGCAATTTTGAGTTAAGAATTGCTGCATCAACCTGGGCTAATTTCTCGTCTATTATGCTCAGGTTCTGTAGGGAATGGCAGCAGATTAGAGACTGGTATCGCAAAATTTTATCCCCTGCCACCACCACCAGGCCGTTTATTTTTAAATCCCCTTGTAAAACTGTAGAGATATATCGGCAGGACAGTAAATAGTGATCCTACTCTGGTACTCTGTATGGAATTTCAGAGAGAGAGATGATGATGCCACTGATTCATGGGGTTATCTTTAATTTAACAAGAAACACTTTACTTACCTCTCTATTTAGCTTGCACGAAAATTAATGTTTAAAAGACTGATAATATATTCACGAAATTTTCTTCTTAAAATTTAATAAGTAAATATTTAATTTGAAGTGTGACGTCACTGGTGCATTATGGGAGCAACGTTGAGAGATGCTGGAGGTGAGTGAAGATTTTATTCTTTACGGTGTTAGTCTACTTCTTATTATGGTAATTCTTATGCCCATGTGTTTATCAGTGTTTGCTGTCATTATCGAGAGGTGTAGTCGGCTGATGTAAGTTGTAATTATTAGCTATAAGGATGATATACGGCGGTGTGTATCTCCAGGTGACCAAGATGTCCCTTTAAACTCGAGTAAGCAGTGCTACTTAAATCCCCCGATATTCACACCATCTGTTTAGGTTTTAAGGTCGAATGTGATCCTGTACATGGGCAGGCATAGTAGGTTAATTGGCTGGAAAAAATGAGGGGATGTGTGTAAAAACTAATGGGTAGTTTGTTTACATCGGGGATATAAACTCCGCGAGTCCCTTTAACTCTTGCAATCCCGGTGATGCCCTTTTC
>NC_136965.1:18319491-18556842 GCF_032717465.1 Coenobita brevimanus | reverse complement strand
TCCCCTGTACAGCCCTTTCACCACTACATTACTTTTCCTGTTTTTTTCACTCTACCTTCGGATGATTTCTTCTTCACCCCCCCCTACAGTAGAGAGAAATTTCGAACTGGAAGCGGTTAAATACTGCCATCATCAACCCCATCTTCATCAGGGGATCTCCTGGTTGAAGTAAAAAACCGTGTGGTCAGCTAGGACAATGTAAATAAATCGTTCTTGGTCTGAAGGATTAAATGACTTCCAGTCCTGTCATCCTAAGAGGGTTTTCTGAAGCTGTAGGATATCGCTCAGAAGCTAGCAAAGAGTAAAAGTGACATCCGCAAACCGAGAGCTTCAAGTCCTGCGCTCTATGGTTCAAACCAGAGGTGGATAGACGCTGACGTGTAGACGTTACCAGGGCGTAGCTTGGTGGCCTCACCCTTTAATATTCTGGACTAATGAGTGGATACACAGCCTCGTGCCCCTGCGCTCCACCTCATAAAAAAAACAAAAACAAGGAAAGCCAAGGGTCATGGAATGAACTAAAGGACTGAACCAAGTGGGGAAGAACAAAAATCGTAGAGAAGATCGCCCCAAGTGACAGACAGTGTGAGTATAACACCCCCAGGAGTGAAATAGGCGTTGGATATGACGGAACTACCCAACGGCAGTTATACCCACCTCTCTTCTGTACCCTACACTACTCCTGCAGTTCAGCCTACCCTACCCTACCCAGCTCCTACACTACCCTACCCAGTCATCGCACCACCACCCAGCCCTATCTTACTCCTGCCATAACTTAACCTACCCTCCCAAACGCAATCCTCAACCCATCCGCTTTCCCATACTGCCAAAACCAACCCAACCTTACCCCACCACTGTCCAAGACCGACACAATCCTACCCCACCCTGCCAAACCAAACCCAGTCCTACTCCACCCTGCCAAACCCGACCAATCCTTTCCTCCACCCCCTGCCAAAAACAAACCCCAATCTTACCCCACCTTGTCACAAACCGACCCCATCCTACTTCACTCCGGCAGCCAAAACCGACCCAATCCTACTCCTACTCCTGCCATAACACGACCCATCCACACCCTACTCAAAGCCAAAACCAACCTAATTCTACCCTTGCTTGCCAAATGATATCCAATCCTTGCCCACCCACTGCCACAACCAAACCCACACCTACCTCTACTTAATCCAAACCTTGACCCAATCCCCTACCTTACCCTTCCAAAACCAAACCCAATCCTACCCCACCCTGCCACAAACCGAGTCCAATCCTACCCCCACTCTACCAAAACCAGCAAACCTTGACCCCACCCTAATACCAAAACCAACTCAATTCTACTCTCACTCTACCCAAAATCGGACTCTAACTCATACTCCCACCACTGCCAAAACCGACCCAATCCTGCTCCCACCCTGCCAAAACCAACCGGAAACCTGAACCAACTACTTCTGCCAAACCGACCCATTACCCCCTTCCCCACCCCTGACAAAACCGATCCATACCCTATCCCACCCAGCCAAAACGCCCTGAGCCATTCCTTATCCCAATTCCTGCCAACTCTGACCCCAATCCCTACCTCACCCTGCCACAAACCGACCCATCTCTACCCCACCCCCTGCCAAGACCGGACATTCATCCCTACCCCACCCTGCCAACAAACCGGCCCGATCCCTACCCCACCCCTGCCAAAACCGACCCGATCTTCACCTACCCGGCTCATATCTCGACTCCATTATCCGACCCAATCACTACCAGGACCGACCCATCCCTTACCCCACCCTGCCACAAACCGACCCAATCCTACTCCCACCCTGCCAAAACCGACCCAATCCTACCCCACCCACTGTCATCCGACCCAATCCTACTCCCACCTGCCACAAACCGACCCGATTCTTACCCCCACCCTGCCAAGACCGGATTACTGTCCCTACCCCACCCCTGCCAAGACCGACCCGTCCCTTCCCTACCCCACCCTGGCATAACTGAGCCCAATCTTACCACCCTGCAAAAACCATCCAAGTCCTTACCCCCTGCCAAAATCCATCTCCAGTCCTACCTCACCTCTGCCAAGCAAACCGACCCCACCCTACACCCACCCCTGCAACATATCCGACCCTAACTTCCCCTACTCCCATCCTGCCAAGACCGACCCATCCCTACCCTACCTCCAAGCCAAAACCATATCCAAGACCTGCACCCCACCCTGCCAAAACTATCCCAGTCCTACCTCACCCACTGCCAAAACCGACCCAACCCTACCCCACCACTGGCATAACCGACCCAATCCTACCCTGCCCTAACCAAAACCAATCTTATCTAACTCATTTTCTCACTCTAACACTTTCTTCTCAGTTTTCTTCCTTCTTTCTCCAGACGATTTTCTTCAGCTTCTGGAGAGGAATTTTGAACTTTGAGGGCCGTCAGATACAGCCGCATCAACCCCTTCTCTGTCCAGGGGATCTCCTAAGTTGAATAAAACCGTGCGGGTCAGCTAGGACAAAGTAAATAAATCGTTCTTGGTCTGAAGGGTTAAATGATTCTGTCCCGTCATCCTAAGAGGGTTTTCTGAAGTTGTAGGATATACGTCAAGAAGCTAACAAAGTGTAAAAGTGCGACATCCGCAAACCGGAGAGCTCTGCACATGTCCCAAGTGCGCTCTGCGGTTCAAGTCCCGCAGAGGTGGACAGATGTTTTGACGTCGTAGACGTTACCAGAGGCGCTAGTTTGGTGGCCTACCCTTAAATATTCTGGACTAATGGTGGTCAAGCCCTCGTTCAACAACCTGCGCTCCACCACATAAAAAAAAAAAATAAATAAAAAGGAAAGCCAAGGGTCATGCAATGAACTAAATGGCCTGAACTAAGCTGTGGAGAAGAACCAAAAATCGTAGAAGAAGATCGCCCAAATCTGATGCCAGACAGTGTAGTATAACTGAGTGAAATAGGCGTTGGCTATGGCCCAGCGGGAACTATTAGTGATTTGTAATTATAATATGGAGTCCTAACACCCCTGTCCAAACACTACCCAATCCTACCTCACCTCTGCCACAAAACCGACCCAATCCCTACCCCCACCCTGCCAAAACCGGACCCTGATCAAACCCCACTCTGCCAAAACCGACCAAATCCCTAACCCACGCTGCCAAAACCAACCAAAACCTATTCTATACTCTGTCATAACCGACACAATCCTACCTCACCCTGGACAAAACTGGCCCAGTCCTACCCCCACCCTGCCAAAACCGACCCCTAACCCTACCCCACCCTGCCAAAGCCGATCCAACCCTACTCCCACCCTGCCCCAAAAAAACTCAATCCTAACCCACCACTGCCAAAACCGACCAATAATGCCACCCCCACCCTGCCAAAACCGAACCATTTCTACCACACTCCTGCCAAAACCGACCCAGTCCTACTCTCCACTCCCTGCCAAAACAAAGGCCCAATCCTACGCCGCTCTGTCAAAACTAACTCCAACCTTACTCCCACCCGGCCATAACCGACCCAACAATTGCTACCCCACCCTGCCACAAACCGTCCCATCCCTATTCCTGCTACCTTTAACCAAACCAGTCTTATCTAACTCAATGTCCACATTAACACTATTTTCCATATTCACTCTTCTCCTTTCTCCAGACGATTTTCTTCAACTCTGGAGAGAAATTTCCTACTGGAGTGGTTAGATACAGTCACCCATCAACCCCTTCACTACGAGGGGATCTACTGAAGCTGAAATAAAATTCGTCCGGTACCTAGAACAAAGTAACTAAGTCATTTCTCTGTCTGAAGGGGAAGTTATTGTGTCTGTCCCATCATCCCAAAAGGAGGGGTTTCTTTTTTAAGCCTCCAGGAAATCGCTCTAAAGGTAGCAAAGTGTAAACATGATCGTCAGCACACTTGGTCTGGGGCGCCACAGAATCGAGTCCCGGAGGTGAACAACGGTTATTATATCATACAGCCGTTTTATATTTTATATTTTGCACCTTTCAGAGGCATTTACTCTCAGCTTTAGGAGTCTTATGGATAGCTTAACTCAAAATCGTATCGAACCTCCCCATGTTAGAAAAAAATAAGCTACAGAAATGCGTCCTCAATACTGAAGGGGCAGGAAATGGACAGATCGAGTGACTAAGATATTGAATTATGTATATGACTGGTTTTTGTTTATTTATTTCTATTATTATTATTATTTCAGGCAAATGTCCCAGGCTTCTAGACTGGCATTACTAGCGAATATTATTAAGTCTCCTGTGGCTCCGTGCTCCCTTCCACTCAAGAGCCTGCACTTCACGGCATCTCTCACGCACAAGATGGCGCCACTTTGCTGGGCATTCCTGCGGAAGACGAGAGGTCAAGAGGACGACTACTTAAGCTTTTTTTGTTTGCTTGTTTACTGTAATTGCTTAAAGTTGTAGATCCCTCCAACTTGAATGCTCAGCTTGTAACTATAGATAACTAGAATACGATGCTAGTCATGAAGAAGGGCTATGAAAAGATACAGAGCTCGTAGTATTTTTTTCTTTTAACTAAGATACATGAAATAAGCTGCAAAAATACGAAAATACGAGCTTACTTAATGTAAATGAATCAGTATAGTACGTTCAAGATGGAGGGAAGGCATTTTGTATTTTGTTTGTGATGTTTAGTATGTCTCTCATAGGATCCTAGGATTCTCTCGGCTGAATATCCAACATTGTCAGGCCCATGTCAGCTGGAACATGATGCCAGAGTTATGTCGGTCGTGAGGGGGTTCAATTGGTGACGGTATTGACACTGTCAGGCTCCTGATGACTCACTCAGTCGAATAAAATCGTCTGGAGCCTCATTAGGCTGAAATGGGGTACTAGAGCAACTTGTCCTGAGGACATCACCAGGGGGTTAAGATTCTTAACCCTCTGGTGCTTGGGACAACTCTAATCATTCCATTCCAGCTGACAGACGATTTGTGTTCGGCTGAGTGAGTCATAGGAGCCTTTGACAGTTACTACACTGTTCATACCATTAACCCCCACAAGACCGGCATAACTCTGGTATATCATTGTGTTCCAGCTGGGACGCCAGACAATTTGGTTCAGGCTGAGTGGGTCTGGGGCCTGGGGACACCAACATGAAAATATCCAAAAAATATTAAAGGGGGGCTATATCAATTTCTGCCACAGGAGGTATGACCAAAATTGTACCAGACTTTTTAATAAAACCCCTCCCTCTCTCACTGACCCAGTGTTTGTATATGTCCCTCTCTGTCTGCCTGTGGTGTGTCTGTCCCACCCTCTCTGTGTTGTATGTGTGTGAATTGTGTCTACTGTGTGAAGGTGGCTGTGGCTATGTAATGCGTGTCTTGGTGTGTGTAGTAGTGTGTGTGTCTTGATGTGTGTATGGTATGCTTAGTAGTGGTGCTGCCCTATGCAGCGATCTTAGTGTATGTGAGGCTGAAGTGTAAGTATAGGGCCTTGAGATTTTTGAAGGAAGAGCCTGCCACGCAAACTTCCCTCCAGCCATTTTAATAGAAACCTCTATCACACCGGGAGTTGAACCCGGGTCCTCCTGATCAGCAGGCCAGCACCATGCGACCATGCCACCGCGGCCCCACTAGTATACCGGCTAAAACTTCTAGTGTATTTTATTTCTTTACATGTTACAAAAAATGGGAAATTGAACAACATGCACAGACTAAACTAAATTGTCATGGACCTATTAATGTCGCTTTAGGAGGAGATATTTCGAAATTTCCTGAGCTACTTGGAATACCTAAGCCTGCAGTTTAATGCTAATCATGAACAAGTGCTATGGAAAGAATATAGAGCAGTTGCTACTTATATAAAGGGAGAAAGTAAAAACAAGCTATGGTAAAAGGACTGGCTTTAATACAGGTCAATACATTTTGAAAGGCAATTTATAAAGACCACAATACCTTCCTGATCTGATGCTTGAAGAGAAGATGAATAATGTGCATGTCTTTGTATTCCAGTGAAGGGATGGACCTCTCCAATTTACTGGGTTGCACTTTGGAAACCAACACTAGTCTGGCACAGCACACTGGTACTGTCCTCTAACCCTCTTATCCTCAAGCTTTAACATCCAAGTACAGATCTGTAAGGAAAAATACCATATGGTACTTAAACCCTTTCACCTCTATGACATATTTCAATTTGAGATTATTTTATTCAGCACGATTAATATAGCCTTCATCAATACAGTCCCTCATACCACCTCAGCATAGTCCTGTAATCCTCAGGTTTTAGCTTCTGATATGATGTCAACGTGGAAAGGTAACAAACTTTAACTCTTTCTGTTTTACCAAATATTTAAATTTGTCTTGAGAGACTGGTACAACCCTGCACAATAGCCTCCCACAGGACACTAATCCAATCCTCTAACCCTCTTCTCAAGCTTTAACATTCACCCTCAGATCAGTAAACAAAAGACAGCAAATCAAACCTAACCCTATCAGCTCCACCACATCTTTTGATTCAGTAAGATTTTATTCAGCTTGATTCGTATACCCATCAACAATGCAGTCTCTCAACAGCTTCTTATTCAATCCTCTAACCCTCTAATCCTAAGACTTTACCTCTGAAGCTTCACATACGTAGAAAAATCATTCAAATTTAACCCTACCAACTCCATTACATCTTCTAATTCAAGATTACTTTATTCAATGTGAGAGACTAATATAACCTTCGACAATACAGTCTCTCACAAAACACTACCTCTAATTCCTCAAGGCATTACCTTCTAAGATCAGACCAGCAGTAAAGCAATAAAACTTAACACATTCTACTCCACCACACTGATTAATTCAAAATTATTTACTCTGCTTGAATGAGTATTATAACCTTCCAATAATACCATCACTCAATAGCACCTTGACATACTTCTCAAGCTCTCTAATCCTCAGGCTTTGCCTCTGAAGATCACAACTATAAGGAAAAATAATCAGGGGAAAGATTTATGAAAAGTTGAGATCGAATGGGATACAAGGGTTTGAGAGTAAATACGGATGAAACAAAAGTGATGATGTCTAGGGCTACTGGTGGTACCGTCAAATCGGAGGGAGAGTGGCCAGGTTCGGCTCACCACAAGGGCATGGGAAGTAACTTCATCTTGTGCAGTATTTGTAATAAGTGGATGCATAGATGTGGTCGTATTTGAGGTCGACTGTGAGATAATGCTGATTTTGTGTGTTTGGTGTGTAAGGGAGAGCATGTAAATTGTCAGGTATGAAACCATTGATCTTGCTGGGGATTTTTGTGTGTGTGGAAGAGTTTTGTCATTTGGGGGACATGTCATGTGCTGAACATGGGGCTGGAGAGCTAAGGCAAGGAGTGGCTGGAGGAAGTTCAGGGAGTTGTTACCTCCTGCCATTGACAGGGTTCTCCCTCCACACTAAAGGATCTCTGCATGCAGCATGAATTAGAAGCATAATGCTATATGGGAGCAAGACCTAAGCAGTAAAGGAAAAAAGGGGATTAATCCCCAAGCTAGACCACATCAGATCATATAGCCCTGCTAGGGTTACAGGAGAAAGCGCCACCCTCCCAGCACAGCAGCCACTAGGCGGGGCGCGAACTCGCAGCCTCACGATTACGAGCCCAACACCCTACCACCGAGCTACCGTGCTCCCCGAGCAGTAAAGGAAGAGGGCAATGATTAGATGGATGTGTAATGCATCACCGAATATAAGGCATGGGGGGACTAGGTTTAAGGTTGAAGAGTTTTGTTTAATCGACCAGATGGTATATTGTGAACTGCCATTCTGCATATATTTGTCAAACATTATGGCTATATTAACTTAAATTCACTGTCATACCCACTGCAATTGATCAGGGTGTGGTAATCCAAAAGGAAACCCACCTTTTAGACCCGCAGCAGCAAGGTGGCTACGAGGCCTCACTCATAGAGGTGTTTAATTGACCAGTTGGTACTCTGCAGCCTGAAAGAAATTAAATACATTACTTCCTCAAGTTTTTCTTTTATACCGTATTACATGAAAAACAAAATGTGGCAGGTGTTAGGGATGAAATTCATGCATTACCGTACAGTCATGCCTACATAATACCCAATCCTCTAGCATGAAACTCACATAACACAGGAGGCAAAATTATATTTCCAAATTTAGTCACAACATGAAAATGATAGACATTATGCAGGCAGAGGAAGCTGCCCATTTATTCTAACACCTTACTATGTGGTGAGGATTGACATGTTGCGGCAAGAGGCCCAAAATTATCGTTCATATGGTCATAACACGGCAAACTTGGGTCATGACATGGTGGGAATAGATACAACGCGGCCAGTGATCGTCACAGCACAGGTTGCATCAGCCTATGACGTATAGCTGTCATGTGTCTGTGTGGGGTGTCGTCACAGCCGACTGAGCATTCCTATCCCAGTTGAGCCTACCCTCTCCCCACACTCTGGCTGCACTCATGCTCTGTGTGATCATTATGACCAGTAAGAGTCCTGCCCTGGCTCGGGACCCCACTTCACTTCCCTCTAGCAAGCCCACAACCTCTTACATTCAAGGTAAGGAATCCTCCAGTGTTTATATGTACAGTAATCCCTCAATTAGCTTGATGTCCATTATCTAGACCCTGTGATCTGGCTATTCAAAACCAATAATCGTACATTTTCCATTTTATTCGGACAAAATGCTTGCATCCAGGTGGAAATTATGGCTGAGCAAACATTTTCCCCTGGCAGAGCCATTTCTTTTTCATGTAACTGCAAGGTATGTCCCTGTAGTGGTGATTGCTTGTCTGCTTGATGAGTCTGTTTGACCACAGTAATTGCTTGGCTGTGGTTTATAGGTCTCCTTTACCAGACAAAGTAATGTAAAAAAACAGAAATTAGTGCTGTACAATGTACGGTACTGTTGTGGCCTTTTCCAATAGCTCTCAAAGTTAGGGTATGTATGAAGGGGGGCCAGAGGAGAAGTCCATTATCCAGAAGGATCCACTATCCAGACACATGCCGTTGGCTCTATTACATCAGATAACCGAGGGATTACTGTAGTGATGTCTTTATTAAGTACCCAAATGTCTTGGAAAAAAAAAAGAATGAAAATCGCCCCAAATGGAGAACTTGGGGCTGGCTTAGGTAACATGAAACCCTTTAACATGTAAACATATGGCCTGATAAGGTCGAATTCTCATAAAGCAGGAGTTTCAGGGTACAGTACTGTATATCCGCATTATGTGAGTGCTGGCTGTATATGCAAATGGACTATATTTCCTCACTAGATTTGTTAATTTCTATCTACCTACCTACCAGCAGGCAAGGGTTAATACAGTATAGTATATAGCTGAAACCACAACTGCAATTACAGTACTCTGTATCCTGAAGCATTGTTTGTCTCATCATTTGCTGACATTTTTCTTACAGTATAAGCCATTTCTGTCACAAATGCCCCCTGGGGACATTGATGAATCCCCCTGGGGGCATCAATGACTCCCCTTGAGGATTAAATAATCCAAGGAAGGAAGGAGTTAATTGCAACTGAAATCTCATGGAAGAAAAAAATCAACAAATGGTGAGATATAAACAGAAAATACCTCAAAATACAGTGCTTGAATTCCAGACGTGGTTTCTGCTAAATACAGTACTCACATTTACCGTTCTGACTGGGGCAGCTGCTGACCTGGAAACGTACCCCTCAACAGCTAGATATCATGATCCCACCAGGGTGACCACAAGCAAATCACCTCCATGTCACCGTCTCCTCTGCTATCAGGCACTGGAATGAATATTTTCTTTTTAATACCTTCAGTCTTCACTAGTTTAACTCACAGAGCAGGGATTTTTTTTTTTTTTCATGCCATCTCATGATTATATTTAGCTTTGTATAGACTTCTGGAAGTGTAGGGTTAGGCACAGCCTCACTGAACTCCTGCAATAGCAGAGACTTTGCATAAGTTGAATAAAATTGCCTTCTGGCACTATGAATAAACTGAAAAGGGCATCACCGGGATTGCAAGAGTTAAAGGGACTCGCGGAGTTTATATCCCCGATGTAAACAAACTACCCATTAGTTTTTACACACATCCCCTCATTTTTTCCAGCCAATTAACCTACTATGCCTGCCCATGTACAGGATCACATTCGACCTTAAAACCTAAACAGATGGTGTGAATATCGGGGGATTTAAGTAGCACTGCTTACTCGAGTTTAAAGGGACATCTTGGTCACCTGGAGATACACACCGCCGTATATCATCCTTATAGCTAATAATTACAACTTACATCAGCCGACTACACCTCTCGATAATGACAGCAAACACTGATAAACACATGGGCATAAGAATTACCATAATAAGAAGTAGACTAACACCGTAAAGAATAAAATCTTCACTCACCTCCAGCATCTCTCAACGTTGCTCCCATAATGCACCAGTGACGTCACACTTCAAATTAAATATTTACTTATTAAATTTTAAGAAAGAAAATTTCGTGAATATATTATCAGTCTTTTAAACATTAATTTTCGTGCAAGCTAAATAGAGAGGTAAGTAAAGTGTTTCTTGTTAAATTAAAGATAACCCCATGAATCAGTGGCATCATCATCTCTCTCTCTGAAATTCCATACAGAGTACCAGAGTAGGATCACTATTTACTGTCCTGCCGATATATCTCTACAGTTTTACAAGGGGATTTAAAAATAAACGGCCTGGTGGTGGTGGCAGGGGATAAAATTTTGCGATACCAGTCTCTAATCTGCTGCCATTCCCTACAGAACCTGAGCATAATAGACGAGAAATTAGCCCAGGTTGATGCAGCAATTCTTAACTCAAAATTGCCCCAAGAACAACTTTCTGAAGTGTGTCAAACATTTCATGCAACACCCTGTATGGGAAATTTGGATAAAATATTGGTGATATAATTCCCTAACTGTGCGCCATTCCCAACAGAATCCGAGCAGTCTAATGAGTCCACGCTTTGAAGGTTGGGTTGAAACAGGGATGTGTCATGTCTCCATGGTTCTTCAATCTGTACATGGATGGGGTAATAAAAGAGGTACAAGGTAGGGTAGTGGATGTTGGAGTGGCCCTGGTGAGAGAGGGTAGTGTTTGGAAACTCCCTGTACTGTTGTTTGCAGATGATACTGTGTTGTTGAGTGAAGACGGAAGGGAGCTGCAAGGCTTGGTGGATGAGTTTGGGAGAGTGTGTAAGAAACGGAATCTAAAGGTGAATGTAGGGAAGAGTAAAGTGATGGTCTTTGAGAGAGGTGAAGTCAGTGAATGTACAGCGAGGTTGGATGGTGAGGAATTGGAAAATGTGAGTACGTTTAAGTACTTGGGTAGTGTGATGAGTAAGGATGGAGGTTTGGAGGGTGAAGTGCTTGAAAGGGTACAGCAGGGAAGAAAGGTTGCTGGTTCTTTGAAAGCAGTGATAAGAAACAGGAAAGTGAGCATGGAAGTGAAAAAGTTACTACATGACAGTATTGTGATACCAACTCTAACGTATGTAAGTGAAGCTTGGACGTTGTTGGAAGGACACAAGCCAAGAGTGAGAGCAGTGGAAATGAGTTATTTAAGAGGAGCCTGTGGAGTCACATGGAGAGACAGGCTGGCGAATGAGGATATAAAGGAGCGTTGTGGTGTGGATGTGGATGTGATAGGAAGCGTTAGGAGAACACACTGAGGTGGTTTGGCCATGTGGAGAGGATGGAGGGTGAAAGACTGACGAAGAGAATGTATGTGAGTGAGGTGGACTGACGAAGAGAATGTATGAGAGTGAGGTGGAGGGGGGAAGAGGGAGGGGGAGGCCGAGGATGAGATGGAGGGATGGGGTGGAGAGGTATATGAGAGAGGGGGGTGTGAGTTGGGAGCAGGGTAGTGAAATGGCGGGGGACAGGGCGACTTGGAGGCGATTTGTTTGTGGCCACTCCAAACGGGATTGAGGCGTCTGACAATAGATAGAGATAGATAGAAGATTAAATAACTAAAGCTAACACTGATTTGAACTAATACACATCTGGTCCACAGGTCGTGCTGGAGTCTGCTGCCTTGACGCTGCTTCCTTGCCACACTGGTCATACCCTGCTGAAGTTTGGTCTGCCCTGCTGTGAGAATCCTGACGGTGGTGTGGTGTCTTCCCCTATTCTGAGATGCCTGGTGGTGTGGTGGTGGTGGTGGTGGCGGCGGCGGCAGCGGCGGAAGCGGCGGCGGCAGCGGCAGGGTGTCGTGTCTTCCCCAGCCGTGAGATTACTTGCTGCTGCTGCTGGTGATCTGCCCTGACCTGCCGAGAGAAGCCTGGTGGTGATGGTGTGATCTGCCTTGCAAGTCCAGGATGTTCTGTGGACAAATGCTACTTTTGAATGCATATTTTATATTGCTGTCTCTGTTAATGTATTTTATACTGAAGTATTAATAATGAAAACTTAAATTTTCTGTCTTGTTTCATTACCTTTTTAACTGTGGCTTTGACTTAATATAGGTGATAAGTATATTGCGCTCTGCAGTCTTGTGTGTTGTGGGGACGGCTTTTGTGATGAGCTAAGACATTCTGATCGCTTCACCAAATTACTACTCAGCCTTGTGATCGTGGACATAAAAGATTATACAATACAATGATATACAGCTAAGCATAAAAAAGGTTATGGGAATTCTCCACCATGCAATCAATGGACCTAAATTAAAGCCTATATTATAAAGCTAAGCCTGAAGAGGGTTGTGGGAAGTAGATAATGATGCAGGGTAGACACTGGTAACGTTCACTGAGCCGTGCCCGCAACACACAAGAACTGGGTGGCGTAATATATGGACCACCTTGTATAATGAGAGGCCGTAAATGTGTGCTGACCCACACACTTGCCATCAATGCCCCGTCATAACTATTACTGTGTCTTGTAGGAAGCACATCGGAAACAGGCCACAGAATACCTCCTTGTCTCTTGTTCCTCCTACACAATCATACACGCCTTTCACTTTAACTTGGCACAGAGTTTCATTTAAAGCATACCAGAATGTCAGGCAGATCAGTAGCAGAAACAGCCAATACTACAGCCCAACATCCTTTCCACGGCACTCATTCGTGACTACCATCATATTCTAGTGATAACTATCGCTACTACTCGGCAAACCGTATGGAAACTATTTATAAGCTATCTGTCTATCCATCTATCTATAGCCAGACGACTTAATCCCGTAAGAGGTGGCCACAAACAAGTCGCCTCTATGCCACCCTGTCCCCCGTCATTATGCATCACTCCCCCTAATTCACACCCTCTCTCATATACATCCCAACTCCATGCTCCACTTATAAGTAATACATTAAAACAACCGTGATTTACTGCCGCACAAGCTGAGCCGTAATCATATCCAACACAAACACGAAGGAGCTTTAAAGAACAGAAAACAATACCTTGATAGCAGAAGACACTAAGACCACAAGTACTGACAGCCTACACCAAGAAACATAACTAATTTCAGTCAGAGACCAAGTGAATATGAGAGGTACACAGTTCATCACTTCAGCTCAAGATCCTTCCCACCCTTGTAACCTTATGTTGCATCATCCTCTCCACAAATAAACAAAATCGAACAACTGCCCAACACTACACAGATTATCTTTGGAACATGTCCCCTCCTCCACCCGACGCTACACTTCCCAGACACATACATAAACACACAGACACCCCAGCCAGCCAAAACTTTCTACACCAAACACATACATAAACACATAGACACCCCAGCCAGCCAAAACTTTCTACACCAAACACATACATAAACACGCAGACACCCCAGCCAGCCAAAAGTTTCTGCCAAACAGCATCCTTCATGTGCCACCATCAGACATACACCCTTCAGACACTACCGAACCCAGAGACACGAGTACACCAACCTTCCCTGCTACAATACTAACACAAAATATAACACACATACAATCCCCTGTGCTCATACTGCAAAGTGGCACCCCCACACCACAGCACACCCACTCACTTCCTGCACCACACCACCACAACACAGACAATCCTTCAACATAACACTGGGTTCACATCCAGAGGAGCCTAAGATGTAACAAGAACAACAACAACAACTCAGGCTAAGTTAAAGTGAAACGAGTATAGTTACGAAAGGAAAATTATTGCAAGTTATTTTGTAAGCGCTTCAGGTACACAAAGTTACAAGGCCACAGGGAACGAACTGCATACCGAGGGTGTAATACTACGGCGGCTTAGTTGGCTTTATACCACCTTTTCTTCAGTGATTTATTGTTCAAGCGAGCGAGCGTAGAGAGCAAGCGATCGAGAACACTATATGACATGGTATAATAGGGTGGCAGAGAACAGCGCCAAGACTGTGTTGTCTAGGAAACTATTAAAGCAACAACGGATCTATGGACAGCATTAGAAACCTAGTAAAAAGATAACAGGAGTTACTTGAGGGACTTTTATCAAAATTTGCCGCGCCAGTGCTGATAAAATGAAAATAAAAGTACCAAACTGAGCACCAGAACCGAGTTATTCTAGAAGTTAAAAGCTACTGCAGATCTGTTCAGACAGCTGGAAAGCTTATGAAGAAGCAATTGATACTACTTAAAGTTAAATAGACTTAGCTTTTAACACCAAGCAAGATTGGACGGATGGATGGATGGATGGATGGATGGATGGATGGATGGATGGACGGATGGGTGGATGGATGTGGAATCGTGGATGCTTGGACCGATGGTAGAGTTCCTGCTGTTTCGTCCTTCCACCTGCCGACAAAAATCATCATCAATATCATCATCATCATCATTATCATCATCATAATCATCATCATCATCGTAGTTGTCGTCCTCATTACCATCATCATCATTATCATCATTACACCCTCATTCTCATTATCTTTACCACTCTCCTCCTCCTCCTCATCATCATCATCATCATCATCATTATTATTATTATTATTATCATCATTTCCTATCTATATATCTATATCTATGTCTGTTTATCAATAGCCAGATGCCTTAATCCCATAAAGGGTTGCCACAAACAAATCGCCTCCATGATGTACTGTCCTCTACCATTTAGCTCAAGTATCGCACTCATATGTTTCTTCTCTTTCCCTCCATCTCATCGTCGGTCTCCCCATCCCCCTCTATCCTTCCAGCTAACTCATGTGCACTCTTCTAGTCATTTTCTTATTCGCCATCCTCTCCACATGGCCAAACCATCTCGAAGTATTTCTCTTAACGCTTTCAGTCTCATCCACATCAGCATCACAACGCTCCTTCATCTGCCCATTTGTCTGTCTGTCTCTCTATGAAACTCCACATGCTCCTCTCAAGAAGCTCATTTCCACCGCTCTCACTCTTGACTTGCGTCCTTCCAACAAGATCCAAGCTTCACTTCCATACTTTGAAGTGGGAATCACAGCATGCAGTGCCCTTTTTTTTCATACTTTCATCCTCAGTTCCCTCTTCCTAATCACTGCTTTTTAGAGAACAAGCAACCCTCCTTCCCTGACGCATCATTCCAGTCACTTCATCCTCTCTCTAATCATCCATCCATATTTATCATATTACATAAATACTTAAATGCACTCATATTCTTCCATTTCCTGGCTATGCAGCCTCACTGTGCATTCTGTAACCTCATACGTTGAGATGTTAAAGCATCACCACCATCAGCATCAACATCATTATTACCATCAATATCATCACCATCAGCCTGTGACACACCACTGCATGATAAGGACCCTCTCACCTTTCTCCACTCTGATCCATCGATTGTTAGCCTGCTCCGTCCTTGCTCGGTAGATCTGCATCATATCATCTCTCCATCTTGTTCTCTGTGCACCTCTTCTTCTCACTCCATCTCTGGCTTGCCATTCAGTTACACTCGCTGTCCTTCTGTTATCTCTTCTGTGAAAGACGTGACCTGAGGTGTGTGTGTGGAGTTACCTGGAAACAGTATCAGAATTACTAGATGCGGGAGCTTCAGGCCCCTTAGGTTAATCTCCCTGGTGTGGTGTGGTGTGGTGTGGTGTGGTGGGGGGGAGGGTTGTGCGGTGTGGTGTGGGGAGGGTTGTGTGGTGAGGTGTGGTGTGGTGTGGGAGAGTGGTTATGTGTGGTGTGGTGTGGGAGGGTGATTTTGTGTGGTGTGGTGTGGGAGGAGGATTTTGTGTAGTGTGGTGTGGTGTAGGAGGGTGGTTATGTGTGGTGTGGGAGGGTGATTTTGTGTGGTGTGGGAGTGTGAATTCGTGTCGTGTAGTGTGAGAGACTGGTATGGTGTGGTGTGATACGGTGTGAGAGGGTGGTATGGTATGGTGTGGTGTGGGTGAGTGATTGAATGTGATTTAGTGTGTGGGGCTGGTAGAATGTAACTTAGCTTCACTATAATGTGTAAAGCATATATGAGTACAACACCTCTACTCTCAACATGGTTAGTGAGAAGCAGACGGTCAGGGCCGGTCCTAGAGCTACTATGATAAAATGTAGAAAATCATGTGTTGTATCCTTAAAATTAAAAGAATATGTGAGGTTAATTCTTACCTTTAAATAAAGACCTAAATATATGTATTACTTCACTCATATTCATCCACTTCCTAACGATACATAAAGAGACGGTGATCAGTGACTTATGGAACCCTGTGCTGTGGTCTATGGGATGTAATAAGCTTTTCAGAATATTGCCTAAGTGTCTCGTAACTCTATGGGTAAAAGGTCCTAAATTCTTGGCCTAATATTTACCCTTGAAATTAAACTATGAATGTGTGGAAATAATTCTGCCATTTGAATAACTATTGTATCATCAACCAAGATATACATACACGAACATAAGCAAGCGCGCGCGCGCGCACACACACACACACACACACACACACACACACACACACACACACACAATGCCCAGTTACTTTGAGGTTAAACGAAAAGGAAAGGAGGATGTGACTCAGCCAGTGACTTGAAGATCATCGTCGTCGTCGTCATCATCGTCGTTGTCGTCTTCATCTTCGTTGTCGTAATCATCATCATCATCTTCCTCGTCGTCCTAATCATCATCATCATCGTCAGCAGCATGTTACTGTCATCCCAACACTGTAAATGATGTAGAACAGATGTTATATCAGAGTCATCACCTTTATCATCATATTCATCACTGCCTTTTAATCTTATTGTAGAATTTGTACGGGAGTCACATCATCATCATCATCATCATCATCATCATTGTCATCATCATCATCATCATAACTGTCATCATCCCAGCTGTTTCATAGAGTATATAGTTTCATCATCATCATCATCATCACAATAATCCCAGCTTAGTTAATTGGTACAGGAGTTTCGACGTCACCGTTATCATCATCATCATCATCATCAGTATCATCATCATCATCATCATCATCATATTCATCCTATTTCTGTTAGTTCGTACATAGGTTAAATCCTCACCGCTATCGCCAGTACTAGCTGTATTATAATCACCATCATCATTATCATCATCATCATCATCAGCCTGTGACACACCACTGCAGGATAAGGACCCCTCTCACCTGTCTCCACTCTGATCCTTTGGTTGTTAGCTTGTTCCGTCCCAGCTCGGTGGATCTGCGAGTATCATCTCTATCTTGTTCTCTGTGTGCCTCATCCTCTCACTCCATCTCTGGTCTGCCATTTAGTTACGCTGGCTGTCCATGCGTTACCTGTTCTGTGGAAGACGTGACCGAAGGACTGCGTGTGGACTGACCTGTAAACAAGAGGACAAATATACGCGTGTTGCAGCATCACTACTATAGCCTGTTCACTCTAACTTGGCGTAAAATTGCAGTCTCTTTCTTAAATTGTGTGTTGTGACATGGGGTTAACACTAGGATGGTGCTAGTCACGAAGAAGTGGTATGGAAATGATGTAGAGCTGTAAGTTTAATTCTTTCACTGAACTACGGGAAATAAGCTGCAAAAAGACGACTATCTTGGTCTTCGTAAAATGAAGGAACAGCACTACAATATACGTGTGTGTGTGTGTGTATCTTGGTCTTCGTAAAATGAAGGAACAGCACTACAATATACGTACGTGTGTGTGTGTGTGTGTGTGTGTGTGTGTGTGTGTGTGTGTGTGTGTGTGTGTGTGTGTGTGTGTGTGTGTGCATGCGCTTCAGGACAAAATAACTTACATACAATATTTTTTTCCCATCACACTGTCCCTCTGAAATCTGATTCGCACTTATCAGTTTACATTCAGGTGCCAAACTGTACTGCAGAGTTGCCGTGAATTGCACACTGGTTGTGACGTCATTATTGCACACGGTCTCGTTTAGTAACCAGGATGACAGAGGATGTATTGTTGGTATAACTACCATAAAATTTGGTATACTGTGAATACTGGAAGAGAGGGTATAATATTATTAATGATGTCAGACCTATTATGATTCAAGTGTAAGGACGTTAAATGATTAAGAGAGTTAATAAGTCAGCAAATGTTGATTAATAACCAGCCAAGAGACAAGGAAGTTTATCCACATCCAAGTTTTCTAGTATATCAACTGTACACGATTTACAACATTGTTTCGGTATTTCTTTAATATTACAAAGTAAGTGTGGACTGCTAATGGTTGGCACGTGTCTTGTAAATAATAATAATAATAATTTTTTTTTTTTATGATATCGCCGGTTGGGTTGAGGTAGACTGTTCAACGACGTATTCTTCCTTGTTTTAAATGACAGTATTATAGACAAACGCTACATATTCGTTGGTTTAACTGTGAAGGGTCTGAATAACAATACATGTTAGTGCCTTCCAATCATGACAAAATCCCCCTTATTCCTACAAAATAACGTGAACAATTAGTGTGGAAAAAAATTCCACACTAGTGTGGAATGACGTCCGCCTGCCCACATCCATGCACGTCGTTCATTTGTTTTTCCACATTAGCAGACGATTTTCCACAAAACGGTAACACTGGACTACAAGGCCTCCTCATCTCCCTCACACTAACATCCCCCTTGTCTCATCAGAATTACGTCTAGTAGCCTCATAGGTATTATTTCTTTGGGCCATGATACTTCCTGGCTGTCAGTGAGATATCCTTGTGTCCTAATGTAGTCACCTTAATGGCTAAAAACAGCAAATATCCAACATTTACCTCAGGGGAATGATGCAACAGCAACACACACACACACCCTCGTCCTTCCATTGTCATACGGCCACTAGCAAAAGTAGCCAAGTAGCGACGCCTACCAAGACGAGAAACTTGTCCGGCTACTTTTACAACCACTAGATGGTACCCGGGCCCTTTCATGGTAGGGGCAACTCTGGCATTCTATTCCAGGTACTGCTTGGCGATAGCATTCAGTTGAGAGTGAGTCATACTACTCTGAGAGTGTTAATGCTGTCTCTATTAACTCTCATGATCATACAGCTCTCTTTACCAGCCCTATTAAAAAATAAATTGCAAAAGAAATCTTTGCTTGACTGGTGGGAGGTGCCTGTGTGTTACCATGGCAACCTCCCACACCACCACAGTTACATCCACACATTTCCCCACCAGTAAGTTCTATTAGAGAGTATTGTGTGTGTGTGTGCGTGTGTGTGTGTGTGTGTGTGTGTCGGGGAAAGCATGTGGATATTGCAAGGCATGAAAGGATTGATCTTGTTGATGAGTCTCTTGAGTGTGTGGAAGAGTTTTGTTTTTTGGGAGACATGTTATGTGCTGGAGGTGCGGCTGGAGCAACTCTGTGGCAAGAGTGAGGAATGGTTGGAAGAAGTTCAGGGAGCTGTTGTCTATCCTGACATTGAGAGGACTCTCCCTCCGTGCTACGAGATCTCTGTATACAGCATGTGTTAGGAGTGTAGTGCTGTATGGAAGTGAGACCTGGGCAGTAAAGGAAGAGGATATTCGCAGGCTCAATCGTGCAGAAATGATAATAATTAGGTAGATATGCAGTGCGTCCTTGAATGCGAGGCCTGGGGGGGGTAGGTGTACGTTGAAAGAGTGAAGAGGAACGGTGGGACTGGAGGGTATTAGTGTTTTGATCAGGAGGGGTAGATTGAGATGGTTTCGGAAAAAAGGCTAGGACTGGAGTGTATTGGTGATGAGATGAGGAGGGGTAGATTGAGATGGTTTGGGAGGAAGGATGGGACTGGAATGTACTGGTGTTGTGATGAGGAGGGGTAGATTGAGATGGTTTGGGAGGAAGGAGGGGACTGGAGTGTATTGATGTTGTGATGAGGAGGGGTAGATTGAGATGGTTTGGGCATGTGGAGAGGATGGAGGATGACAATTGGGTAAAGAAAGTGAAAAGTGTTAACGTTGGGGGTAGGGTTTCGAGAGGCAGACCGAAAAAGACCTGGGACGAGGTCATAGAGTTTGACCTCAGGGATAAGGGTGGAGGCTGCTAGAGATCGAGCAGCATGGAGAGCCGCCATTAGGTGACCAACGCCGACGCATGTAAGCAGGTTGGGGTCTTTATAAACAAAACTAAACGCAAAGAAAAAACGAAACAAAATTATTATTACTGCCGTTTCTCCATCGCCAATACTGAGATATAACAATAGATTAACGCTGGAATACGATGCTAGTCACGAAGAAGTGCTATGGACGTGGAGCCGCGGTATTATCTTATTCTGTCACTGGGCTACGTGAAATAAACTCTAATATGATGCTAGTCATGAAGAAGTGCTTTACCAAGAACAGTTTCCATGTCATCTTGTCCTCCAGCATCTGTCTGTCTTCCCTCCTGCTCACACTTTCCTCAATCTTCTCTCCACCACATCCCTCCACCTCTTCCTGGGCCTCCCTCTCCCTCTCTCACGCTGCACCTCGCTCACATACACTCTCCTGGTCAGTCTCTCATTCTCCATTATCTCCACATGGCTACATCATCTCAGGGTACTTCTCCCAACACTTTCGTTCACATCCACATCAACATCACAACGCTCCTTTACTTCTTCATTTGACTGTCTGTCTCTCCACGTAACTCCACATCCACAACAACATCACTACGCTTCTTTGCTTCCTCATTTGTCTGTCTGTCTCTTCACGCAACTCCACATCCACATCAACAACACAACGCTTTTTCACTTCCTCATGTGTCTTTTTGTCTCTCCCCGTAACTCCACATCCATTTCAACACCATAACGCTCCTTTACTTCCTCATTTGTCTGTCTGTCTCTCCACGTCAATTCACATCCACATCAACACCACAACGCTCCTTCACTTCCTCATTTGTCTGTCTGTCTCTCCACGCACCTCTAATCCACACCAACATAACAACGCTTCTTTACTTCCTAATTTGCCTGTCTGTCTCTCCACGTAACTCCACATCCATATCAACAGCACAACGTTCCTTTACTTCCTCATTTATCTCAGCCTTGCCGTAAAATACATTTGTTTCCCGTCTCTATTTACACGTTCTCTTTGGTGACAGAATGATAGAAAACGTAATTTCGCTACAAATATTATGGCATACTCGTGTATTATGAATCTAGCCACGTACGTATGAATCATGAATTAAAACATATCCTGATTGGTGTGTAATGAAGTTAAATGGTTAATACACCAAAATAAATCTTCAGTAAATCCGGATATGTAACGAAATAAGCGACATAAAGACGTAAGTTTAGCCACACATGACAAATAATAAAGAGAAACTAACCATGTAGCTACTACACTCATTAGTCAATCCCTGCACGATAAAACAGTGTACGTGAGTGAGGTGGAGGAAGGGAAAGAAGGGGGAGATAGAGGATGAGATGGAGGGATGGAGTAGAGAGGTGTATGAGAGAGGGAGGTGTAAGTTGGGGGGATGGAGAGTGAGAGACTAAGAACGAATATATTACATCCATTTAAATTTCTAATCGTGAAGTCATGCTGGCCATCATACTATGTCAGACTCATTCACTGTTCACCTACACACAGTTTACGAAGAGGATTGCTTCTGTCGTTCCTGAACACTCTAAGTATGACTGCAAGTGTTTAGCATTTGCCTTGTTAATAGTTTGCCAAGTAATAAGGCAGCAGAAAGTGAGAAGTGTGAACATTAGGGTTAGGGATGCGAGAGGTAGACCGAAAAAAAAAGAAAAAAAAAAAAAAAAAAAAAAAACGGGGCGAGGTCACTGAGTGTGATCTCATGGATAAGGGACTGAAAAGGGAGACTGCCAGAGATCAAGCATCATGGAGAGCCGCCATTATGTGACCAAGACCGATGCATGCAAGCAGGATGGAGCCTTTATAAACGAAACGAGATGAAAAACGAAGCGATGATAGCACCGTATAGCTGGCCTGGACATGGCACTTATACTGTAGTTGCCACACAGCAATAAAAGCGATTTAGTTCTCACCAAACACTATCAGTCTGATGTAGCCATTCAGTCAGGAGATCATTCCAACATTCCAGGGTGTTTACTGTGCACGGCCATGTAAGGCAATGCACACACGGGGCTGGAGGTGGCTGGATTGATCACAGAGGATTGGGGTGACCTAGAGGTTCACCTACCACCACAGCAGGGGGTCAGTGCTCATGTTACGACACTCCAGCCATTTTGGAAGTGTTGCCACTGAGAGGATATGATAATAAACATAGCGTCAGTGAGGGGCAGTGTCTGTGGCAGCCATCCAACGTGGGTGACGCTAAGTACCCGCGCACACGTCAGTCCCGGCAACACCCTTCACTGGTGCACTTAGGGTGCCAGTGCAAGGGGCCAAAAGAACACCGGGGGAAGGTTTGACTGATGGTATGAGGAGTGACATTATTTGCCTCCTCCACAGCACCAAGACATGTCACTCAACAAAGCCATACAGGAGATGGAGCACGAGGAACCTGCCGAACTCAGTGTAAATATGAGAAGGCCAAAGACACAACACATACGGTAATGCGGTAATGACAGAGACCAACACAGCGGCAACTGAGCAAAATATTGGAGGTGGCCGACTACTTCAAGCAAGGAATAATGGATGTGATTCAAAGGTGGCGACCATCATCCACTCACTTGATGTAGTGCTGCCTACTTCTTCCTTCACCTTTACCATTCGTTTTCTGTGTCTATCTTCCTCTCATCTTATTTCTTACCATCATCCACTCACTTGATGTAGTGCTGCCTATTTCTTCCTTCATCTTCATTATTTTATTTATTTACTTATTATTATTTTTTTTTTGTGGCTGTCCTCCTCTCTTCTTATTTCTCACCATCATCCACTCACTTTTTATTTTTATTTATTTTTTTTTATGTGTCCGACTCTGAGCATAGGCTTCACAGCCTGCTCTCAAGGCCCAGTAGTCCTCCTACATACCATACACCTCTCCACATGTCACCACTTCGGCGCTAACACCCACCGTCCATACTGAATACATGCTAGGGCTGTCTCATACAGGACTGGTGTATTGGTATTAGCGGGGGTACTTTTACGACCTGTCGGCGGGTCTTCTGGTAGATCAGGAAAGTCTACTTTTATGAAATTCAAATCCTTAAACTGTTCCCTGCCCCAGCCTGGATTCGAATCTGGGTCCATCAGGACTGCAGGCCGCCTCTCTACCGATACTTGATTTAGTGTTGCCTACTTCTTCCTTCACTTTTATTAGTCTTTGTTTGTGTCTGTCCTCCTCTCTTCCTATGTCTCCCATTTTTCCTGTCACTTTTTATTACTTATCTTTCCTTTTCAGGTGGCTTCACGTTGCATGACAAGCCTAATGGTTTCCTGTAAACCAGGAAACCATTTAAGCCTTGTACACACCGAGGTACAAAGTCTAGAGACAGTCGAGCGACTATGTATCTCGACTGTTGCGAGACAATCCAGATACAGACGAGTGACAGTCCAGAGACACACTGGAGACAAGGCAACTTTGTCTCTGGATTGTCTAGAGACTGTTGCGAGACGGTCGCTAGACATTTCTGCTACTTGCTCGCTGGACTGTTGCTAGACAATTGAGAGACAGTCCAGCGACTTTGTCGCGCGTCCAGGCCTATATATATATATATATATATATATATATATATATATACCTAGGTTGCTTCCCCCAAGGAAAGGGAGGTAGCCGAGACAGGACAACACACTCCCCATTCACTCATCCATTCAAACACATTCATTGTCATCTTAGCCCCAAAGGGGAGAACGGACAGATCCTCACCGCACCACACCGCACAAGGGTCAACTGCGCAATGCAATCAGTGACATCCGCAGCAGGGCCCGACAGCAGAGCTGGTTTACCCCTGCCACATCATAACAGGCTCATCCCCTTACCCGCACCTGACCTGACTAGCTGATCAGACCAAATGCAGGAGAATATCCCCTCAGGGCTGCGTCATCACTTATTCATTCACAATTTCTCTCCATTTATTTCTGTCACGCACAGCCACTCTTCCTTGCTCAACAGACATCCCTCTCGCATCCAGTGCTCTCTTTACACTGTCCATCCATCCTATTCGTGGTCTCCCTCTCAGCCTTACACTTCTCTCATCAGATCTAGTTATCTTTTTCACCAATCGCTCATTATCCATTCTCTCCATATGCCCAAACCATCGCAACACCCTCTGCTCAACTCTACCAGCCATCTCCCGAACAACTCCAGTTCTCCTTCGCACTTCATCATTTCGCACTCGATCCATACGCGTCACTCCACACATACTCCTCAGACACCTCATCTCCATTACGTTCAAACTTTTCCTCTCTGCTACACCCATATTCCATGTTTCAGCCCCATATAACGCAGTCGGTACCATAACACCCTCATACAGCCTTCTCTTTATATCCATTCTAAGTGAACGACCTCTAAACACTTTTTTCATTCCTCCAAGCACCTTTCCTACTTCATTTATTCTAAATTTCACTTCTGCATCTATTCTTCCATCCACAGCAACATGTGACCCTAGATATTTAAAACACTCTACCTCCTCAAGCAACTCGCCATTCAAAACTATATTCATCCCCCTACCGTCTACCAACCTCGTACACTTCATCACTTTACTCTTATTCTCATTTACTTCAATTTCCTCCTTTCACACACCCTTCGAAACTCCTCTGCCGACTGTCTCAATCTCTCCTCTGAATCAGCCACCAGTGCAGTATCATCTGCAAACAGCATCTGCTTCAGATTCCACTCTCCACCATCAACATTCACCGGATTCAGACCTCCACCTAAAACTCTTGTATTCACCTCCCTTACAACACCATCCATATAAATATTAAAGAACCAAGGCGACATCACACTGCCCTGTTGCAGCCCCACT
Source organism: Coenobita brevimanus (assembly GCF_032717465.1). Lineage (NCBI taxonomy): Eukaryota > Metazoa > Arthropoda > Malacostraca > Decapoda > Coenobitidae > Coenobita > Coenobita brevimanus. The sequence continues at coordinate 18,531,707 of NC_136965.1, read as the reverse complement.
CTCACAGGAAACCAATCACTCACAGCATTTCCCACTCTTACACACGCTCTACTATTTACTGTACATAAAAACTTTTCACCCCTTTTAGTAACCTACCATCAAGTCCATACAATCTTAAAACAGTCCACAAAGCCTCCCTATCAATTCTATCATACGCTTTCTCAAATCCATAAATGCCCAAAACACATCCCTGCCTTTCGCTAAATACTTTTCACACACTTGTCTCACCGCAAACACCTGATCCACGCATCCCCTCCCTCTCCTAAAGCCACACTGCTCATCACCAACCACTCCCTCTGTACCCTCTCTAACTCTCATAATTAACACTCTACCATACACCTTACCTACAACACTCAACAGACTTATACCCCTAAAGCTAGTACATTCATACTTATCACCCTTGCCGTTATACAAGGGGGACCACACAAGCACTTGCCCAGTCAATTGGCACCATACCTTTCACAAAGCACACATTCAACAATCTTACTAACCAGTCAACAATAGTCACTCCACCACCCTTCAGGCATTCCACAGCACACCCATCCATACCTGCAGCTTTCCCTGTTTTCATCTCCTTTACTGCCTTCTCCACTTCCTCCTTCGTGATCAAAGAATCATTCAACTCTCCCAACACATTTATTCCTTGCACCCTTCCATCCGCCACAATCTCAGTCACCTTTTTCCTCCTCTACATTTAACAATCTTTCAAATACTCTGCCCATCTCTTCCTTACTGCATCCATCTCAATTAACATCCTTCCATCCTCTGCTTTTACTCGTTCTTCCTTCCCAGACTCTCCCTTTCGCACCCTTTTCGCCTCCTTCCAAAACATTTTCTTATTCTGTTGAAAATTCTGTCAGCCGCCTACCCCACCTCTCATCTGCTGCCACTTTAGCATCACGCACAGCCCTTCTCGCCCTATTCCTCTTTTCCTTATACCTTTCATATGACATCTCATCCCTCCTCTGCAGCCACACTTCATATGCACGTCTCTTCTCAGCCACAGCCATACTTACTTCCTCGCACCACCATTCACTTCCTTTTCTTACACCACCACCCACACGTCTCACACCACACACCTCTTCTGCATGCCCCACCACAGCACTCTTAAACAACTGCCATTCCTCCTCCACACTGCCATTTTCCCGATCTTTCACTGCGTTCCACTCATCTTTTAATTTCTCCTGATACTCTATCTTTTTCTCTCTTTTATCCAACTCACCCACTTTCAAAACCTCCCTGCCACACCTAACCCTCCTAGCTCTCACCCATCTCTTACCTGCTCTTAACTTTCCCTCCACCAGGTAGTGGTCAGACATACCTCCACCCTCCCCTCTCAGAACTCTCACATCCAACAATCTTCCTATTACATTCCTAGACACAACCACATAGTCCATCAAAGCTCTATCAACAACCCTTCCACCCTCCTGTCTCACCCATGTATATTTATAAATATCTTTCTTCTCAAACAGCGTATTTCCAATCACCATCTCTCGCTCAACACACATCGCTATCATTCGTTCCCCATTTTCATTTCTTTCAGGCACACCATGCATACCAACTACACCTTCAACTGCTACATTTCCCACTCTAGCATTCAGATCTCCCATCATTACCACATTCACATTCGCTCCAAAACTCTGCAGACACTCATCAACATCATTCAAGAAAGACTCCCTCTCTTCTTCATCCCTTTCACTACCAGGCCCATATGCACTCACAAACACCCAAAACTCACGTTCAAATTTCGCTTTCACCCACATCAGTCTCGATGACACCTCCTTCCATTCAATCACACACTGCTGTACTTCCGGACTCACTAACAAGGCCACACCTTCTCTTGCCCTTCCTCTATCAACACCTGACAATTTTCCATTCACACTTCCAAACATAGACTCACTCTTCCCTTTCATCTTCGTTTCACTCAAAGCTAAGACATCCAGCTTTCTTCTCACAAACATTCTCCCAATCTCCTCCCTTTTAGCCTCAATCGTACTACATCCACGCACATTCATAGACCCAATCTTCAGGGTACGGGGATAACTCCATCCCCCATCCCTTTCTCTGGCCTCTCTTTTTAGGAACTAAAAAACAGAGGATGGGGTCTCTAGTCCCCTCACGCCGCCCCTTTTAGTCGCCTTTTACGACACGCAGGGAATACGGTGGCAGTATTCTTCCTAACACAACCTGGCCGCAGAGTAGTAGTACCACCCCATAGTGCGGCCAGATTGTGTCCCCCCCGCCACAGGGGTGGACACAATTATTCATATATATATATATATATATATATATATATATATATATATATATATATATATATATATATATATATCTATATATATATATATATATATATATATATATATATATATATATATATATATATATATATATATATGAATAATTGCCAAAACCAACAGTGGAGTCACTAAAGGCCCTATCACACGGTACCTCGTACCAGGAACGGCCGAGGAAAATTTAAGTGGAACAAAATTTGGACGCTATCACACATGTTCCTCGTATCCTCGGCAAAGGACATGCTTCTCACACTGTTGCCAGAGCCCCGTCTCGCGACTGTGGACAGTGATCGCTGTCGCTGACTCGGTAAAGAATAAGGAGAAGCAACTTTTGTTTACAAACTGGTACACACGCGGAACTGCCTCAATTTCTCTATAAGGGCGAATTCAGCTGCCCTTGTCCAGGAAATCGATGATAAAGCCATCAGTACGTTGTTGTTGTGGTGGTGTTTTCAGGTGGCGACTGGTTCGTCTACTCTACCTGCAGTGGAGTCCTCAGTTGTAAACACGTGATATTTTATCGACATCACAGTTTCCTCGGTGTAGGAAATATTAACTCTTTATAAGGCCTTCAAAACGATTGATATTTAATATAAAATATTAATAAATATTCAGTGTTAGGCTAAATGTTTAATAATGTAGTATGATATATTCTCTGTCGAGTAGCCTAGGTTTTGGTCACACTGTTTTGCCCGTCATATCCTCGGCAGGAATCCATCCAGATGGGTTCCAAATGCCCGTGGTATCGTCGGCAATTTTACCACGTTACCGTTCCGATTTACCATCGTATCCTCGGCAAACCTCGTATGAGGTGCCGTGTGATAGCCCCTTAAAGCTAATAATTATGTCATGACTGAACCATATACATACACATAATTTTTCAACGATGTATGTAAAACGTGTAAATATTCCTTAATTATTATTAGGACAGACCCATATACATACAGCATAATCTTTCAACGATGATGTATAACTTTTATGCAAATTAGAGTAGTAATTATTTAGGATAGAACCAAATACATATAATTATTCAAGGTATGTACATCTGTTATGCGTAAATAATGTAAAAATATGTGACTACTGACTCCTCATAGCAGGAGGCGTGCATCTGTAAATGCGAACCTAAAAAAAAAAAAAAAATCCGTCCTTCGTTGCCAAACCCCTCCGCACCGAGCAACTTGTATCTTGTCTCCCATATCTAGTGGGACACAAGATACAGCCGAAATCTCGTCTCTGGACTGTCGCGCGAGATTTATATTTTCCTGAGACAGTCGCGCAACAGTCTAGTGACACTGTCGCGCGACTTTTGCTGGATAAAGTATCTTGGTGTGCACGTGACCCAGAGACAGTGTCTAGTGACTTTTGCGAGACAAATTTAGATTTTTCTGAGGCAGATGCGAGACAGTCCAGAGTCAATGTTGCGCGACTTTGTATCTTGGTGTGTACGAGGCTTTACACCGCTGGGTGGTAACCACATAACCAACCCATACGTGTTCCCTTCGTGTCAACAAGTGGGTTGGCGGAGGGTTAGTGCCCCTTCCTGTAACACAACTAACTCAAAGACAAACGGCCACCCCTTACGAGATTATGGCGTCTGGCGATAGATAGATAGATAGATAGATACGGGATTATGACGTCTGGCGATGGATAGATAAATAGATGGATAGATACGGGATTATGACGTCTGGCGATGGATAGATAGATAGATAAATAGATACGGGATTATGACGTCTGGCGATAGATAGATGGATAGATACGGAATTATTGCGTCTGGCGATAGATAGATAGATAGATACGGGATAATGGCGTCTGGCGATAGATAGATAGATGGATAAATACGGGATTATGGCGTCTGGTGATAGATGGATAGATTCGGGATTATGGCGTCTGGCGATGAATGGGTAGATAGAACGAATAACAATCTATCTTTCTATCTATTGCCAGACGCCTGAATCCCTCAAGGAGTGGCCACAACAAATCGCCTCCATGTCGCCCTGTCCCCCGCCATTTCACTGCCGTGCTCCCAGCTCATACGCCCCTCTCTCATGTACCTCTCCACTCCATCCCATCTCATCCTCGGCCTCACCCTCCCTCTCCCTCCCTTCATCTCACTCACAGACACTCTCCTCGTCAGTCTCTCACTCTCCATCTTCTCCACATGGCCAAACCACCTCAGTGTGTTTCTCCTAACGCTTCCTATCACATCCACATCCACACCACAACGAGAGAGGGAAGAATTATCATAAGTAATTCGGTAAGGCTCAACCCTGCTCTCCCGGCAAGCAAATTATGTCAGTTTTTAGGAACATAATTTTTCTCATGCTCTCGAAATTTTGGTTCCGCTTCCTAAACAAAAAATATATCGGTGCGTGTATTTTATTTTTATTGGTGTGTGTGTATGTGTGTGTGTGTGTGTGTGTGTGTGTGTGTGTGTGTGGCTAAATATGGTTGATCTGTTTTAAGGTGTTTGTAATTCATTCCTAATAAAATAAAAAAAAGAAAACTCCAGTCCTCCCCCCTCTCTCTGTCATTGGTCCTCTCCCGACTTCCTCGTCTTTCCACTTCTCTCTTTATTACCTCTCTTCCTCCTCCATCCCTCTCTCGTACCCTTTCCTGTCCTAGGTCATTCCCTTCTCTGTCCTCCAAATCAATCAACCTCCCCGCTGGCAAACATCGTCTACCCCCTCCCGCCGTAGAGAAGCGACTGCGTGAGTGAGTGTCTGTCAACGCTGAGTCGCTGACTCTGACAACACATCGCATCGTCAATCGTTATCGCTGAGTGAGGGCAGCGCCTTACAATGTCACCTCCATCACATTGCCTGCCTGTCATCGCCGCGCGAGGCACTAAACAGACACATACCCTAAAGAAAACAAACAAACGTTAAGGCCTATAGCTTCTATATGGATCAGAAACAGACAAGATTTTATTCAGGATTATTGTAGAGACTAAATTCTTATGGAAGAGGCGTTGCAAAGCCTGTGCTACTTAGTATGAGGCTGGTAGGTGCCGACACCCCACATCGGTGATACCCTCCCTCCCGGCGTTAGCGAGGCTCCGGGTTCGTGGGAGAATCATATGATAAATAGAAAACATGCTAAATACAGAAAATAGAAGAAATTTGCCCAGTTAATTCTAAATTAACCTAGCAAAATACACAAAACTCCTGCCTAAAATAAATTCTACAACCAGTCAGCGTCCTCACCGTACTAAGATTTTATGCCTTGTCAGTCCCATATATATGTAAAAAATGTTTTAAAGATATATTAGTCTAAAGACATTTTGTGGCAGAGCTGCACCAATTTCATGCAAGAGGTCGACAGAAAAATAAATCTGTGCTATTATTTCTTCAACGAGAAAGGCAGTTATGCATCTCTTATAGCATATAAAATATAGCCAACAATTATTGTCCGCAATAGGTCAAGGGTTTTGTGCAATATTACATTATTGTATGTGAAAAAATTGCCTTAAAAAAATCAACTCGGCTTAAACCACCGATGTTAGCGAGCCGGAGAAGTTACCCGACATTTCTAGTACAATAATTATTTTGGATTGATTTCGGTGCTATTCAAATGTTCTGAGAGAGGAGTTCATTCAGGTTTTTCAATACTATTATGCTCAACCACGCTAGTATGCCTTTTTTTTGTCCATAATTTCAAATACACTAGCATTTCGTGAATCAAAATGCATGCAAGTATGGTCATATGGCAATACGAGTTGGAGGGCTGTCCATTCAAAACACGTTCTCAAAGTTCATTAACATACTTCCGCTTGATTACTGTACGTTAATACTTCTACAGTGTGTAATAATGTGGTAAGACATATATAAACGCTACTGAGATGAATAAAATTATGAGTTTAAAGTGATTTAGGCTACAAATAGAGATTTTGTTGTCACTCGTTCATGTTTTCTCACCCTCTGTTTACGTTATGTTCATAGTTATGTTTTTAAATTTACCCGTTACGGCATTGTTTACGTTGCAGAACTTTAAATTCATTCATACTAGAGTTTGTACTTCATTCAAGAAAAAAGAAATGCGAAAGAATGAAGAAATAAATGGAAGAAAAAGAAGATATAAGAAAGAAGGAAGAAGAAAGAGGAGAAATGGGATAGAAAGGAGAAAGAAACAAGAAAATAGAAAAGAGACAGAGGAAACATAAGAAAGGAGAAAGACGAAAACAGAAAAAGAAAGAAGAATGAAGAGGAAGAGGAAGGGAGAGAGAAAGAGGAAGAAAGGGCAGATGAAGAAGAGGACGTAGAGGAAGTGGAAGAAGGGGAAAAGAAGAGGGGGAAGGGGATGAAGGGCAAAAGAAAGAAAAGGAAGAGGAAGAAGAGGGATAAGAGGAAGAGAAGGAAGAGGAAGAACAAAAGAGGAAGAGGTGGAGGAAAAGAGGAAATAGAAAAGAAATTAAGTGCCCCATCTCCTTCCTTTTCTCCTCTTCATCAGACATTTCCTCTCCTGCCCCCTCTCCCATCTTTCCTTTCTTTGCTTTCCCCCTTTTTTTTATTAATGCATTCTTATTCCGACCCTTCTCCTCCCATCATTCCTTTCCTCATTTTTTTTCCATTAATGCATTCCTTTTCTGCCCCTTATCCTCCCATTTTTCCTCCTCCTTTCTTTGATTTCCTCTCCTCTTTTTTTTTTTTTTCATTAATGCATTTCTTTTCTGCCCCTTCTGTCATCTCTCAACCTCCTCCTCCTTTGCACCAGTCTTACATGTACCTCTTACCTGTACTGGGATGTCCTCTATTGGTTTTACTTATAATTTTGGCAGCTTTTGACAGATCTTCATATATACGGGGTTTGTAACACCTTAAACCTTCTTTAGTTATACTTTTCAAGTAGTGCCCAATTCTCTTGCTGTGTGGGGCTACTCTTGGATCAGCATTATTAAATTCTATAGGCAACTTACCTCGCTCCAGTTACCTCCACGTTCACTTACTTCAGTCCTTTGCTGGTTCCACCTTTATATTACAGTATTTTGTAGTTTTTCCAACCTTCCATCACCCACCAAAGAAATACCAGTACTATAATACCAGTTGGCCCACGCTAGGCACCTCCTACACAAGTGTGACTAAGTAAAAGAGTAAGTCATATTCCCACTGGTTGGGGAGACACCCAAGCACCTTCTCCTTACCAGTTTATTTCTTCATATATCACTGTTCCCCTGTTTATGGTCACAAACTGCCACCATTCATCAGGAGAATGAAAAGAGTTGTGTAAGGTCAGCAAAACCCATCACTGGGCCTCAGGTGCTGGACTGCCTCCTGTGCTAAACACCACTGCCCACTACTAACCAAGGCTCTCTCATTTACCTGATCAATTATCCCTTCCTTCCCTGCTTTCTTGTCTACAGGAGCATATTGGCGGCAGATCACCATCCTCCTTTCAGGGGATGCTGACCACCAGTCCCCTGAGTTCATATCTAGCTGAATGAAGTGAAAATATATGAAGCTAAGTACTGAAGGATTTAAATGCTCATATCAATGATGCCATCCTTTTTCTGAGGGAATCCCCAAACTGAAGTGAGTCACTATACTGTACACATGGCTTGTATTCTCATCAATTAAGCAAGCTCCCTAGTCCTTAGCTATTTATTTTTGGATACAACTGGGTAATAGGATTATGTACGTTTTTTAGGGAGAGTATGGTGACAGTACAGGTATACCCCGGTTTAACGATCTAATTGGTTACGTAAAACCCCATCATTAGGCAGGGTATCGTATATCGGGGAATTTTTAACATGTATTTCAATGTTGACCGTTTACCAGCCTTGGGTTCCCCCCAACCAAGCCCAACACCCACCCAAATGAGCCCCCAAACAAGTTTAGAGCCATTTTAAATAGCCTAACAGCTGTCAAGGAAGCACACTTAAGCCTAACACCTGTAAATAACTCACTAAAACCAACAAATAAAATCTGAAAATCATCAAATATAAGTCTGGAAAAAATCAAGCTTAGTAAACTGTACCCCAAAATGACAATGTTCACCCCACCTGTGGATAAAACACATTAAGTCTAAAATCATTGTAAATCAACCTAAACACACAATTTTAGTCTAAGATGTCATCAAAATTAGTAAAAAAAAAAAAATCAAAACTCATCACTAAACCAGGGTTTGGCCATCGTTAGGCGGGGTATGGTTGTATTTCTACCCCCAACATTAAGCCGGGGTATCACATCTAAGGGTATCGTATATCAAGGTATTACTGTACTTGTGAAGAGGTGTTAGGGAGCTGCCTTAACTGACTAGAATACAGGCCATGATTTAAAAACTGGCTACGCACTGAGTCAAGAGAACATAACTGAGGATACATGAAGAAGGTAGGCAGACAAAAGCACATAAACTAGCAGAACAAAGCACATAAAGAACATACCAGAAGAAGGAGGCAGAAAATGCACATAAACACAGAATATGGCACTGACAGAAACACAGCACATAAAGAACATGAAAGTGTAGCTACAAAAACCTGGAAGAACAAAGAACATAACTATGAACCTTCAAATTTAACTGCAAAATACTGGCTGCACAAAACATAAACAAAAAACATGAAAGGATAACTGCAAGAAATTGGAAAAACAAAAAGCATATGAAGGGAAAACTTAAGGCAGGTTAGTCCATGCTAGGCTGCTCCTGTAAGTGACTAATCTATATGTGTAAGATATAAATAGCAAAGAAAACTATCACACGAGTGGATGGCACAACCTACAAGAGGCCACATTATGAGTTGTATGGCAGACACTGTAGCTCTTTTTTGTTAGTGATTTATCTTGCTTTTTGCAGCTCAGTATTCTCCTACATCATTTTGTTTATTAGGGGAAGAGGGACGAGTAAACCGAGGATGAGATGGAGGGATGGAGTGGAGAGGTATATGAGAGGGGGATGTGAGCTGGGAGCAGAGCAGTGAAATGGCGGGGGACAGGGCAACATGGAGGTGATTAGTTTGTGGCCGTATGGGATTAAGGCATCTGGCAATAGATAGATGGATAGATAGATAAATAGATAGATTAGTTACATACAAAAGGATACTGAGATGCAATGGGAATGAATCACAGAGATGTGTTAAGTCTGCAAAAGCCACTTGTGGTATGACCCTGGGAAGCAAAACTTATGTTTCACATGATGGACAATTTATTTTTCACTCTGGGATAAAGAATGACAAAAGATACACATAATCAAACATTCTCTATCATTGTTACACAACTGAGTCATCTAACATTCTCACACAATTGCTCAGACATCTAACATTCTCACACAATTGCTCAGACATCTAACATTCTCACACAATTGCTCAGACATCTAACATTCTCACACAGTTGCAGTCATCTAACTCGTCATGGGGAATTAAAAACAGTTCAGTGGGGGTTAAAAAATAAATATTCTGACGTTTATTTATGCCTTGACGGCATACCTTCGGGGTGGGACATTCGTCCCTTGATATCTTAGGTGTGAGGAGCTTCATCTGCCGCTGTCAGGCTGCATCAGATGGCACGGGTCTTCTTGGGCGACAGATCCAGAGGCCTGAACTTCTGTGGGTGGAAAATTCTGAGTTAATACTACATAGTTTTCAGCCAATGGAACAGAGCCATTCCTACAACATAGAGAGTCATTAGCCTCTGGTTGCTTCTTCCTCCCCCACCCCAGACACAATGGAGCAATAGATGGCAAATGGAATTCAAGGTGGACAAGTGTCATGTAATTATGTTTGGTAAAAATGAGAAAAAATCAGATTGGGATTATAAGTTAGGAAGTTCAACCCTACACATATCAGAAAGGGAGAAGGACCTAGGAGTGATTATCAATAACAAACTATCTCCAGCTGACCACATCAGTGAGAAGGTACGGAACATGTATACATTGCTTGCTAATATGAGAATAGCATTCACATATATAAATGAAGACATGCTGAGGAAGTTAATATCATTCATCAGACCAACCCTGGAGTATGCATCAGTAGTCTGGAATCCTCATCTCAAAAAGCACATAGAAAAGACTGAAAAAGTACAAATGGCAGCTACAAGATGGGCACCAAGCTTAAGGGATCTAAGCTACGAAGACAGACTAGAAAAAGTGAATCTACCAACACTACTGAAGAGAAGGAAAAGAGGAGACATGATTATGCAATATAAATGCATATCAGGGAAAGAGAAAATAGACATAAATGATTATTTAACCTATGGGGAAGCATCAGCAAGAGGACACTGCAAAAAACTGCATAAAAGGAGAGGCGATAAAGACGTAAGGAAATTTAGTTTCCCAGGTAGGGCAATTGGTCAGTGGAATGCACTACCGAATGAAATAGTGTGTGCCAAAACTATTCATAAATTCTGGAATATGTGCGATAAAAATGGTTTAGGACACGGGACAGTACGAACTTACTCATTCCTGTAAAGATACAATTGGTAAGAACACACACACACACACACACACACACACACACACACACACACACACACACACACACACACACACACACTACAACTCAAGACACCAGGACCAAGGAACAAGCTGAAAACACACACACACACACACACACACACACACACACACACACACACACACACACACACACACACACACACACTACAACTCAAGACACCAGGACCAAGGAACAAGCTGAAAACACACACACACACACACACACACACGCCGCTCGCTGGTGCGGTGGTAACGTTCCCGCTTGCCAACTGGTGGACGGGAGTTCGCGCCTCGCTCAGGTTGCGAAAAGTTTCACTGACGAAGTGGGTGGTTACTGTCCCCCTTGAGCAAGGGGACGGGTGTGTACGTGTGTGAAGGTCACAGCCTTGCCCTTAGATTGGACTATATGAGCTCTCAGCTCCCTTCCGGGAGGGTAAAAGCTGACCATCACGACCATCAAGTGATCCTGACCGCCCCGGTGAATTACACACACACACACACACACACACACACACACACACTACAACTCAAGACACCAGGACCAAGGAACAAGCTGAAAACACACACACACACACACACACACACACACACACACACTACAACTCAAGACACCAGGACCAAGGAACAAGCTGAAAACACACACACACACACACACACACACACACACACAAACAAAACAAAACCAGCGACACATTGATGAGAGAGAGAGAGAGAGAGAGAGAGAGAGAGAAAGAGTGGTGGTGGTGGGGTGGGGGTGATGGCAGGGTGTTGGTGAGGTCAGGGTGCCGTGTGGAGGTCAGTGTTGGTACAGCAGTGTGTGAGGTAGGGTGTGCCGCTCCCCGTCCCCCTCACCCATCCCGCGTGCCTGTGTTTACCTGCCATATAAGCCACTATCATCGCTTGGTTTATACTTGACGGAAGTAGGCCACTGCCACACCTGCAATGCTATGTCCTGGCTGCTGAAATAACATCTATTGCATTTTGTTCTGGCCAACGACACCAGTTTATGCCAGCTTACGCCAGACATATCGTAGTGACGGGGTTGCATACACCCATGGACACTTCACATGGATTAATTGCCACTAAATTACTGATTATTCATCTTGTGTACAATTTCAGTCTAGGAATAAAGTGTGCATAATACCAAAATAAATCTATACTAAGATTGATCTATTGAAAGTTAAAGAGAAAATATGATAGTTTTATTTAGTATCAACAGGTTTATGACAGTGTGTTCGTGAAGTGAAATAATAATAATAATAATAATAATAATAATAAAAATAATAATACGGATAATTATCTCAGAAGCTGCCTTGAAATCGGTCTACTGTAAAATGTGTCTATGTGATAAGTAATTAGTGAGGAGTAAAGATGCTGAGGCAAATGATAACAAAAATATTTATGAATCAACACACACGGAAAAACATGTGAGAACAGATACATATATATTTCAACCCTTTCAAGCCAAGGACGTAACTTTGATATATCTGTGCTGGTGGCTGAGGATGCTAGTAAAGTATATAGAGTAAAGGTGTTAATGTAGGATCTGCCTAACTCCTGGACGAAAAGTTTATGTGAAGGTGAACAAAATCGTCCGGAGACAGCATGAATAAAACACAAAATACGTCTGACGAAACCAATGGGAGTCAAAACAACACTATTTGTACAACACACCCCATTGCAGATGTGTGTTGCAGCTGCTGTTGTGCTTCTGACATGAGATTACTGCAATAAACACAACGTGATACAACAATGCAGATGAGTGTTGCAGCTGCTGTTGTGCTTCTGCTGTGAGATTACTGCAATAAACACAACGTGATACAACAATGCAGATGTGTGTTGCAGCTGCTGTTGTGCTTCTGCTGTGAGATTACCGCAATAAACACAACGTGATACAACAATGCAGATGTGTGTTGCAGCTGCTTTTGTGCTTCTGACATGAGATTACTGCAATAAACACAACGTGATACAACAATGCAGATGTGTGTTGCGGCTGCTGTTGTGCTTCTGCTGTGACATCATTGCAATCAACACGTCGTGATACCTGTGATGTAAGTACCTGATGACATGTAACACCTACAAATGATATCTAGTATTGTATTTTTCCCCCCACCTGTCGATGTTATTCACTATAAGAGCGTCGTGTTATACTGGAGGGGTTAGTGAAGGCTGTATCTAACCACTTCGAGTGTAAACGTTGCTCCAGAGATAACTACAAACGTCTGTATATATACCATGAATCAGCTTATAAAGACGTCGCTGGCTGGTAGTGGTAGTCAACAAATTCCAATCAACGTATTCCACCATTTCCCTACGTGTCAACAAGTGGGTTGGTGGAGGGTTAGTGCCCCTCAACGTAAAATAACTAACTTAAAGACAAACTGCCACCCCTTACGGGATAATGGTGTGTAGCTATAAATAGATAGTATTCCATCATCGAAGATTTTATCTCACATAGCTGTTAAATCAGTCTCCCGTGACCCACTCTCGGCCAAATAAATTATCTGGCGTTGACTGTAACAGAATATCAGAGTTGTGCTAATCCTGAGGGTAATGGCATCAGTATTAACACTTAGGCTCCTATAACTCACTGAACTGAATAAAAGCACTGGCGTAAGCTGAAACAATACTAGACCTGTCCCAATTATCAGACGGTTAATTTATGGCATCAGCATTAACAATCAGCTTCTATGACTCAACTGAACAAAATCGTCTGGGGTCAGGTGGAAGACAGTGCTGGAGAAGACGTGATCATGACAGGGTTAACTAGAATCCACTGCTGTCTCCACTCAGCTGCCGCCTCCTCCTGCCTCATACAACCTCGCTACCTAATAGAAATGTCAGTGTGTAATCACCCCTAACTACTTGACAGACAATAACAACTTCAGTGGATAGTTTGGTAAAGAAAGGCAAATAATTAGCCATCATGTTCTTTTGTATCTCTTCCTTACGAGTGTACTTGTTCCCATGGCATGTTTACTAATGCTGTGTATGTAAACTTTCAAGGTAAAATTATCAACGTATAATTCAACAACATTTCAAACTGTAATACGCAAAATATATCGCTCGCAACAGTTGCAATGAAACTCCCTAAGTACGCGAGAGTTTTGCCTAAGATTTTTCCCCCTATCTATTTATGTCAGCAAATTCTTTTTGCCCCCTCAGAAGCGGAGAGCCCTACCCAGTCCCAAAATTTAAGGTCAGGGTGATCAGCCTCACTCGCCCCTGAATGGCATCACGTGCGCAATAAACCCCAACCATTCTTCGACTGAAAATCCCTCCGGGTCCCATGAGGCTGGAATGCCTTACCCCACTGAGCCACCAGGCGGCCATCTGGTTATATGGTTACCACTAATTGCACATAAATGGTACCCTGAATTGCAAGAAACTGGCTGGTCATCAGCATATACCTCTATATATGCCTATTTTTGCTTCATCTGAAGGTTGCACTGCATCGAGTGAGTGGATGGTGGACAGAATAAGTGGCAGTAACAACAGACATAAGCTCTGGAGTGAATGATACAGCCAGTGCGATAGAACTGAAAATTTCAAAATCCTGAACAGCACCAAAACACATCACTGGACTGAAAGGTTCATGAATTCACACCTCCACAAACATCATCATCATTATTATTATTTTATTATTTTGTCCAGCTTGGGGTGGTACCTCTGGCAGCAAGCCTATCAGTGAAGGGTAAATATAACACGTTCAGTTGGGTCATCTCTGCTACGCTGAATCACTTGGTGTGGAGACAGCCAGAATGACCCGCAACATATGTCATCGTAGTAATAGTTCTGTTTGTTCTGGCTGGCTCCACACCATTGTATTAAGCTTCAGAAAGACCCCTCGTTGTGAAGGGGTTAATGGAGCCTATATCTAAGCCCTCCAGTTGCCAAGGTCTGCCCCAACCTGAATAAAATCGTCTGGTGGCAGCAAGAATGAGAGTTACAATTCGTCATCGGGTTCAAGAGGTTAAATAGACACCCCTACCTGGACTGTCCCTTCAGTTAATTAATTATTGGTTTTACTGAGGCTGCCACAGGACGATTTTCATCAGCACCAGGAGACAAATAACGTGCTGAAGGGGTTGATGGAGAGAGATAACGTGCTGAAGGGGTTGATGGAGAGAGATAACGTGCTGAAGGGGTTGATGGAGGCAAATAACGTGCTGAAGGGGTTGATGGACACAAATAACTACAACACTGCACATAGTCTCCCCAAAGCTTGACAAATCGTCCGTAGGTTGCCTCTAACTCCGATGCTACGACAGGTCCCTTCAAGGCTTAATAAAACAGTCTGTAGGTACTAAAGAATAAAATAAAGATGGCATCCTTGGACTGAAGGCGTCAACGAAGACACCACGAGGACGCCTCTTACTTTTCTCTTGCTACTGATGGACGATTTTTGCTTTGTTTAGGAGAGACTTACTGATCTATACCTGTCAGCTTCAGCCTTTATTAATTTGGCCACAACAAGAGGAAGAAGTCTTCCCAAAGCTCAATAAAATCCTCTGAGCACAGCAAGGACACAACACAATACGCCATCGGAGTGAAGGAGCTAAAATGTCTCCCCTTCTACTTCCCACACTTACATCATGGTACAGTATAATTTTTTTTTTTTTATGTGTTCGACTCTGGGCATAGGCTTCACAGCCTGCTCCCGAGGCCCAGTAGTCCTCCTACCATACACCTCTACTGTACATGTCACCACTTCGGCGCTAACACCCACCGTCCATATTGAATACATGCTAGGGCTGTCTCATACAGGACAGGACTGGTGTATCGGTTTTAGCGGGTCATCTGGTAGATCGGTAAAGTCTGTTTTGTATGAAATTCAAATCCTTAAACTGTTCCCTGCCCCAGCGGGGATTTGAACCTGGGTCCTGTAGGACCGCAGGCCACCTCTCTACCGATTGAGCCACCGCCTTCCCCATAGCCACCGCCTTCCTTATCTCAGCTTTGGCAATTAATACTGTAGTATTTCTTTTATCTCTGTTATTATCATTTCACTCTGTTAAATGCAAAGTACTCTCCCCTCCACCCCCCCCTCTCTCTCTGTATAAATAAATATATGTAAATTTATGTGTATTTATTTATATATGCACATGTTCACTTGTTTACTTATCTAATGTCTCTGTCTCTCAGGTACATAATGATGGGATCAGGTGCCACCCTGTTACTCTTCCTCCTGGCCACACTCCTGCCTCTGATAGGTAAGTCACTCACTGCCGTGGGTTACTCTTCCTCCTGGCCACACTCCTGCCTCTGATAGGTAAGTCACTGACTGCCGTGGGTTACTCTTCCTCCTGGCCACACTCCTGCCTCTGATAGGTAAGTCACTCACTGCCGTGGGTTACTCTTCCTCCTGGCCACACTCCTGCCTCTGATAGGTAAGTCACTCACTGCCGTGGGTTACTCTTCCTCCTGGCCACACTCCTGCCTCTGATAGGTAAGTCACTCACTGCCGTGGGTTACTCTTCCTCCTGGCCACACTCCTGCCTCTGATAGGTAAGTCACTCACTGTCGTGGGGCAGACGCTGCTGCACGGTGCACCACAGCCACCTCCAAAATGCACAACCTCAATTAAACTCGCGCCGACCGGACTCTACGACAAATTTGTTTCCACATTTTGTCCCTGTTCACCTGGCAGTACAAATGGGAACCTGGATATAACAGTGATTGTTGTGGGTCGTATTCTAGTAGAAGACTGAACAAGCCTTTTGTGACTGCCTTACTGCCCCCTGTGTAGTCGATAGGCATTAACCTAAACTTTGTTATTCGGTGTTACATTTGTCACGGCGCTATGACACCAAAACAGCTTGTCCCTTCACTGTTTTCTCCCTATTAAAACTACACTCTTACAATATATCTTTTACTCTACATTCCCTCCATTTACTCATCTTCTTTACACTCCCCCCATTTACTCATCTTATTACTCTACATTCCCTCCATTTACTCATTATCTTATTGCTCTACATTCCCTACACTTACTCAAATCTCACTAAGCTGAACACCATGGGAGTCAGAAGTCAAGTGGGCCAGCTGTCAACAGCATGCCAGGGAAATGGACACACCCCCGTCAACACAGCATTCAAGCCCACCCAGTACTTGATACAACTCACACTCCTAACCAGCGGAACATTTTTTTTTTTTTTTTTTACCATCAACAGTGTGCTTAATCAAACGAGCCACATATTCAGTCATTTATCGTCAAGCACAGGGTCAGCTCTGTGCAACACTTTATTTTTATCGTGTGAGCAAGAACAATTCACAAAACTCATAACTTATCGACCAGAACAATTAAGTGAGGAACCCGGCAACACGAGAGGAAGCAGACGGCAACAAGTGTGAGTGAGCAGGACAGAGGCAGGCGTCACTGCGGCACGCCACACCGCCACTCAATACTAGTGGCATCACCAACTTTACCAGCAGTTGGCTCTCCGTGGTATATGACAGCCGCCACCAGCTTCACACAGCCAGATTTAGACAGGAAAACAGGGAGTCGGTTTCATCAACAAGGTACTATGTCAAGTTTCGAGTTTGTCGAAGAAGAACAAAACAACTCGCTTGCATATGACAGTTGCTATCACCTTCAGACAGCACCCCCTTACACAGCCAGACAGCTCCATTTGTACAGCATGACAACCCTACAGACGCGTTGATGGTTAGCAAAGACTACCCTCAACAGTTTCAGGAGTGACTATATTGAATTACGCAAACAAGAAAAACTAATGTCTCGTGCCAGCAAAACTTATTACGTGCAATACAGCCGAACGAAAGGAACCAAAGAACTCGTTTACACACACACACACACACACACACACACACACACACACACACACACACACACACACACACACACACACACACACACACACACACACACACACACACACTGCAGTTTCTTCTCTTAAATACATCTGTCATACCCTCTTCCATTTAAGCATAAGCAAAACCATCCACCTAACCCTGTACATACATTCAACCCCCAACACACAAACACACACACCCAGCCTCCTACAAACTTCCATCCCCCAACATACACCAAACTCCCTACATACACCCATCTCCCTACACACAGCAAGTGGTCCTGATGAAATTTCATGTTGGGTATTACGAGAATGTGCAAAGGAGTTAAGTAAACCATTATTTTTAATTTTCAAGAAATCCTTGAGTCAAGGTAAACTACCTGATATTTGGAAAAAAGCAAATATTGTCCCCTTATTCAAGAAAGGAAATAGACAAAATCCACTCAACTACCGACCAGTATCACTGACCAGTGTTGTAAGCAAGGTATTAGAAAACTTATAAGAAAAGCTTGGGTAAATCATCTAGAAGAACACAGTATGATAACAGAAAGACAGTTTGGTTTCAGAAAAGGAAAATCATGTGTTACTAATCTGTTGAGCTACTATGACAGAGTAACAAACACAATACAGGAAAGGGAAGGATGGGTGGACAGTATCTATTTAGATTTCAAGAAAGCTTTTGACACAGTACCACGCCAAAGACTTTTATGGAAGCTGTACCATCAAGGAGGAATTCGAGGCAAACTGTTTTGTTGGATGCAAGACTTTCTCATAAAAAGAGAAATGAGGACAGTACTAAGAGGAAACTACTCATCATGGAAAGAAGTGACTAGTGGAGTACCACAGGGTTCAGTGCTGGCACCAATCATGTTTCTAGTGTACATAAATGATATAAACAGTAACACTGGAAATGAGAGCTATCTGAATATGTTTGCAGATGATGCAAAAATACAAAGGAGAATTACTAACACAGACTCTTGTAAAGAGCTACAAGAAGAATTAAATAAACTTCATGAATGGAGTAGTACATGGCAAATGGAATTCAATGTGGACAAGTGTCATGTAATCAAGTTTGGTAAAAGTGGAAAAAGACCTGGTTGGGATTATAAGTTAGGAAATAAAACCCTATACACATCAGAAAGAGAGAAAGACCTAGGTGTGATTATCAATAACAGACTATCTCCGGCTGAACACATCACCGAGAAGGTACGGAATATGTATACACTGCTTGCAAATATGAGAATAGCATTCACATACATAAATGAAGACATGCTAAGAAGGATAATAACATCATTCATTAGACCAACCCTGGAATATGCATCAGTAGTCTGGAGTCCTCATCTCAAAAAGCATATAGACAAGATTGAAAAAGTTCAAAGGGCCGCTACAAGATGGATACCAAGCTTAAGGGACCTAAGCTACGAAGAAAGACTAAATAAACTGAATCTACCAACACTACAGGAGAGAAGGAAAAGAGGTGACATGATAATGCTATATAAGTGCATATCAGGAAAGGAGAAAATAGACATAAATGATTACTTAACATATGGAGAAGCATCAGCAAGAGGACACTGCAAAAAACTGCATAAGAAGAGAGGTGATAAAGACGTAAGGAAATTCAGTTTCCCAAACAGAGCAATTGATCAATGGAATGCACTACCGAATGAAATAGTGTGTGCCAAAACAATTCACAAATTTAAGGATATGTACGATAAATATGGTTTAAGACACGGGACAGTACGAGCTTGACTCATTCCTGTAAAGATACAATTAGGTAAGAACAATTAGGTAAGAACACACCCAACTACATAAATTATATAGACCCATCTCACTAGACACACCCATCTCCCCACCAACCCACCCACCCTTTGCACACTACCATCCCCATACGTTCATCCACTGCCCTACATACACCCAGCTCCCTACACAAACCCATCTTCCTACACGCGCACACACACACACACACACACACACACACACACACACACACACACACACACTCCTCTATATACATCCATCTCCCTACACAAATCCATCTTCACTCCCATCCCCCTTCCACCTTCCACACCCCCCTCACACACGTATCCCCTCTCCCCACACACACGCCCAAGCCAACGCACATGCACATCCACACGCGCACTCACACTCGCACATACAGCCAGCCACAACCCAAGCCCTTCCTTACTACTGCCCCTCCTGTGGTCATCCAGCCAAAATGCACCACCTTGATAATCCTCCCAGTACTGAACGTCTACGGCGGGTGGAATGGGGTTTACTTAGAGTCGCTCAGTGTGAGTTCAGAATCCCAAGTTTGATTGTTGCTTTAGTCTGATTGTTGTTTTAGTAGAGGATTGTTAGTACCATCATCATCATCATCATCATCATCATCACCAAACACCTCCCGTAAAATCCTCCCAATACTGAAGGTCTGCAGCAAGTGACATCGTTTTTGCCACACCACCGACTCTGCATCGGTGAATTAGAAACTCGAAGCTCCTGTCACAGAAAGACAGTGCTGTATCATCATCATCATCATCATCATCATCATCATCATCACCACCACCACCACCACCACCACCACCTAGAAATCCTCCCACTGAGTCAAAGTTGCTCCATCAGCTGCCTCCAGTCGCTGAATTTAAGACAGGAAGATCCAAGAAAGACTCCACTGAGACCCACAGACCCAGTAAGAGTCGTATATTCTTGTAGGCGACCGTTTTCTTCGGGTTTTCCAATTCTACGAGCTTTTAAGTTTTTGAAGCGGAAGGGAAAAACGTAGGAAAATAAGTGGAGAAAAAAATGAAGGTTATAAAAATCTTGAAAACCCAAAGAAGTGACCCAGGTGGATTGGTCTCTCTCTCTCTCTCTCTCTCTCTCTCTCTCTCTCTCAAACACTGCATAACTCACATTCCAGCAGTTATTATTGCGGATAAACTTTTTATTTGAATTTGTCTTCCCTTGACACAAACTGACCCTCATTAAGGAAAATGCTTCCGACTCTGAACATAACTAAACAGTCCGTTCCCTGAGGCTACAAATTCCTCCTACACGCCCCACACCTTCGTAAGTAACCTGTATAATATTCAGATTTAATGTCTGTTCTAGAAATTTCCCTTAACTCTTTTCATCCGGCGATTTTATTTTGTTAATTCTTACAATGTACAAATTATTTTTAAAAACTTAAGAATGAACTTTTCGAACTAATGGTTTTTGATCAGCGTTCATACCCCTCCGTCCAGAGATCCTTCCTACGTGCGTCCGTGCGTGCGTGCGTGCGTGCGTGCGCGTGTGCGTGTGCGTGTGCGTGTGTGTGTGTGTGTGTGTGTGTGTGTGTGTGTGTGTGTGTGTGTGTCTCGAACTCTGAGCATAGGCTTAACAGACGTTCTCTGAGACTCAGCAGTCCTCCTATGTACAGTCAGGGAAAGTTCCGCATTACCCACTGTTCGGAGCATTGGTGGCCGACGAGTAGTCACGAAGCAGCAGCCAGACCCACATGTCAGGTAACTGTGAGCGGGAGGGAGGGTGGCCGGGGTGGGAGGGTTTGGGGAGTTGCTCACGTCACAGTATCAATAATGCGTCTCACATATTCTCAAAGTGATAAAGCGTATGTTGCTTGTATGGTATCACACTGTTTTCTGAGCCTGTCTACATAACTGCATGTATAATACATGTTTACTGTCAAAGGTATGCTTCTTTGCCTTCATTTTGTAATGGTCGATAGGAAGGATAGTTACAGAGACTGATCTTATAATTGGGACTTCCCATGCCATTCTGTCTAAAGGAAAACGAAAAGTCTGTTAGACGCTCATATAGATTGTTTCTATTATTATTATTATTATTATTATTATTATTATTACACACTACACTAAATTAGTTCGAGATGAACAATTACCAGAATAACACTGGAAGTGTCTGCAGGCGGATGTTTATAGTGGGATGACAGAGGATAAGTAATTACACAAATTTACAAAAATTTACGCGCACACACACACACACACACACACACACACACATATATATATATATATAAATATATATATATATATATATATATATATATATATATATATAAATTAAATAAATAAATATATAAATATATATATATATATATATATATATATATATATATATATATATATATATATATATATATATATATATATATATTCACCATCCACTCACTCGGCGTATTGCTGCTCTCTCTCTCTCTCTCTCTCTCTCTCTCTCTCTCTCTATATATATATATATATATATTCACCATCCACTCACTCGGCGTATTGCTGCTCTCGGGTGTCTGCCCTTTCCTGTCCTCCATCCTTCTTTCTTTCCATCCTCGTCTGTCTTTCTATCCTTCATTCTTTCCTTGTCCTTCTGCCTACGGGTGACTTTACACTCCCTCTTCTGTCTTTCTTTCCTTCATTCTTTCCTTTTCCTTCTGCCTGTGGGTGACTCTACACTGAGTGACAAGCCAAATGGTTTCCCGTACACCAGGAAACCATTTACTACCCTGGGTGGTAACCATATAACCAATTTGGCGCCTGGTGGTTTAGTGGGTAATTATTGCGCTCCAGTTGGATTGAGCCGGTGAAGGCTTATATCCAAGGGGTGATTGGGGTTGATTGCTCATGTAACGCCACTCAGGGATGAGTGAGGCTGGTCACTTTCATCTTAAATGTCGAGACCAACTGCCTAGCCCCGGGCTCCTACGCTCCTCTTGGGGCAATGTAGGATTGGATATATATATATATATATATATATAATATATATATATATATATATATATATTCAGCCGTTTGAGTATCCACTGCAGGACCGGCCTATCCCGACCGAAGTCGGGACGATACAGCCAATGTATCTCTACCAAGTGGCTTAGGCTGTCTGGTAGAGATTGTATGTAGGGTGAGAAGTGCTTGTAAATGTAATTGTAGTGTTGGAGTGGCTTTGGATGTGTGTGTAGTCTGTGAACCAAGTGTAATCGGCCCGCGCAAGCCGACTGGGTGCAAGCAGGCTTTATGGTAAGCGACACTGGCTCAACCACAGCACCCCCTGTGTCCGCCAATGAAGTACGTGGCAGGGTGAACACTCCCAAAGTTTATTACCATGGCGGGGCTCGAACCCTGGTTCACCAGTGTACGAAACGCACACTCTACCACTGTACCACAGAGGTTCCATATTATATATATATATATATATATATATATATATATATATATATATATATATATATATATATATATATATATATAAAACTTTCATACCTTTCCAGACAACGCCGACTTTACAGACAACTACGTAATATTTCAAATAAAATACTAGCATCGTATTGTCATCTATCCTTACTAAATTAAATCAAACACACCGTCCAAGTCATACATTGCACATCTACTCGTGATTCCCAACCTATCACCAATCCCTCCTGTGCCCCCAATCCCCCACCTTCCTCCTTCACACTCACAGTTACCAGACACAAGAGGTCTGGCTGCCGTTTCATATTCACCCGTCTCACACCAGTGCTTCGGGAGGTGGGTAATGCGGAACTTTCCCTGACTGTACTTTACCTCCACAGGTCACCACTTCGGCACTAACAGCCACCGTCCATATCGAACACATGCCAGGGATGTCTCATACAAGCCTACAGGATTGGCACACTGTCGGTCGGTATCAGGAAGTAATATAAAATACAGTAACAACGTGAAGGGGTTTAATAAGCCTCTGGTCTCCTTGGCTCACGAGAATACGACTCTTGATCTCAGCTGTACGACCCCGTTGCCTCTCCAGCGAACCACCACACGTGAACCACGACCAGGGAGTGAACGAGAGAAGTTAACACGACTGTCGGACGCTGCATGGCTGATTCCCTGCATCTCACCTCTGGTCCCACTGTACATTTACTTATCTAACCCCCATCTAACCTAACCTAAATGAATCTGACAACCTAATCTAACCTAGTCAGATCTAACCCTTCATGCCCACGGCAAGCTAAACTACAATAACAATGAAAATCAAACCCATTCAACCATACCCCCATTTAACCATCCTCATCACCATCACTATGACTTTATTTTCAACCAAAGAGTAACGAGCTTAGCTTAGAAGAACTTAATCTAATTTTGTTCAACTAAAACCTAACCCAACCTAACCTAACCGTACCGAACCCGGCTACATATCCAGAACTTACAGTGTGCCGGCTCATCTCACCGCAGTCCTGGCCTTTGGTGTACCGTGTGGGCCGGCACAATTCAGCCAGTCTTCCAGCACATTCAGCTGCTGTTAAGTATGGTTGGCTGTATCATTCCCACCGATCTGACAAAGTTAATCTCCCGTTATTGGCCTTTACACCAGCATCCTGTGTATTCAGTTATAATTGCTCTTTTTCACATCACAGTGATTGTTACCGCAACCGTATTTTGCACCGATGTGGTGCTGGTGCAATGCAATACCAGGAACAAGATAGTTGCAAATGTTGAACCACCGACATACTCCATCAGGAAATGTACGCTAAGATATATACTCATCTACACTGTTATACATTTCATATATTATCGTATCGCACTTTTTGCTGAAGCTTTTCCGTACTGTACATTATCTATCCCTCTCACAGCTTGCTCCTTCCACCACCCTCGTCCCTCTTCAAATACCATCATCAACTCATGGCCCTTCCTCCTCCTCCTCCTCTTCCTTTTTCTGTATTTCCTCCTCGTCCTCCTCCTCCTCCTCCTCCTCCTCCTCCTCCTTCTTCTTCTTCTTCTTCTTCTTCACCTCCTCTTCTTCCTCTGAGACCTGAGTAACTTCTTGGCCGGTTCTTTAGGGTGATTAACAAGCTCTTATAGTACCTGGGGGAGTCTTGGTCTTCCTCTTCTCCTTCTACTCTTCCTTTCTACCACATCATAATCATCATCATCACGGCAATTCTTTAAGTTCCCATTTTCTTTATTCATTTTCTCCTCGTCTTCCAAAGTTCTCGTATTCATCTTCACTGACCCCATCATCACTATCATTTTTTTCTTTCATTTTTCCTTTCCTCTTCCTCCTTCTTATTATCGTAATTTTCTTCTCTCTCTCTCTCTCTCTCTCTCCCCCTCTTCGTTCCTCCTCCTTCTCATCCTACCTTTCTTCTCTCCTTTTCACCACCCTAATCTCATACATTTTTCTCCTCGCCCTCATATTTTTCTTCCTTCATCTAATCCATCTAATATCTTTCTCCCTCTTTCTCCCTCCAAAAACCTTTCCTTCCTTCTTCCTCCCTTTTCTCCTCCTCCTAATACCTCCTTCCTCTGCTCTTTTCTGCTCTGCATTATTTTTTCTTTCTGCTCCTGCCCTTCCTTCTTTCTCCCGCTCCTCCTAGTTACTCTCTTCATTCCTCTTTTTGTCTTCCTACTGTCCTCTTTAACAGTCTTCTTGTTTTCTCCTCCACTTTCCTCCTCCTCCACCACCACCACCTCTTACCCTGTTTCCCTTCCGCTCTCATCATGTAACTCCTTTAATGATGCCAATTATCAGGAACTAAAGACCCTCTCCCTCTTTCTTCCCCCCCCATACCCCTCCTCCTAAGCTCCCCTCCCCCCCAACCCCCTCCATCCCTTGCCCACCCTCTTAACTCCATTTCTTCCACCCCACTTCCACTCTCTCCTCTGTACACTCCCGTCCACCTTCTCTCCCCATCCCCTCCCCTGTCCATCTCTCCCCTCCCTCACTCTTCCTCCCCGTCCCTCTTCCCTGTCTCTCACCCCCACCCTCGCCTTGTTTCAACCCTTTCACCACGAAGATGCCTTGTATCATTTCATTCCTGCTAACCCAAGTCGATATTACTTTTTTTTTTTTTTAAATCTTGCTACCCTTCGTCAGTTTTCTATATTCGTTGTTGTTTACTCTACTCTGTTTTGTAAGTTTTAACATTTTCTTTTCACTACCAGATGATATTATTTAGCTCAGGTGAGATCTCGTTGTGAAGAGGTTATCTAAAGACTGCAGGTAATCCTTCCTGTTTATAAAGTGTCCTCTGAACTGATAGCATTGTCCGGAGGCAGCGAGAATACATTACCACAAAGCATAAGATGAGCACATGCAGTCCCATATCATCATCATCATCATCGTCATCATCACCATCCTATGTTAAACGTCAGGAATATTGTCTAGGTTGTATAAAAATGAAATTGGCGTCATCGTACTGAAGAGGTGAATAGAAGTAATTTTTTAAAAACTATTCGCTGATTTTCTGCTTATATATTTGTATCTTTTGATTGGTGAAAAGATTACGATGATAATGACAACGAAGATAATGACGACGACGACGACGACAACAACGACGACGATGACGATGATAATGATGATGATGATGTTTTATGATCACCTGACGTTAATGAAGCCGCTGAAAAAATCAATCATGGAACAAAAAGTCGTTGGGGATTGGCTTTAAGTGTTTGTATTAAGAGTTATTTACAAAAATCGTGTGTCAGCAGCAAGAACTACAACACAAGTGAGGTTATGGTTCTGAAGGCTTTACATATTTATTTTCAACCCTTTCCCTGTAACAGCTTTCAATTATTTTGTTCTAATGACGTATTTATTTTATTTCTGTTGACTTACAAATGGTCTTTCTTCAGCTAAAGTTTTCGAAATGGGGGGGCAAGATGTCGCCTACACTAATTCCCTCAGTACTAGACATTCTTCGTAAATCAAGACAAATTATACAGAGCAAGTCAGTATACAAGTTACGTAGCCTGGCTGAAGGGAATGAAAGCTGTGTAAAGTAAAGTAAGTGTATAAGGCAATGGGAAGATGGATATTAACGGCGGCACCATTTCCCTTTAAATCTATGGCTATTTCCCCTTAAAGAACATCACGGTTCTCTTCTCGGGAGGGTAAAGCTCCTACTATGCGTTCAGGCCGAGGACATCCTTTTAGTATTTGTTTATCTTGCCATATCTCTATGGCTGTACTAAGTTTAGAAACGACCTCCTGCACTGAAGGGGCTGAGGAAGGCTTTATCATCCAACTCTTACAAGTTGGAAGAACTCTACACAGATGAATAAAATCACCTCCAAATAACAAGAATAAAACATTGAAGACTTACTTTGGTTTTACACCAGCATCCTACGCGTTTATGTTTTTTTTTTTTTTTTTTTTTTCCAAATTTGTAAACAATAATTAACCTGACAATCACCAAGCTAACGAAACTTACAGGGTTGGGCAAACATTATTTACTCGCGTCTTCTTCTAGAGGGCGCTCATATCATTGCTCTTTTTCACATGACAACCGTATGTTTTGCACCAATGCGTGGGTTGGTGCAATGCAAAAACAGGAACAAGATAATTGCAGATGTACACCAGGGGAAAGTTCCGCCTTATACACCTGCCTGCCAGTTCAGACCTTTATGCGTGAGACAACCACTAGTGAAGCAGTAGCCAGACACACTAATGTCTGGTGCCACTGTGTGGGAGGGGAGAGGTTAAGGGAGGAGGAAGGCTGGGGGAGCTGATAGTTCCTACCCCCCCCTCTTCCATCGCCATCCTTCTCACACAGTTACCAGATAGATGAATGTTGGCTACTGCTTCGCTTAACACTTGTCTCACATTTGCTATATCGAAGTGGTGAGCGAGTGTATAACGTGGAACTTTCCCCGGCTGTACAACCACCGACAGACAGTATATCCATTAGGAAAAAAACAGTTTAATTTGTGGCTCCTTCAGCCGTGTCTTAGTCATCTACAGCAATTTCTTCACGTGGAATTTCAAACTTTTCCCGCAAAGGCCAACTAAGCCTGAAGGAACCATAAAGACTGAATGAGGTGGACAAAGTCTGAACACTTCCCCTTAAAGCAGGTAAAACACAGCCGGGGCAGAAAACGGATCCATGGCAACTTTTGAACTCTGGGATTTTCAATATATTTTTTCTAACAATTAAACTTTTAAAGTACCCGGCAGGTCATTAGTGTGTTGTCCATCACAGGCGTGAAAGTCGAGGTGGTGCAGTGAAGTCGCTGGACGAATTTTGTACATTATTTCTGATATTTTCCAGCGGTTCACTTCAGCACTGGGATAACTCTCCCAGCTGCAGTGCTTACCAGATTATTCAGTAATTTCTTCTCCACAAGCTGACTGCCTTAAAATGGCCAAAGTAAAGCGGTAGCAACAAAAATGAATGAAAACACGTCATCAGACTGAAGCGGTTCCGGTATTTGTCAGGTCATCTGGATGTTTCCATGAGAGGCTTACAGGACAGGGTGGTGGAGTGAAGCGTGTCCGTGTGGTGAGGTGATGTGGTGGTGAGGTGATGTGGTGGTGAGGTGATGTGGCGGTGACGTGATGTGTGGTGACGCATACTGCTGACGTGTAAGGGTCTCGTCACAGTGTGCTGGGAATCCAACATATTCTGAGTGACGGTGTAGGCCGGGGTAACAGCTGGAAGAACAGCAGCTTCTTTCATAAGGCCAGGTTCCACACGTTCCGTTTCTAACTGTCGCCTACATTGTGTCTGACACTGAACAACGCAATGCCCAGAACATGACCCACTGAACCGGAATGTTCTTTTTCCAGCTTTTACCCCGACCTACACAATTGAAGAACCTGTGTTACAAGATAACTGATTCCGACCTCAGTGTGGCGAGGGTTTAAGCTAGTTTACTTTTCCAGGATAACTGCACTACATTTATACAACCATCATAAATGATGGTCATCACAGAAAAAATAATAATGTGGACACGTCACATCCTATGTACAGTTTAAACATCAAATGAGCAGAGTAACTGAGTGGCAACTCAGAGGAGTGAGGAAAACGAAGACAGAGAACTCGGAGATGAATTTTTGAGTTCTTCTGGGACTGGATGAAACAGGAATTGTCAAAATGCCTAGTTTAAAAATTTGAGAGATGCCTTTGCTTTGTAACAGACCGACTCAAGATGTTGCTGTTGCTGCTGCTGCTGATAACTGGAAGAGTAGCCTGTCCCTAGCCTGTTTTACGAACTTGGATGTATCCAACTGGGTATATATGTGCTATGTTTTTGGAATGTAGGGTGAGACGTGCATGCAAATACTGCTCTACCTGAGTGAGAAATGACAATCTGAATTATAGCTAAATGTAGGTGTCCGATGCGGACATATTCTTCGAATAATGACATTCAGTGCAAAAGATCCTGTCAAAATTCCCGATCAATTTCCTTCTGATGGACGATTAAATTGTTACATTTTGAACAATGCTGTATTAAGATCCTGGCCGGCTCTGAGGGAAGAAGGGAAGATTAAGTCAGTGGTTGCACGAAGCAAGAAAATACATGAATAATAAAAAGAGGCAAGAGAGAGTTTGGGGTGAGGGTGAAGGATGGGGGGATATTGGTGAAAAGATAACCTGGTAGGGAGAATAGCAGAGGAAGGGGATGTGAAAAAAAGGGGAGAGGCAGGGGGTAGTGACTATAAGGAAAGTGATAATGAAAACACCGGCAGAGAGCAGAGAAACCAGGGGCATGAAGAGGAAGTAGAGACGTTACTGGAGGCGGGAAGGGGAAGACACACACTAAGGAGATGGGTATGCAGGGAGACAGAATACTGAGTAGATGGAAAATGGCGAGGATGCATGGTTCGGCAGACGGTAAAAAATATAAAAGGAATTAGAGAGAATGGAATGAAAGTATGACGTCAGGGTAAAGGGGGGAGCCGAGTGTTGGAGATGAGCGAAAGGGGTTAACTAGTCACCGAAGTAAGACAAAGGGTAAGAAGCTCGCGTTCAGTGTATGCCAAGAGGCAAGAAAGGAGTACTTGTGGAAAAAGAGTGTTTGAGGTAAGAAGCAGGATATCTGTGCTTGAGGGAAGACAACGACATGGAATGAGTGTTTATGGGAAGGGAAGGATAGGTAGTACAAGGGCAAGGTAAGGATGGAAGGGTTGGGCTAAGAAGGGCAAGTTAAGGATGGAGAGGGAAGACACAGGCAGGGTAGGTAAGTACAGGGAAAGAAACGACAGGGAAGAGAAGGGCAGGGTAGGGAAGAAAAGGACATGGAACGGAAGAGAAATAGCACGAAATGAGCTTTCTATGGAATGAACCAAGCGGCACAGTTTTGATAATTAACAAGGCAGAAAGAACAACAAGCAGTCTATGTTTCTCACTTTTCTTCTCTCTCCCCCCCTCCCTGTACTCGTTCTTTCATCCTTCCTCACTACACACACTTTCCCTCACTCTCCCAAAGCAGTATAAAGCAGCCGTTACTGCCCTCCTCAGCCCTCAAACGAGCTCAACCGTCAAGTCCTTCAGTTCAGGCTGATTTTATAACGCTCCTTCCACCACCACCACCACCACCACTGCTGCTTCCACACACGTCCACCAGATGGCTCACACCCACCTTGTAAACAAACACCCACACAAACCAAGTTTTTATGTGATGTAAATTTTAGTTTTTTTGGACTAATATTTGTAAAAATGATTATTTGTACAAGTAAAAATCTGTGGACCTAGATTTGTAAATATGACCAATCTATATATGAAAATTTGTGTACGTGGAAAACTTTTCTTTGAGCGACTAGGTGCTTGTGTGTGTGAAAGTTGTTTAGTTTTATTAGCGCACTTTTGTGAGCATCAGATTTTATAAACGCAAGTTGCACATTTATCAGTTTTTGCACAAACGAATTTATTGCGTAAAATTATGTAACTACCTATTTGTAAACTAACTCCATTGCACATAACGGTGTGTGTGTGTGTGTGTGTGTGTGTGTGTGTGTGTGTGTGTGTGTGTGTGTGTGTAAATATTTAGTTGTTTTAACTTGGTGGACCTTCTTTTGTTAACGTGAGTTTTTATATATATAGGTATGTACGGTATTTTTTTTTTTTTTTAATAACAGAACGGAGGAAGGAAAAACAAATGAATTAAAAAAATAATCCATGCAACAGATTACTGGTGTCCTCTGTTCATAAAATATCTGTAACAGTTAGACTTGAACAGCTGTGGGTTGAAGTTTGGAGGGAAACAACTCTGGGGAAGCGAGTTCCAGAGAGATGCAGTTCGGAGAATGAAAGAACTCTGATAGGCAGAAGTTCTGCAATATGGCTGAGTGACATTCCAGCCATGTGCGCTACCAGATGCCCGTGTAGCACGAGGGAAGGCATGGACAGGTGGCACCTGACTCATTCTATACACATGGCCAAGCTGTGTGTAATATAGATCCACTAAATTGACGTTGCTAGTGTTACCAACAGCACTGCTGAAAATAAAAGTGGTTAACCAGGCCTGTTTTTCTTTTTTATATCCTTATTTGCAGACTCTTTAAGGGTTTAATGTATTAAACCTTGGTATACCCATAAACCCTCGCCACGTTTAATGGCATAATAATAATAGGGGTAAGACGGCTGGCAGGATGAATCAGAATCAGCAATACACTCAGGGTTAATGTATGGCAGGCGTTAAATAGTCTGTTTTATTGTCAGAAGCCTTAATCCCGCAAAGGGAGGCCACAAACAGATCGCCTCCATGTCACCGTGTCCTCCGTCATTTCACTGTCCGGTTCCCAGCTCACACCCCCTTCCCTCATATACCTCTCCACTCCATCCCTCCGTCTCATCCTTGACCTCCCCTTCCCAGCTGGAATGACAAGGTTAGTTGCTCTAAGTGAAACTGTGTTCTCTTAAACAACTTGAGAAAAACGTCATCTTAAGTATTGTTCTGCGTAAAATGACAAAAGGTTAACGTAGTGAGTGCAAGGGAAATGTAAGCGACTAGAACACAACTGGAGACAAACGTGTACCAGTTGTTAGTGGCATCGGGCTGGCTGCTGCAACGCAAGGCTTTATTCTAACTGACATTTCAGGATTCGCAGCACAGTCTTCTTAGTGATTTATTACCTGTTAGATAATGATATTTATATAATTATAGGTACGCACAAAATGCCTACGTTCCATTCAAGGGAATATTAACCCCTTCATTCCGATGATGTACTTGCGTATCTTTTTTTACAAATACCAAAAGGTTTTATTCAGCCTTTTAGACACTTTTTGAACCGAAAATGTGATATAAAGCAAAGAATAAAACAATACTACAGGAACTCTTACCCAAGGTTATTAAAATCGCTTTGAGATGGTAAGATTGATATAGAAAATGCGTCATCGGATTGAAGAAAATTAGAAGTAGTGTGCAGCATAAATCGCTAAGGAAGAGGTGATACGAAATTCCAGAGCCATTTAGAATACAGCCTTGCGAACCACAAACGGAAGACGTAATACCAGTACAGGTGGAGGCAGGAGACAGAGGAGTAAGACGTGTACAGAGAGGCTAAGGAGTCGTTACCAGAGCACGGTCATGGAAACACTGGCAGTATTATGAAATTTTGCTCCTAGTGACGCATTTTTTATCATTATTATCTCTGACCATGAAAGTTTATTTACCTTAGGAGGGATTACTGGCAGTGGGTTATCTGTAAACAATTTCATACAATACAGGAGGGATTACTGGCAGTGGGCTATCTGTAAACAATTCTATTGCTCTGGGGGATTTTTAGCCACTGAAAGATGCGATACGCCCTTCCTTTAATCTTTCACTCTTAGGACGCACTTTCGAAGCTCAGTCAAAGCATCTGCAAACAGGGAGACTATATTTTCCCTGACGTGCCCAGTGCGGCATATCATTCTTCACGAGAGGAAATTGATAATGACAAAGGCAGGATGTTGAGAGTCTGAGCCTCATAAATTCATGACGATAATTTATTCGGTATTAATCTTCTTTGCCTTGTAAAAATCTGGGATGTTCAGAGTCTGGCTCTATTTAAACTGCTTAAGTATGGTACAGATATCCATGAACGCGTTGTTAGTCCATCCATCTATCCATCATCCAGTTTTTTCTTTTTCTTTTTTTCCATCAGAAGTGTAGGGGCCTGAGGCTAGGCTACTTACTCTACCGAGTCATGGCGAGTGACTAGTTCCTGAGGGGCACTTTATGAGCAATAAACCCACACCACACTGACGATACAAACAATATATTCCATAATCGTCATTATATTCTGAACAGTTGATAGTTATGCCTGACCCTATAAAAGCTGCCAAAATTAATACAGTGCAGGTGCGGATATTAAGACCACAAAGCGTGAAAAGTGGCCCGAAGGATCACAGTATCTTATCCTTAATGACAATTACCTGAACCTGGCAACTTCCTCACACGCCAACCCTCACCTTCCTCACCCCCACCCTGGACCAAGGTGGCTGCCTGGGACACAACACCAGCTGCTCATACTTGCACGACTTCAGGCTTTACGGTTTATATGACATTCCAGTTTCTGTCTTCAGTGTTTTCAGGCTCTGTCTTTAGCTTGGTCTTTCTTAGTAACTCCAGTAATGAAGCCCTTCTTTGAGATGTGAGTTATTTCCCTTACCAAAGCGTAGCCCTGTTTCCACTAATTACTGAAGAGCTTCATATTTTAGTTCTTATATGAAGATATAACAAACGTCTTTATCTTAAATTAAGAACAATATACATATATCCAAGACTCCATGTTACGCACACGATACCGTCCAGGGTCACAGGATCAGTCCTTAACAGAGACGCGAGTTACTCCCTTCACTCCAGTGACTTGTTGTTCTTATTCTTGCTCCTTTCAACCGACTTTATTCAGCTCAGGAGACACTTGGAAATGGAGACGTTAAATGTGGCCTTTATTAACCTCTTTATTGTCAGAGGTATGTCCTAAGTGCAGTCAAGCCGTCTGTGGCTGGCAAGAATTTTAAAGTCATCGGACTGAAGAGATTAACTTATCAATGCCTAAGTCTGGTCCCCGTCCCGTCCAGTACAGGTGTAGGTAACACTGCAAATAAATGGCCAAGGAAAGGCGTCATGAAGTGTCCTGTGCCAACGAAAGTACGGCTGACTGGTTGGTCGTCTGGTCAGGTAGGGAGGCTCCTCACCACCCCTTCCTTACCATGTGGAATTGTATATAGCATGTTCATAGCCACTTATAGTTTACCTTAGTTATATATTAAGTCCAAAGCGAAAAAAAAAAATGGTATAGAGGATATAAAAGGAAACATCAGGGTAAAAGTCAAGCTCCATCGCCCAGGAAAGCTTGTTAAAAGATGTTTACGTCAGACAATACGGTTCACTGGCTCAGAAAAGACGTGGATTTTGATGTCAGCCAAAGACGTATTTTTAAAATCCTATTCTTCTTATCTCCAGACGATTTCATTCACAGTAGGATAGATGCTTCGAACCCCTTCAATACGAGACGCTTTTCCTACTTAAATATAGACTATCGTTGGAAGCAAGACTCCGACAGAAAGCGCGTTATAGCAGTGAAGGGGTTACCGTGCTAAAAAGACAACCCCATCATGGCTGGGAGTCTTTTTTTTTTTTCTTTTTTAGTGCTGGCTAACACCAGACAATTTTCTTAAGCTAAGGGTGAGCTATAAGAGCCCATGACATGTAAGTATAGGTTGCCTGGCTCCTTCCTCAGCAGGGATGTGGGTAACTTCATGATCCAAGTTTACACCCCTCCAGCCCCTCCCCCTCCCTGAACGTGTCCTGGCCCCACGCCCCGCCGGCTTCATCAACCATGTAATTACTCTGCACCTGAAAAAATTAATATCCGAACTTTTACCAAGGCGGCCTAATAAGCCAGCGGTGTGGGGGGGGAGGGGTAATATTCCTTCAAATTAACCTGCAACAGATTTTTATCCTTTTGCAGTTTATTTCACGTAACTCATTTGCAGAATAAGACAATATTATGAAAAATTTACCTTGAGCAAACAAGAGCATTTGCTTAACAAGCTGTGTGTTAATAACGTAGACAATATTATAGATGCTGGAGGGGGACGCCTTCATGTAGTGGCATTGATATAACGGGACAGCTCAACTGCCTGGTTACATAAACGTCCACAAACTACCGAAACTTCCCTGTCCCCCGAAAAAGCGCAGTTTAAGCCTGTAGTCCACCAGGTTCACGTTTCAGATGAGCCTGGGGCCACACCACTAAAAATATTGAGAAAAGAGACAACACAAATAGCAATAAACTGCAAAACCAAGAGAATCTGTCTGTGATTCACTATGGATCTGATACCATGATTCAAGATGGTGATTTACGAGAACGAGTAGGGAGTACGACCCTTTCAGTAAGAAGGGTAACAAATGCAAAGATAAAGGAACAACAAAATCTAGGAAAGCAAGGGATGCAGCCAATGATTCCCCCTTAAGGCTGATGCCAGGATACCATAGTATTATTTTCACTGTTCCTTGAGAAAGTGAGATTATTTTAGTATGGAGCCGTTGAGGAAAAACGGAAAAATGTGTGTAAAAAAAAATAAAAATTTCCTACATATAATAGATACGGTTCGGAAATTTTCGTGAACAAGTAAAACCATATGAACAGAAGCCGTGTGATTCGAAGCCTCAGTGCGATGGCGGGAGAACAATTATTATGGAAGAGAGGAGAGGACTGCGGAAACCTGGAAATACAGCATCAGAATCAGCCTGTATTTCCACCTAGATCTGATACAGAGATTTCCTTGAGTAAGAGTGATCCAAAGTTTTAGTGTGGTGTGCAGAGAGGCTGGTCCCTGCGACTATCACGAATATAAAACTAGATAACAAAACCTAGAGACAAATATACTGCATAGCCTCCCTCCCTGGAACACACATAAGGATAAGATGGACAGTTTTCTGCGTGAATAGAATATTTCATTAAGATGCCCTCATGTCATAACAATATTACCACACCGAAAGACGGGGGGGGAGGGAAAGGGGATATACAAAACAGGAGCCTTGCCACAAACATCCCCCTCCATCAGCGACCCGGGTACGATTTAGGTATTTCCATGAGCGAGTAGGATCATTTGACTAAGTACCCTTGAGACCCAAAGCCTCAGTGTAGTGGCCAGACCTACCAAATAACAAAACCTAGACCACAATCCGCCCATAATTCCCTCGAGAACACATACCGCAAGACGATCTGGACACATATATGACTGGGGAGGATCACTTCGATGTGGAAAAGAACAGATAAGAAGAACGAACTGCAAGACCTGGACAACAACAACAATAACAACAACAACAATACCACCACCACCAACAACAACAACAATAACAACAACAACAATACCACCACCAACAACAACAACAATAACAACAACAACAATACCACCACCACCAACAACAACAACAATAACAACAACAGAACCCTTCTCTATATCACCCTAAAACAGGTATACCAGGTGTGGTCTGGCCATTACGATTTGGACACATCGATGAGCGAGTGGGATCACTGGACTAAGAAGGCCCGTGATCCTAAGCCTCAGTGTGATGGCCAGTGAGAGAGGGTGACCCGTGCCGCTGCCACTGCTAACAAGCCCTGGCCGTCGTGCCTAAGCCAAGCCTTCATTACGCTCACCCATTATGCAAATGTCTATCCCTTGATATGGCGTATGGCCGACAAAATCTGTGAGAATGTTGGGAGTTTGGGACCTCCGCTGTCCGCTACGTCCTCCTCCTGCAGGCTAATGACAGGAGAGGGAGGGAAAGGCTTGGGAGAAGGGGGAGAGAGGGAGGAAAAAGGAAGGTGAGAGAAATGGGAGGGGAGTTTGGAGAATACAATGAGTGTGCTAATGGTGGTGGTGGAGGCCGGTTCACAACATATTTTTACTATTTTCTAGTTTTTCCATTAATCTTACTTCACTAGAACTGAGGTGAAGTACGTCATCGGCTTGAAGTGGTTAATAGCGTCACTCAGCAAAGCTTTATGAAGCAGGCTGGCATTATTGCATCACAGAGCATAGCATGACCACCCCCACAACAATATCACTACACAGATAAGCAGGATTCTGCGTACCTTACCTACGCACCACAGTATAATTCCCCACAGCTGTACCAAACCGCCTCAGCCCAGTCTGTACCAAACGTTTTCATCACTCAGTATCATCTCGTGACGGTATCGTATCATATCACACACATCCTCATCACCACACACTCCATACATCCTCACCACACAATATCACCACAAATCATCACTGCACAAGCCCATACAACACACACCTTTACGACAAACACCTTCATCTCACCACATATCCTCACATTCACCACACAACTCCCATAGCCTGGCATAAGCTCGCCACTTCATCACATCAGACGATCTCTGGTTCCTTATTGATCACCCCACACCCTCACCACACCTACTGACACCCTCACCTCACCACACACCTACTGACACCCTCACCTCACCACACACCTACTGACACCCTCACCTCACCACACACCTACTCACACCCTCACCTCACCACACACCTACTCACACCCTCACCTCACCACACACCTACTCACACCCTCACCTCACCACACACCTACTCACACCCTCACCTCACCACACACCTACTCACACCCTCACCTCACCACACACCTACTCACACCCTCACCTCACCAAACACCTACTGACACCCTCACCTCACCACACAGCTTCACCAGCCTAGCCTGAACCCGCCACTGCACTTCAACAAGTCACTGGCCTCATATTCATCACCACACACTCTCACCTTCCCTCATATTCATCACACGAAGCCACTCTCTGGTAATATAATGTCGCCTTAGCACACACACACACACACACACACACACACACACACACACACACACACACACACACACACACACACACACACACACACACACACACACACGCCGTCGAACAAAATATATGAAGAGTAAATGTTTTTAAATGTTTCAGAATTATTTAAAACCACACAGCCATCCCGACACACACAAGAGTGAGAGTATTAATACCGTGTTTGGGTCCAACACTTTCTTCAGCCCTCTACACACCTTTGTGACAGCTTTACCACGCCAAGGTGGCTGGATGCCCATATTTTTTTACATTAATTTATGTAACACATGTAGTTGTATCCTGTCTGCTGTAGCCTACATTGCACAATGTAGTCAGCAACCATACTTAAAGGTCAGACATGTTCTACAGTCATCATATGGTGAGGAAATGATATTGAAAAACTGAGGTTTTGTCCACACCTTCACCCTCACAGCTGTAATAATACTGCCCTAAAAATATTTAATCTTGACTGCCCTGAGGTGGTAATCGGACATGTCCTGACATATCATTCAATCGTACTGATCGGAATGCATACTGGAAGGACAGAGTGGCCTAATGAAACGCGTAGTTGTGTTTACAGGTATATTCCAACTTACTTTAACTAGCAGTCTGTGCCAGAATTTGTCAGATTCCAAGCAGCGTCAACAGGCCCTTGAAGCCCTAGTGACCAGCATTAAACTTCTACTTCTAGCGTTTTTTTTTCTTTCTTTGTAGTGTTTCCTTTGTCTTTCCCCAGGCGTTATTTTTTTATTCCTTCATGATCCTTTCCTACTTATCGCCAGGTTGAACAGGCTACACTTCCATACATCACTACCTCACAGTGTCAAAACCCACACAGACTGCACAAACAGGTTCAAGGTTGTGCCCATATGAGAAGGTGGGACAATGTGAAAAGCCACAGAGCTATGGTAGACAGGGTTAGCGTGTGGATGGACTGAAAGGTGAGTAGGGGTGAGGGAGGCAGGAAAGTGAGGGTACGTTATGGTAAATTGGGATAAAGGGGGATGCAGAAGGATTGGATAGTGAAGTGTGTGTGTGTGTGTGTGTGTGTGTGTGTGTGTGTGTGTGTGTAGGAGAGGGGCAAAAGGGAATGGGTGAGGGGAAGGCGGCAGAGTCATGGGGCAAACGAAGGATGGGGGGGAGGGGAAAGGGATGAGAGGAGGGGTCGGAAGGAAACAAGTGAGGGAGACGGGGTGGGGGAACCAACTGGTGGGGAACAAGGAAGTGGCAAAGGAGGGGGTGTCCTAGAGTAAGGGGCTTCATCATAATTATGTCTTGGAAAAAAAATAATAAATCCTCTTTTTTGTAGTATAACTGATTCGTGTTTTAGGAGCTCTTAAGACGAAGGTTGGACGACGCTAATTAATTTTGGCCAAGGACGAGATACTCATAAATCAGCTGAGAAGAAGGGGAATCCTGGAGGGATTTTACCTGCATAATTACATTCTTGACTCGGCTGCTGTTCTGTTTGCTGATATGAAACAGATGTTTTCCTCCAAAGTTGATTTTTATTGGAACAGTTTATTTGGAATATACGTGCAAAGCCACTTATCCCTTTCAGTGCGACTTATCATTCTCTTCCTGTCACCGCCATATGGT
Source organism: Coenobita brevimanus (assembly GCF_032717465.1). NCBI lineage: Eukaryota > Metazoa > Arthropoda > Malacostraca > Decapoda > Coenobitidae > Coenobita > Coenobita brevimanus. The sequence goes on along the minus strand of NC_136965.1, from coordinate 18,493,033 downwards.
TTATTTCAGCTTAACCCTCCAAACCCCGGCTTGCTGCACATAGGATTATTTGGATAAGGTAGCCTACTTAGCGTACTGGGTTTCCTATGCTGGCCCATAGTCGCCAAACTCACAAGTCAAAACCTTTGGGCTCCTCCATAACAACTTTTTGAAAATGTACACCGTCATTACTGAGCGTGTGGCTCTAGGAGACAGAGAAACATCTTTGTAAAGCAGTTATAAGACACAGTACTCTCTCTCTCTCTCTCTCTCTCTCTCTCTCTCTCGCCTATTTATGTATCCATTTGTGATTATACAGGGTTTGTGTTAAAATCGAAATTCACTTGAACACGTGTGTGTGTGTGTGTGTGTGTGTGTGTGTGTGTGTGTGTGTGTGTGTGTGTGTGTGTGTGTGTGTGTGTGTGTGTGTGTGTGTGTGTGTGTGTGTGTGTGTGTGTGTGTGTGTGTGTGTGTGTGTGTGTGTGTGTGTGTGTGTGTGTGTGTGTGTGCAGCAGTATATCAAGCTGGCTCACTTAACAGCCTGTCACACAGACCCAGCCAGTCCATCCCTCCCAACACGTCCCCTCTCTCTTTTACCCATTTTCCGCTCCCATTTATTTTTAGAAGACTTCTCTAGACTTGCTACGGTTATATTTTTAACGAATTGTTGAGTTAAGAATCCGAACAACAAGTCTGTGTGCTTATATATGTTATATAAGAAAAGTCAGTTTCATTCTTTCTCTCTCTCTGCGACGTATATTAAAAAAAAATAGATGAGAGACTTTATACTCTTACCTTTTCCAATATTATATGTTTGTAATGGATTTTCAATGGTATATCATAACATTATAATAACACACAACCATTTTTCCTTAACAGCAAGCTCAATGAAGTTCACTAAATACGTGTTAAGTGCACTAAAATCGCACATTCATATACAGATGCCCGGTAAGAATTACATCTACATATTGCAACTGTGTTCAGGCTTTGGCTGCGTTGATTCTTTATCAGCTGTATAAACCTGACCGGCGAAACTCTTTAATCTCACTCAAGACGTTGAATTAAACAAACTCTGAAATTGTGGTACCAATGCTTTCTCCGAAGTAGGGTAATAATGTTTGATAATATTATGAATAAAATACTTAGTAGATAATTCATAGGTAAATGGTTTAGGTAAATATAACAACGAATTGCTACACCAATCACAGAAAGATTCCCATGACATCAGCCTCTAAGGAAAAGTGACAAAACCTGGCCAAATGGATGTGGACAAAGGAACATGAATCTGCCTGTTTGGTGAGACCCGCCCACCACTACCCCTCCCTCCTCCTCCCAATAAATCAGCTTCGTTCCCATCTCCTCCTTTCTCCTTCTCTCTGCTTTCCTTCACTTAATTCTCGCCCCTCCTTCCTCACTCTTACCGTATCTCTCCCCTCCTCTCCCCTTTCTCAACTCTTCCCCGCTCCCCACTCTCCAATATCCTCTTCCTCCCCCAACCCACCCACCTTTCCTTCCCACATTTTCCTTTCTCCCTTCTTCCGCATTCTTTCCTTTCCCTTTCTCTCACGACCTTTGCCTACTCTTTCTTTCTCTCTCCAAACAGCGCCTTTCCTCTCCCATTCTGCCCGCACCAGGTTGACAGAGACAGGAGGCGGGAAGTGTGGGAAATGTAAATAAGAGAAGCAGAGAGGAGATGATGGCGGAGGAGGAAGGGAAATACGAGCGTGGGGATGGGAGGAGGATAAAGGGTAGGAGGAGGGGACGTGAGGTGAGGATAGAGGAAGGGAAGGAAGGGACGAGGGAGGTAAACAAGGGTGCTGGATAATGGAGGGAAAGGGTAAGAGAGGAGACGGGTGAACTAAAGAAGGAGGGAAGACCAGAGGGGGAGGAGAATTTGGGGGAAGAGGGGAAGGGAAAGGTAGAGATAAAATGTGAGGGACAAGAGAAGGGAGGCAGAGAAAGGCGTTACTGAGGCAGGGAAGTGGGTAGGGAGAACAAAGGATAAGAGGAGGGAGGTGGCAGGTGGGATGGGGTAATGGGGAAGGCGGAGGGGAAAGGAGGTAAGACAGAGAGGGAGGAAGAGAGAAAGGGAGGGGTAGTAAGGAGTGGGGTCAAAAAGGTCAGGGCCAAATCTCAGACCAAGTGGAAAACTGAAGTTGATAAAAGGCTGAGATATCTGATGATCTGGAAGCGCAGTGCGGTGCGGACGGCGTTGTAGCAAACTCACCCACCTTTGAAAGAACCCTCCATATTATGAAGATGTGATGGGCAAATGTGATGTGAGGAAGAGATGATGTGGGGAGGATGTGATGTGGGGAGATGGTAATGTGTGGTAGATGTGATGTGGGGAGGATGTGATATGAGGAGATGGTAATGTGTGGTAGATGTGATGTGGGGAGGATGTGATGTGTGGTGGATGTGATGTTTGGTAGATGTGATGTGTGGAAGATGCGATGTAGGGAGGGTATGGTGTGTGGAGGTGTTGTGTGGGATAGGTATATGTGGGGCAGTGGTGGGAGGTACATAACAATGGGTTTTGTCCTTTCAGTAAGACGAAGATTTCATTATAATTTCAATATTGCCAGTGTCAGACGATTTATTTATTTATTTAATTAGCTTAAGGGTGACAAACACTTACTATAAATAAACGACAAATAAATATCAGTCCAGCAATACCAGAAGGCCTTCGATAACGTCATTCCTGGTACTGCCACACGAGTGATTCTCTGTACAGTCGTAGAGAGCTGGAATAACACAGGATATTTAATGAGGATGAAGAAGTATCGTGGTGGATGAAGGAACGACACAACTGATCCCTTTATTCTCTCTCTCTCTCTCTCTCTCTCTCTCTCTCTCTCTCTCTCTCTCAATATCATTTCCGCAACAGTCAAAAGGTTTTTAATATCCGAGAAGAGACTGAATCACTTAGGATATTACACGGATGTGTGGCAGATGTGATGTGGTACTGATGCAGCTGGTGTGGGTGTGGCAGAGGCGTTAATAACTATGCAATCACGTTCCTAACTACCATGATGCCGGCCCGTTAGCTCTAGGGTAAGAATATTTGTGTGTGTGTGTGTGTGTGTGTGTGTGTGTGTGTGTGTGTGTGTGTGTGTGTGTGTGTGTGTGTGTGTGTGTGTGTGTGTGTGTGTGTGTGTGTGTGTGTGTGTGTGTGTGTGTGTGTGTGTGTGTGTGTGTGTGTGTGCTAGGAAGAAGGAACCAAAGGCCATTAGCCCGCAAACTGTTCCTTCCAAGAGACAAACAAAATGCAAGAGAGAGCCAAATTGAAGATCCGATCATTTCGAGATGCCTGGACACACTGCATTTGAAAGACTGGAGATCATAGCTAGCATGAAATACAGACAGAGGGAGACAGTTCCAGAGTTGACCTGTTCCATAAATGAAGGACTGGGAGTAACGGTTAACTCTTGCATTAGAGAGTTGGACAGAAATGGGATGAGAGTTTGTTGCTAGACGGGTGCTACGCGCCCGTCATAGTGGTGGAGGGATGCAAGCAGACAGTTCAGAGGAGCAGTGACAGAAGAGACAGAGGTTGAAGGGAGCCAGTAAGAGGAGGAGAGTTGATGAGACGAAAAGACAGGTGCGGACACCTGGCGCCAATCAGCTCAGATGTATATCCACCCTTGTGGGTTGGCAGGTAAAACGAGTACTTGGAGAAATATTCAGGTGAGATAAATGGTAACCTGAATCATGAAGTGGCCTTATCCCAGAACAGTGAGTGAACAACCCGTCACAGGCTCAAAGGCATAAGTTGCGGAGATGATTACCATCGCTAATCTCCTCATGACGTCTGCTACCTTTACCTTTCTCCTTTGCCTACTACTTCGGTCACTTAATTCAAAGGTCCAAACATGAGGGCTTCCCCCCTCATCACTTTCTGAAACCGCTCCCAAACGGCACATATTCTTGCCGATAAGCGGTTACCTGTTACTCAGAGGGACTGTACCAGATGCAGAGTCGAAGTGGAAAGGTGAATGAACAAATGAAATACTAGACGTTTCCTCAAAGATACTCATAATGTGTAAAATCCCAAGCGCTATGGAAGATACTCATACATGAAGATACTGGAATGTCAGGCATCACTAGGGCGTCACACACGGACTAAAATCGGCCACAGCAATCACAATGTCGGAGGTGTCCAAGGCCGTCACCGACGCTGGCGACAATCAGGCACGGACACGACAGCCAGAGTCACGATAAGGACATTCACGAGGATCAGAGGCACAGGAGGCCATCAGAGCAGCCCACAACAATCAGACTTGGCCATGAAGCTCACTAAAGAAGCACTTAGAGTAATATCACAATCAGGACAATCAGGCCTGGGTGAGAACATCAATGCCACAATCAGGACAATCAGGCCTGGGTGAGAACATCAATGCCACAATCAGGACAATCAGGCCTGGGTGAGAACATCAATGCCACAGTCAGGACAATCAGGTCTGGGTGAGAACATCAATGCCACAATCAGGACAATCAGGCCTGGGCGGGAACATCACCTTTCCTGCCATTCTGGGTGGTAATCAGATTCGTCGTCAAATCTGCCACAACCAACGATTCCCTCAGTCGCTGGCAAAGTTAAGAGGACGTTATTTTACCCCAGTGGCTGGGAGGGAAGGAGGGAGGCAGAGGAAATGAAGGAGGGAGAGAGCGAGAAAGTGAAGGAGGGAGAGAGGGAGGAAGGGAGGGAAGCAGAAGGGAAATAGGGAAGATTGAGAGGAGAAGGGGGAAAACGGGTATATAATAAAAGACAGGCAGACAGACAACGTATTGCAAAGATTCAGATACAGAGAAGGAATTAGGGAAAAAAGAAGTTAGATACAGTAGTTAGAAAAAATATATAGCCTGAGAGAGAGAGAGAGAGAGAGAGAGAGAGAGAGAGAGAGAGAGAGAGAATTAAAAAAAAAGACGGCAATGAGGTTATGAACTGAAGTGTTTAAAGACATTTGAATTTATTAAAGTGCCAAAAGACAGAGATAAGAAACAAGGAGAGGAATATCAAAAGGCGTGAACGCAGCCCGAAAGATGAGGGTATAAAAAAGGACTTTAAAATCAGTGATGGCTTAAAATGAGAAAGATGAACATAACTCACAAGGAAAGATGGAACTTAGAAATATAAAATAGGAGGAGGTAATGGAGGGGGTAATGAAGGGGGCTGTGGAAATGATGATGACTGAACGTGCTGAAGATGAATAATATTACCGAAAACTGAAGCTCGTAAGACAGGAAGACATTTATAGGATGTAAGGATACGAGAGGGTGAAAAGATGTGAGGCAAGGAATGTGTGGATGATAATGAAATATGCTCATCGAAGGCAAGATAAAAGGAGAGTTGGCTATATAAAATAACGACATAAGTAAAACTCTGGGTAGATCCAAGATATGAGAACACAAGGAAGAAAATCTGGAGAGAGACGGAGGAGGAGAGCAAGAAGTAATTTGATACACATGAAAAGGAAACACGATGAAAAGCATCATAGTAGGAAGATATTTAATTTAACATAGAGGTAAAAAAAAAAAGTTCAGCAGATACCTACTATGGGAACACGAAGGGAAGGAGGGAATACAAATGGACGGAAAAGAGATAAAAAAAAGATGCAAAAAAATGAGTGGTGTGAAAATGAAAGATGGTCAGAATAAGGACGATATAAATATAGAGAATACTTTAATTAGGTAGAGGAAGTATACAGGAATAAGAATGGAAGGAAATCAAGGGAGAAATGCACTTTGGAGGGAGAGGAGAAAGCAAGGAGGAACAGACAGTGTGCATTGTGTGGCGAAGGGAAATGTGAAGACGAATATACCGCACATGACAAGGGCGTCCTCAGACTGGGGGAAGGGACGTAAGAAAACGGTAAAAACGAGGTACAGTTGTAAACCGTGTTGTTAATAATGACTGGGCGATGGTGTAGGATGTAGCGACGATGATGATGACGATGATGATGATGATGTGAACACGTATCCCCCTAAACTTTAAAAAGTATGTAGAGAGAAAGAAACTACTATTTTGCCAAAGTTCCACGAACACATAGCGGAAAAGTTGAACCCTCTGAATCATGCAGTAGTAAAGACAATATTTTTACTGTATTTCGCCAGGTGTAAATTTTTCTTCAGACGGAACTGGGAAGACGGTTATCTCTCTGACTGTACCAACAACCTTCCTGAAAGCGACATAGAGAAGACATGTAATACTTCCCGATGAAAGCTGGAGTGTGGAGAGTTGTGCAGCGATGAGAGGGTGGACAATAACACGAGCCATCCCACGCCACACAATACCTGTCCCGCTTGCTGTCTCTGTCCCTGTCTTCTGTCTCTCCTTCTCTGTCTTTCCGTGTCTGTTCCGTTCTCTGTCTGTCTCTTCCCTTGCCTATGTCTATTCCCAATTTCTCTTTCCCGGCCTCTGCATCTGTTTTCCTGTCTCACGTAACCACCACCACGTCTCTCAATCTAGGCAAATTATCTCCGTCACTATCATGACTATATTTCTATGTTAATTACGCTACAAACAGACGATTTTATCTACTTTAAAAACAACCGATCGAAGTACAATTTTCAAAACAGTGTTCAGTATCTCCCTCACGTCGATGATGAGGTTTGTGCATCATTCTACCAACCTCCGGAACTGAAGGGCTTTAGATGAGGTGAGGTAAAAATTAAGATAATATATAGGGTGAGGTGAAGTGAAGCTGGCTAGGATAAGGAAAGGTGAGGTAAGGTAACGTAAGGTAAGTTGGGTAAGGTGACATGAAGTAAGAAGAAATGAGGTAAAGTGTGGTGAGGTGAGATACAGGGCAAAGAGGTGGCGTTGGCATGTGATGACGGTATAGCCAAAAAGTTAGTTTGTGGCCGCACCCTCCCGCATATTAACCACCTCATTCATTTGATCAAAGGATTCTTTGCCGGGTGACTTCAGACTTGGCTACACTGTATCATATCACTGTATTTTCACTGTATCATCTTACTGTACTCCACATGGCTGTATCCCTTCGCTGCATCCTATCAATATACTCTGCCCCACATGTATTCCTTCACTGCATCCTCTAACTGTATATTTTCAGTATATCCTCTCACAGTAAACAGATAATTCACATAAAGTTTCGTTGGGTTAGTACTATGGCATTACTCTATCCTAATACTGTATCTTTCATTATATTTTTTATTATATTATATCACTGTGTTCTTTCCTCAATATTTCACTTCACCGTATCCTATCACAGTACTCAGTGTCTGTACTCAGCATACTCATTCTAGCAAAGGCTATGTTGGTTGGATGTCTTGGCTTCACTACATCCTCTGTCTGCAGCTTTTCACTGTATCATCTTGCTGTATTCCACATTATTATACCCCTTCACTGTATTTTCTCACTGTATATTTTTCTCAATCTTTTTACCGCACTGAGCTCATCCAGTTAATTAAGGTATAGTTGGAGGGTATCTTGGCTTCACTACACCTACATTTTCACCGTAACCCTTCACTGTACCCTATCCTCACTATACTCTCTCCTTAAAGCATCCCATACCATTGTACCCCACCTCACTGCATCCTATAGCTATATTTTTTCACTGTAACCCTTACCTGTACCGTATCCTCACTGTACTCTCTCGTTACAGCATGCCATCCCACTGTACCCTACCTCACTGCATCCTGCCACTGCACCTTTACCTCTACTCTTTCCCTCTTAGGCCGAGGTAAATCGTGTGGCCACAGAAAGATAAAGCATAAAGAAGTGACCGCGATGAAAGGCTTAGCTTATATTCCGCCACCGTTACCTTCCATCTGTAACTGTTCCCTCATAAGACATTACCTGTATTTTATTCTGGCCGGTACCGTACGATTGCATGCTGACGTCTTTTTACACTTTAGTCTCGGCATCACCACACGAGTTGACTCAATTTAAGCAACATCTTGCCTACTATACGTCTTTTACCTTAACCTGGCACACATTTTCCTCCTCTGTAGCTTATTTCACACAGATCAGTGGCAGAAAAAGACAATGCTACGGCTCTGCATTCTTTCCAGAGCACCTATTCGTGACTAGCATCCTATTTTAGCGTTAATCTACTGTTACGGCTCAGTATTCAAGATGGAGGGATGGCAAATTTAGGGTATGGATGGGTTGATGAAGGTATATCTAACCGACCCAGTTCAGAGTCTGTCCCACCCAGAATAAAATCGTCTGGGAGCTGTAATAATAAAGCAAAGGAGACGTACTAATATTGGAAGGGCAAAGATGGCTGCAATTAACTCACCCACTTCCAGGCATCTCTTAACTTGAAAAAAATCGTCTGCAGGCGCCAGCAATATTAATGACATACTCGAGCTGAAGGGCATAAGTGTACAGTCATATTTTTTCACACACATTTTTCACTCATGATGCATTTTTAATACTGACTATGTTCATTAACTTTCCTTCACCACCTGTCACTCACTGGAACGAGGTATAGGAAAAAGGGGATGGGGAAGAAGAAGAAGAAGGGGGAAAGAAAGAATGGATAAGAAGGGAAAGGAGAAGTGTGAAGAAGGAGGAGGAGGAAAAAGAGAGGGAAAGAAAGGAATGGAAAGGTGATGAGGAAAGTGAGTGGTGAAAGAAGAAGAAACGAGGGGAGGAGCGGGAAGAGGAAGAGGGGAAGAATGGACCGTAGAAAGCAGAAGGGAGGGGAGAGAGGCAGAATGGGGAGAAGGGAGATGAGAAAAGAGAATAGAAGGGGAAAAAAGGGGACGCGGAGGAAATAATGGAGATATGTATAAAGAGGAAAAGGAGTGGCGAGGAAAAGGAAAAAATAGAGGCAAAGTTAATGGAAGCAGAGGAGGGGGGTGAGAAAGTGGGAAAAGGAGGATTGAAAAGGAAGGAGCGTGGAAGAAGACGGAAGAGGGAGAAGGGAAGCGGAGAAAGGGATAGAAAGGGGACGATGAGGAGGGTAGAAAAGGAGGGGAGGGGAAAAAGGAGAGCAGGAGCATAGGAGGAGAGAAGGAGGACAGAGGGAGAAAAGGGGGGTAGTGGCGGGGATGGGGCGTGGAGAGGTGTGGGTGGGGGCAGGTAGACTGAAACAGTGTTTCCTGTGTTCCTTTGGCAATGTGATTTTACTCGAGTTTGACAAGACTGGCATAAGACGGAAACACAGTCTTCCCGCTGCTATGCGTTTTAGTTTTTATTCCTGCAACTTCCTGGCGACTTTATTCAGCTCGGGCTTGACTTAGGAAAAGTGCAAGAAACAAGCCGATTCAGTACGATGGCTTTTTGGTTTATTCTTCCTCTTTCTAGACAACTGTATTAACAGTACGAGAGACTTTTCAAACTGGTTGGGTTAGATTTATCCTTCACTAGCCCATCACTACCAGCGTGATCACCTAAGCTCTGTAATATTGCTGCCTGGACAATAATATAAAACACACGTCTTCAGGCTAAATGGCCTTATAATTTAAGGTCGATATTATTGTTTTATGCTTAATCCCTACAAATCAATTTACTAGACTTTCGAAACAACTGTGATATGAAGGCGTTATTGACGAATGTAAAGATTGATAACAAATTTCTACTGGTTTTACAGAAACTGATAGCGTGCCAAAGGTTTAAGAAATTTGAGGTGCAATTTCTTCCATGTGAAAGAGTAATACTTGATGTTATTATCCATATCCGTTATATGGAAAAAGAAGCACCTCACTAAGCTAACCTCCTGACTCTCAGTATTTAAAACCTAGCAGAATTTTGTGAACCCCCTGAATTCTTGTTCCTGTCTTGATTTCTTCTTCTTCTTCCTCTCACTTGGCCTTCTCCATCTGCCTCCTTGGACGCCCCAGCCACCCACTCCCTCCTGATGATTCAATTTACCCAGTTTACCTCTCCTTCCTCCCTCATCCCACACGCACTCCTAGCAATCCCTTACCTTCACATTATCACTGACATTTACCTTCCATCTTCCATGGAACATTTTCTTATTATTTAGCCTCTTCAGTACGATGACGACTTCTATGTTTTACTCTCGGTGTCTCCAGATTATTTTATTTGGCATTTTAGGAGCTTTTCGAGGAGCAGGAGATAAAATTACCCCCCTTCTCTCTCTCTCTCTCTCTCTCTCTCTCTCTCTCTCTCTCTCTCTCACACACACACACACACACACACACACACACACACACACACACACACACACACACACATTTTTTTTTCTATCATCTGATTTCTTCATTCTCATATTATACTTTATTATTGCTGTCTCCCCTCAATATACCTTTGTATATATATATATATATATATATATATATATATATATATATATATATATATATATATATATATATATATATATATATTTGCAGAGACTTCACTTCACTGTGAAGATATGTATACAAACTAACCACAGGAGAAATAAGGAGCAACAGTGAGTACTTTCGTATATTACATCTTCAGAGTGAGACAGAAACGTAATGGGTAGAGGTCTGTTATGCACATCCGCAGCAGGTAGTGGCACACAGAACAAAGGATGACCTGAATTTTTACCTGCGGCTTAATTTATGGTCACCTGCGGCTTAACTTAAGACTAGACGTTTCTGTCTCACTCTGAAGATGTAATATACGAAAGTACTCACTGTTGCTCCTTTCATTTCTCCTGTGTTAGTTTGCATATATATATATATATATATATATATATATATATATATATATATATATATATATATATATATTGGAGATGGAAGGGTCATGTGTACATTTCAGTAACTTTATCACAGAGAAAAATCGACGGTATACAGAAATTTAGAAAAAGAAAATGACAAAATAATCGTGTGTCGGTCAAGGTCCTCAGGCTGAATGGGCTGAACTACCAACAGTCAACCAGGGTAGCCAAGCCTCGGGCCCTTACACCTTCTCTTTCTTTATGTTCTCTCCCTCCCCCCCTAGCCTCAGGCCCCTACACCTTCTCTTTCCTCCTCCTTTTTCTCTCAGGTACACTCCCTCCTTCCCTGCCTCTCTCCTCCTGGGCCAGTTTGTTCACTCCTATTAACGCGTCGTTCTTCACGCCCAGCACCTTGTCAGAGATATATTTTTAAAGTCTCCCCTCTCCTGCTTCCTTCTCTTGGACTCGCCTCTCCTTTGATTGTCCTCTTCTCTCCCTTCTTCTGTTCCCTACTTCTTTCACTGTTATTCCTTCTCCTTCTCCTCTTTTATTTCTCTACTTCTCCTTCCTTGTTCCTCTTTAGCCTTCTTCACTCTTCTTTTCCTCCTTCCCTTCTCTTCTTCCAATGTCTTCCTTTTTTTTTTTTTTTTTTATGCGAGAAAGAAGGAACTAAAGGCCATGAGCCCGCAGTAACAGTTCCCTCCAAGAGAAAAACAAAATACAATAGAGATCCAAATTCAAGATCCGATCATTTTGAGATGCCTGGACACACTGCGTTTGAAAGACTGGAGATCATAGGCAGCAGGAAATACAGACAGAGGGAGACAGTTTCAGAGCTGACCTGTTGCATAAATGAAAGACTGGGAGTAACGGTTAACTCTTGCATTAGAGAGTTGGACAGAAAAGGGATGAGAGTTTGCTACCAGACGGGTGCTACGCGCCCGTCGTAGAGGTGGAGGAATGCAAGCAAACAGTTCAGAGGAGCAGTGACCATTAAAGTAGTGATAGAAAAGAGATAAAGATGCAACAGTGCGGCGAAGAGACAGTGGTTGAAGGGAGTCAGTAAGAGGAGGAGAGTTAATGAGACGAAAAGCCTTTGACTCCACCCTATTGAGAAGAGCTGTATGTGGGGAGCCTCCCCACACATGAGAGTTGTACTCCACACAGGGGCGGATAAAACGCCTGTATAGAGTCAACAATTGTGCAGGGGTAAAGAAAGAGCGGAGTCGGCTTAGCACACCCAATCTCTTGGAAGCAGATTTTACGAGAGATGTAATATGATCTTTCCAAGATAAGTCCCGAGTAAATGAAACCCCAAGCATGTTCAAGGATGATGGATTAAGCTGAATATTATTAAACATTAGTGGGTATACCTGTGGAAGATTTTGTCGGGTTGATTGGTGTAAGAACTGAGTCTTACATGCATTAAAAACAACCATATTATTTTTACCCCACTCAGAGATACGAGCCAAGTGAGACATTAGGTGTGCCATAGCCTCATCCCTTGTTTGTTGAAGTAACTGTTGAGATGGGCATTGTGGGAACCGAATGGAAAGGTGAAGGGTGGAGTCATCAGCGTATGAGTGGATAGGGTTAGATGTACAGCTTAGAAGATCATTGATGAATAAAAGGAAGAGAGTTGGTGATAGGACAGAGCCCTGAGGAACACCACTGTTGACAAATCTAGGAGAAGAACGATGGCAGTCTACAACAGTGGCTATAGAACGACCAGAAAGGAAGCTAGCGATGAAGGCACAGATAGAAGGATAGAAACCGTAGGAGGGCAGTTTGGAAATTAAAGATTTATGCCAGACTCGATCGAAAGCCTTTGAGATGTCAAGTGCAATGGCAAAGCTTTCGCCAAAGTCCCGAAAGGAGGATGACCAAGAGTCTGAAAGGTAGGTAAGAAGATCGCCAGTGGAGCGTCCCTGACGGAATCCGTACTGACGATCAGAAAGAAGGTTGTGATAGGAAAGATGCCTTAAAATTTTTCTATTGAGAATTGACTCGAAAACTTTTGAAATACAGGACGTTAAAGCAATTGGACGATAGTTGGAGGGTTGGGAGTGGTCACCCTTCTTTGGGACTGGCTGAATGAGAGCAAACTTCCAGCAAGAAGGAAAGGTACAAGTTGACAGACAAAGGCGAAAGAGTTTGCCTAGGCAGGGTGTAAGCACAGAAGCACAGTTCTTGAGAACAACAGGAGGGACCCCATCAGGCCCATATGCCTTGTTAGTACTGAGGCCAGTGATGGCAGAAAATACATCAACTGAAGAAATTTTAATGTCAGCCATGAGGAAGTCAGAGGGGGGAAGTGATGGAGGAACAGCACCGGAATCGTCTAAGGTGGAATTGGAGGAGAAAGTCTGTGCAAAGAGATCTGCTTTATCAGTAGAAGAAATAGCTACAGAACCATCAGAGTAGAAAAGAGGAGGGAAGGATGATGAGGTAAAGTTGTTAGCCTACTTCTATATACATTTTCGTTTCCTAACGCCATATAATTAGGGCACAGCTTGGCAGTAATGTCTTTAAAAGTTCTCTCTCTCTCTCTCTCTCTCTCTCTCTCTCTGCCTATTCTCTTTGTGCCAACTCGTTATCAGACGTCTCCTCTCCCTCTATTTTTCTCCCTCTCAGTTCCTTTACTTTTTCACACGCCTTTGTTCCCTTGGCTCTTTTCACTGTCTCTGTTCATTTTCATTTCTCTCTGTGTTTCATTTTGTTTTCTGTTTGCCTATCAATCGCAGTCCGTCTGTCTCTTTTCTGTCAACCTGTCTACCAGTCCATATTATTAGTCCATCTGTCCTCTGTCTGTCTGTCTATACTTATCAATCTGTACCTATCTATGTCTGCCTATCTGTGTCTGTCTGTCTAGAGTGTATCTCCCCCCCATTTTACTTTCGTCAATTCTTTTTTCCGTTGTAAAAAGCACGATACATTTCCAGATGTTTTTCGTTTCCTTCTTCTTCGAACCCACCCATTCCTTTTCAGTATTTTCAGTCGCTTTCTTTCTTTTTGATATTTGTTTATTTTTCCGTTCAACATTTCCTACTTTGCTGTTATTACCTTCGTCATAAGTTTTCTCTCTAACAAACAGCCCTGAAAGGATCGTTAGGTCTGTTGCTGTTTCCTTTCCTGTGTACGCCTTTTACTTTGTGTTCCAAATCATTATTTCATTTCACTTTTTTCCACCCTTCCCCCTCTCTTTCTATTATTCTCTTTCTTTTTGCTCATTCATAATTCTTTTCTCATTTTCTCCTATTTCTCTTTCTCATTTTGTCTCATAGTCCTCTCATTTTCTCTTGTACTCTTCTCCTCGCATTTGTTTTTCTCTGATTTCTTCTTCTCTATCCTCGACTTCTCTTCTTCCCCTCAATATATCTCTCTTTCCTGTTTCTGTTTTCTGTTCCAATTCCCTTGTTTTACCTTATTCTTCTGACTCTATTTTTTGCCACCGCTTTCTCTGCAATTTCTTTCATTCTCTCACTTCCATTTGTAAACATGATCTCTTCCTTTCTATTCTCATCTTCAGTTTTCTTGTACTGCTCTCTTCACCTTTACAATATTTCTTTCTTCATTTCACTGTCTCTCATTCCCTTCTCTTTCTTTGCCGTTCACTTTATTTTTTCTCTCTCTTTTCCCTTCTGTTTTCTGTCCTTGCATTTACTCCCTCTCTCTCTCTCTCTCTCTCTCTCTCTCTCCATGATTTCTTCTTCCCTCGCCGCCTCCCCTCACTGCACCCTTCCTTGTACCTGCTCAGGGTAATTCACCTATTAGTGAGGGGTTGAGGGTGAGGCTTGGGTGAATGAGAGTGTCTGTGAGGGTGAATGAGAGTGTCTGTGAGGGTGAGGGTGAATATGTGAAGGTGAAGGTAAGCGTGTTAAGTGTGACAGGTAATGGAGGCCCAGTGTGAGTCTGAGAGGGTAATGGTGAGGTTAGAGTGAGGGTGAATGCATTATACTGAATACTAAGTGTGAGAAATTACAAACCAGTGAAGCTACGGTGAAGAGGCGACTGTGAAGATACGGATTGATATGGTGAGTGTAGGTGCACAGTTTAGCGTCCGTGAGTATCTGTGTAGTGTGTGTGTGTGTGTGTGTGTGTGTGTGTTCTAACTGTGTGCAGAATCTGCATGTACAGTCGCCAAACTTTCCACCTGGGCCACCTAGCGCGAGAGGGGGGTAACGGGTGCTGGCAACAATGGATCTGTTTGTTCGTGTGTACATGCTCGACGAAAGTTCGGATCATCAACTCTCTTCGTCCGTACTGACCCTCCGTCAGAGTCAGAGTTCATCCCATAGATGGCTGGGTACGGAGTTGGGTGGGGAGAAAAATGTCTCAGGTGTAAGGCGGCTCTGCCATCGGCTCAGCCATTTGCATGAAACTGGTGGCGTGGAAAACTGTTCTGTGCCACAGGTCGCGTTGACCAACGTCAAATAAATATGACTATACTAATTTTATGATAAGGTAATATATATATATATATATATATATATATATATATATATATATATATATATATATATATATATATATATATATATATATATATATATATAATATTATGATATAAATATATATTATTTTATATAATAGAATAATATATTTTATACTATACTTACTTGGCCTTGGTCCGTGCAACCTGAGGCACGCAACAATTCCACGCGACCTGTTTCCTGCAACTGGTCAAGCCGCTGGGAGGGCTGTGTAAGGGGGGAGGCTTGGCATGTAGTGAAGGCCAGGGCAGGCGCCGGACGGAGGGAGGCGGGGGTTACGTTATTCATACTGCCAGTGATAATAATTACCCAACTAGTTTTTGAGATCCATTAGCATTCTATTAAATCTTTGCATTCTTAACAATACTAAACATTATAGTTTCTATTTTATTTTTACATTGTTACCATAACATATTAATGCACCAAATACTGGAATCGCCCCAAATCTCTTTCTCTCTCTCTCTCTCTCTCTCTCTCTCTCTCTCTCTCTCTCTCTCTCTCTCTCTCTCTCTCTCTCTCCATGAATGACACTGACCAGTAAACATTAGGATGATGTTCAGACACTGTTAACGGTTGCTTATTTCCTCATTGGTAATAAGTCAGGTAGGTGTTTTTATGTGTTCTCTGGTGCACCACGAAGAGGTATGTTAAAATACTGTCACCTCAACAGGCAAAGAGTTTATGCATACTGTTGTCGAATGTGGCTATTATATCAGCTATGATAATGACTTACTGTATCATATTTCATATGACTATGGTCATAACAGCACACCTGTATAGTTCATTCATCTAACGAATGACTGAATTACACATTACAAGGAAAATTGATTGTGAGCGGTGCCTCTTCTGTGTGAGGTCACACATTTACACTCTCATCGATTATTCACCGAACAACATAATCTCACATTATAACAAGATGAAGACACCACCTCTCCATAACAGTATGCAAAAGTTTCCAGTCATTTTAAGCACAACTGCTAATGATTCATGAATTCTTGGGACATTTATATAACCATTGCCTGTTATATTACTTATGTGATTGGTAAATGCAACATAACGAACATGAAATTATCATTACAGGCTGGAATATATATATATATATATATATATATATATATATATATATATATATATATATATATATATATATATATATTTTCCCCACGAAGCTAGACTCGAGGCAGTATTCTGTCTCAACGAACGAGTTTCAACCTCCGACATCTACTGTACAGTTCCTCTCTCTCCTACTTAGTAATTACTACCCGCCCAGTGAGTATTCCTGTAACAATTAATGACCTAACTTATCTAGCCATGTCTCGGATCAAAAATGGCATTTCAATAGGTTTAATCGAGACCGGTCCAGGACTGGCGAAATGCAAAACGAATAGTTAGACACCGGTATCAATTTTTCTACCGTAAGGGCTGGTCACACGACGGTTCTTCCTCTCAATATTCAGTAGACAATTTTTAGCCATGGGTTTATCATGTAATAGAGAAAAAAAAAAAAACGTTTATAAATATGTAACAAATGTTAAGATGCGGTCTTTTAGGTTATTTTACTTATTGTTTCAATACTCGCATTATCCAATACTTTCAAGAAGTTCCTTTGAAATTCTGTTGGCTAAAAATTGCCTACTGAAAATTGGGATGAACTCTGACGGAGGTTCACTACGGACGAAGAAAGCTGATGATCCGAATTTGGTCGAACATGTACACACGAACAAACACAAGCACTGTTGCCAGCACCCGTTGACAACCTCTCTCTGATAGGTGGCCCAGGTGGAAAGTTTGGCGACTGTACCTGTATATTCTGTATACTGTTTGGATTCTGCCTATACTGATCTTGCACCATCACCTTCAGCGTATTTTACTTTTTGATCCGCCCACACACCTTTACCCTGATTTGTGGACTATTAATACCGACGAGATAAATCAGTGTCTGTACAAAAGAAGGCTAATGTATGCCTGTCAACTGCACGTGGGTCACTGAGGCTGAGATTGCGTAAGGAGGGAAAACAACTTATTCCATCAGTCTGACCGGTTTGGGAAATCTGGATAAATTATACCACACCAGTACAATGACTACAGAACACCTGACTTCCATTTGATCAGAACAATCCATCACAATCAGTAAAAAACAATAGGGTTTCTTTAATACCAACTTACCTCTTGAATCCCGTGGCGTGCTGTTTATTTAATATTTGCTATTTTCCAATTTCTTCAATAAACTTAGGAATAGATTGCTGTATTCAGAGGGTTAATGAAGGCGACATCCAACTCCTCCGGGTCGAGAAGCCTATCCGAAGCTGGGAGGATTAAAAAAAAAAAAAAAGACCTAATACAGCATACACAATTACTGAACACCTGGCCAACACAGCATTTTATTACAGCAGTGCAACATCACTATTTAACATCAAAGTGCAACATCACTATTTAACATCACAGTGCAACATCACTATTTAACATCACAGTGCAACATCACTATTTAACATCAAAGTGCAACATCACTATTTAACATCACAGTGCAACATCACTATTTAACATCAAAGTGCAACATCACTATTTAACATCACAGTGCAACATCACTATTTAACATCAAAGTGCAACATCACTATTTAACATCACAGTGCAACATCACTATTTAACATCACAGTGCAACATCACTATTTAACATCACAGTGCAACATCACTATTTAACATCACAGTGCAACATCACTATTTAACATCACAGTGCAACATGACTATTTAACATCACAGTGCAACATGACTATTTAACATCACAGTGCAACATGACTATTTAACATCACAGTGCAACATGACTATTTAACATCACAGTGCAACATCGCTATTTAACATCACAGTGCAACATCACTATTTAACATCACAGTGCAACATGACTATTTAACATCACAGTGCAACATGACTATTTAACATCACAGTGCAACATCACTATTTAACATCACAGTGCAACATGACTATTTAACATCACAGTGCAACATCACTATTTAACATCACAGTGCAACATCACTATTTAACATCACAGTGCAACATCACTATTTAACACCACAGTGCAACAACACTATTTAACATCACAGTGCAACATCACTATTTAACATCACAGTGCAACATGACTATTTAACATCACAGTGCAACATCACTATTTAACATCACAGTGCAACATGACTATTTAACATCACAGTGCAACATGACTATTTAACATCACAGTGCAACATCACTATTTAACATCACAGTGCAACATCACTATTTAACATCACAGTGCAACATCACTATTTAACATCACAGTGCAATTTTTGTCAGGTCATGAGGCTTCTCCGAAATCAGTTTAATTAAAATCCATGAAGGCCAGTAATGTCAAATGGTTTCGTCTATTTTTGGGAAATACTGGCAGATGTCAACAGCAAGGCGACAGCGGGGGATGGGGTGTAGAGTAGAGGGGGGGTTATGCAGTTTTTGAATGATTATGTCTTGTTTATTTAATTTCTTATTCTGATACAAGAGTTTAATTCTGTTTAAGAAAGACGCACAATTCTAAAAGGACGAAGCTCTTCAATTTCTTCTCTCACACCGGATTTTTAAAAATGCACTTCAGTTTATATCCATCCTAAATCAGTTACGCAGTTATATACCAGAACTCTCTCTCTCTCTCTCTCTCTCTCTCTCTCTCTCACACACACACACACACACACACAAACAAAGTCAACCTCAGTATACTGAAAATATTACAAAAGACTCACGACTCCCCAAAACTGACTACATCAATCATCACTCCCGCCTCTCATCACAGTCAGTCAACCTAACCGCTTCCTAGCATACCACAGTTTATCGCCACTAAAGCTCTACTACACTCAACTTGACTACGACTAAAACCACCACGATTTCCAAAGACTTCACACCACTCTCACCTCTCTCCGGCCTTTTCCTGCAATTAACCAAACCTACTGCCATGGCCAAAACTATCACTACTAAAATATTCACACCTTTCCAATCCTTCACCACAATCCTTCACACCACAGCCAATTCCATCCTAACATCATCGTACCATAATGACCACCACCACAATCGGTCCTACTATATATAAGAAAAAAAAACAATATCGTCAAATATTTCCACCACCATCAACCCCACCACAACCAACCATACCACCACCAACCCAACCCCACCACAACCAACCATACCACCACCAACCCAACCCCACCACAACCAACCATACCACCACCAACCCCACCACAACCAACCATACCACCACCAACCCAACCCCACCACAACCAACCATACCACCACCAACCCCACCACAACCAACCATACCACCACCAACCCCACCACAACCAGCCCTACCACCACCAACCCCACCACAACCAGCCCTACCACCACCAACCCCACCACAACCAGCCCTACCACCACCAACCCCACCACAACCAGCCCTACCACCACCAACCCCACCACAACCAGCCCTACCACCACCAACCCCACCACAACCAGCCCTACCACCACCAACCCCACCACAACCAGCCATACCACCACCACCCCACCACAACCAACCATACCACCACCAACCCCACCACAACCAGCCATACCACCACCACCCCACCACAACCAACCATACCACCACCAACCCCACCACAACCAGCCATACCACCACCAACCCCACCACAACCAGCCATACCACCACCAACCCCACCACAACCAGCCCTACCACCACCAACCCCACCACAACCAGCCCTACCACCACCAACCCCACCACAACCAGCCCTACCACCACCAACCCCACCACAACCAACCATACCACCACCAACCCCACCACAACCAACCATACCACCACCAACCCCACCACAACCAGCCCTACCACCACCAACCGCACCACAGCCATCACCACCGCCATCACCCTCACCCCAGCACATTCAACGCCTGTACGTCCCCCATCCAGCGAGGGGAACGACTCACAGCAGGACAGCCTTTACGTGGGGTGGAAGTGTGTGTGTGTCGTGTTTACTGCCATCGGGGATAATGTGTGTGTTGGCCTGACCTGAGCACGTAGTTATAATATACTCTAACGTTGTTTTTACGGTAAACCAGTTACTGAATATTTGAAATCATGTTGCATAGTCATATTTACCACATTG
Organism: Coenobita brevimanus; assembly: GCF_032717465.1. Classification (NCBI taxonomy): domain Eukaryota; kingdom Metazoa; phylum Arthropoda; class Malacostraca; order Decapoda; family Coenobitidae; genus Coenobita; species Coenobita brevimanus. The sequence goes on along the minus strand of NC_136965.1, from coordinate 18,472,792 downwards.
TAATTCAGTCTAGTTTGGTTGTGGTTTTGATTGCTATATGCGTGAGGACAATACCACGAACAAGCAATCTTATTATGCAAAATTTAAGCTTTGTCAGGTTTATAAATACGGGTCCTGGGGTGTTTCTAAACATTATATCCTTGTCGACTTCTTGTTCTGGACAGATTACTAATTATAAGTAACCAGACTGACTGCCAGGTAGACAGACATAGGTAGTCGACTACTTAAAAATAACAAAGTAACAAGTTATAAGAAGAGCCTCAGTGAGATGAGGATACAGATCATTGGTTGGTTGATCTTGCTGCTACTGTGGCTGGTGAAGTGGACGTAGGTGAAGTGTGCAGTGCTTTTGTACAACTGTACATCATTAAGAGTGACCAGGTAAAAGGGTAGTTTGTTGGCGAAGTGGGTGACTATACTGGGCTTGTTTTCATCCGAACAAAGTCAGTCACGCCCACAACCCGAATACTCAAGTCGTACATGCAGGAAATTCAATGGGGGAGAAATGACTCCTTGGTTACTAATCAAATCAACCTTCCAATATGACAACACCTGACCGTCAACCGAGGTGAATGAGGTTAGGAATCCTTGTCAAGTTAGGAAAAAACCAAAACGAGGAATACAGTACAATGCTGGAGAGGAAAAAGGAATTACTGGTTGATCTTAGTGCTGCTGTGGTGGTACCAATGTATGATGGTAAAATGGTGGCGCTACGTGGTTGTGTGATGGAGAGACATTTTATTATTACTCTTGTGTGGTGGACGGTTTCCCTCTTTTAGTACCATGTTGTCCTACTATGTGCTTGATACCACCACACGATTTTTTTCAGCTCAGTGGAGACCTTTCGTAGTGAAGGGAATAAAGTGACTATTTCTGAGAGGGACGGATGGTTAGGAAGGCGTTCTTTAGCGTGGCAGTTGATTGACGACTGGCAATCCGATTATAAGTATGTATTGATATGGATTGACTGATGTTTACTGTTTATGTATAATGCTACCAGATAATTTTTTCTAAGATACACATTCCTTTCCATTTCAGGTGAGTTGATGTAGTGCGAATAGACAGCCTGAGGAACTGGTAAGTTGAATTTCAAGGTCAAATAAATTACGTCCATTTAGCGTACTAAATGACTGATTGATTTTTTCTTTTCCTTTATGAAACAGACTGAATGACCGATTATCAGATGGAAGAGCCTGTGTGTGTGTGTGTGTGTGTGTGTGTGTGTGTGTTATTAGTAGTGGGCGTTAGGATGTTGTTGTGAGAGAGTGATGAATGACTAAGCTAAAGAGATTAATAACTAGTTGATACTGTGAAGGCTTATAGTACGGCAATGGCCTGGTGGAGTGGAGGCAGTGACTGTTTGCACGAGTGATGGCGATCACGACTCACCAGGGAGTTCTGGGATTAAAGAAAGACAGCCAGCCATAGATGCTGTGAGAAAGGATGGCTGTCAGAGATGAGGGCAAAAGAAATGGTGCGCTGTCAAAATGGTAAGGATTTGTGATAAATTGAAAGTTGGTACAGGTGTTGTCAAAGAGAGGGTTGGTAGTATACGGGCTATCAGAGACAGGGTTGGTAGTACAGGGGTTGTCAAAGAGAGGGTTGGTAGTATACGGGCTATCAGAGACAGGGTTGGTAGTACAGGGGTTGTCAAAGAGAGGGTTGGTAGTACAGGGGTTGTCAAAGAGAGGGTTGGTAGTACAGGGGTTGTCAGAGAGAGAGGGTTGGTAGTATAGGGGTTGTCAAAGAGAGGGTTGGTAATACAGGGGTTGTCAAAGAGAGGGTTGGTAGTATACGGGCTAACAGAGACAGGGTTGGTAGTACAGGGGTTGTCAAAGAGAGGGTTGGTAGTATAGGGGTTGTCAAAGAGAGGGTTGGTAATACAGGGGTTGTCAAAGAGAGGGTTGGTAGTAGGCTATAGGGGTTGTCAAAGGGAGGGTTGGTAGTATACGGGCTAACAGAGACAGGGTTGGTAGTATAGGGGTTGTCAAAGAGAGGGTTGGTAGTAGGCTATAGGGGTTGTCAAAGAGAGGGTTGGTAGTAGGCTATAGGGGTTGTCAAAGGGAGGGTTGGTAGTATACGGGCTAACAGAGACAGGGTTGGTAGTATAGGGGTTGTCAAAGAGAGGGTTGGTAGTATAGGGGTTGTCAAAGAGAGAGTTGGTAGTATAGGGGTTGTCAAAGAGAGGGTTGGTAGTATAGGGGTTGTCAAAGAGAGGGTTGGTAGTATAGGGGTTGTTAAAGAGAGGGTTGGTAGTATAGGGGTTGTCAAAGAGAGGGTTGGTAGTATAGGGGTTGTCAAAGAGAGGGTTGGTAGTATAGGGGTTGTCAAAGAGAGGGTTGGTAGTATAGGGGTTGTCAAAGAGAGGGTTTCAAGATTAGGTTGTCAGATTACACGAAGAAGCTGTCAGATTAGGGACGGTGAGACTTGACAGATTATGGGGCTGTTGCAATAATGGGTTGTGGGAACGTCAGGCTTTCAGACCTGTGAAATTAATGAACGTATGCTGCCAGAGTGGGGGGTGGGAGGGAAGCTGTCAGAATCTGGGGCTGTCAGAAAGGGGTGCTGTCAAATTGGTAAGCCTCTAGAACGTCGGCTGTCAGAATAATGGATATATATTATGCAAGTTTTCAAAGGAAGTTAAATCATAATTAATAAGAGGCAGAATTAGATGATGTTAAAGTAGAAGCTGATAGTATGGTGATACTGTGGACTTTAGGGTGTCACACTGATGAACTCTGAAAAAAGCTGACAGCCAGAATCACTGAAATTAAGGAATGCAGGAAGTTCGACTGCAAGATGTCAGAGTTGGGACAGTTGTCAGTGTGGAGGGCGGAGGAAATGGTTGGTTTATCAGAAGAAGGGCTGTCTGATTAAGTGTTAAATTCGAGTCCAGTTTGTTATTATTATTATTATTATTAATTTTTTTTATGAGGCTGACAGAATCATGGCACTGAAGAATGCAACCTGTTACTATGCCAGAGCTGTCAGAACCGGTAGCTGTTACAATAAGGAACTATCAAAACTGGGAGCTGTCAGGTTGCAGGACCTGTCGGAATCGGTCACTAATATTAGGAAGCTGTCAGAATAGGAAGTTGTTAGAATAAGGAGCTGTCAGAATAGTAAGCCAGAATAAGGAGCTGTCAGAATAGTAAGCCAGAATGAGGAGCTGTCAGAACTGGAACCTGTCACAATGGGAAACTATCAGAATAGGGAGCTGTCAGAGTATGGGCCAGATGGAATGGTAATGCTTTCTGTGTTCTAATACCCGCTACAGGTATTAATTTCCGGGTGTCATTTACATGGATTCATTACGTCATCCCCTCAATACGTTTCACATTATTATTACCAAATTTATGTGTCCTTATTTAGGTTCTTTTACTTTACGTTTCATTTCGTTATGTACATTGTTTATTCTTGTCTCCAGGTTAAATTATTTTGTATTTACTTTTCTGATAACAATCTTTTAGTTACTTTCCTTACCCTTTTAATAATTTCTTCAGCTGTTTCTCTCTTCTGTATTCCAGCTGGGTAATGGACAATGTACCTAACCCCTTTATTTCTATATGCCTTGCCCAGAGGAACAAATTAAAGTCGCCATATCTACTGGTCCTGACAGTCATAAAATTCTCTCTCTCTCTCTCTCTCTCTCTCTCTCTCTTTTCTTGTATCTTGCTTCAGCTAACGGAAGATTTTATTCAGCTTAGTGAGTGTTGGTGCCCGAGAGTGTTAATACAGGTATCATAAGCCATCTAATGGTTGAGATAACTCTTGTAAACTATTGCATCCAACGCCAGACCATTTTATTCATCTGAGAATGAGTCACAGCGGCACGAGAGCCGTAAATAATAATAATAATAATAATAATAATAATAATAATAATAATAATAATAATAATAATGATAATAATAATAATAATAATAATAGTAGTAGTAGTAGTAATAATAATAATAATAATAATAATAATAATAATAATAATAATAATAAAAGCTGATATACGAGTAGATGTCAGAGCCAGCACTTTCTTCGCAGTTCAGTAACACCACAATAAATACGATATGTAAAATGTAATGCAATAAAATTAAGTACGAAATTTAAAATCTAAAACTCTATAAAACTTGGTTGTCAGGGAGATGTGAGGAGCAGCACATTGTGAGAGTTACTAATACTGTGGTGATCCTTGCCATCTCCTGCCCTGCCGTTGGTCGTGTAGTTCTGGCCTGCCTCGCTCTATTTATATACAGTAATTTGGTATTTCTCTCGTCTTTTACTCCTGTACACTTTTATATTGGATTTGTTTATAATCTTATCGTTACTAGTCCTCGTTTCTCTCTTCTCTTTACATTCGTCATCACTTCCCTCCCCCAGCTACTGTCACGTTAATATACCCCATACCCTGCCCATTCCCCTCCCCACTCCCCACCCCACATCCCCCTCCTACCCCTCTCCAGCCCCACTCAAACCCACTCCACCACTCCGCCACTCTCACGGAGCCGCAGGGAGAGTGGCTGACTGTGGCTGGTCCATTATAAGTCCACTAATGTAAAATGCAAATGTCTGGCAACCCCGAGGGCACGGCGGAGGGGGGGGGGGTAGAGAGGCGGGTGGCTTAGGTTGTCTGGCTGGGTTAGATCAGGTTAATTTTGCTTGGGTCAGGTTAAGGTTAGGTTATAAGGGTAAGTCTAATTGGCTTACGTTAGGTAAATTACGGCTGGGTCAAGTTAGAGCAAGTTTGGCTGGGGTAGGTTAGGTTGGGTCAGGTCAGATCCAATCTGGCTGGGGCATGTTGGGTTAAAGCAGCTTAGGGTTTCCACTGGCACAGGAGGCTTCGTACCATACACCTTGACATTATCTTGCATGATACTTGTGTTGTTATATATTGAAATTAACCATCAATAAATAGACGAGGAAAATGAGGTTGTAATGTGCTGCGTAATTCGCTTAGAAATCTGAGTCCCTTCAGCACATATTGGCTGGTTAGCAGGTTATGTATAAGGTAAGGGGATGGCAGTAGTTAGGCAGGGTTAGCAGGGAGGCTGATGGCTTGGCAAGAACGTTAGCTTAGTTTATGTTGAGGTAAGTTAGGTCAGGGTAGGTTAGATTATCAGGTTCAGTTGTTAGGTTAAGTAACACTAGGTCAGGTTAGGTTGGGTCACATCAGGTTAGAGAGGATGGTGTGAGGTCAGATCAGGTTGTTAGTTTAGTTTTTTTTTATGCTAGGAAGAAGGAACCAAAGGCTGAGCCCGCATTAACTTTCCTTCCAAGAATGAAACAAAAACAATACAAAAGAGAGCCAAAGTCAAGAATCATTCATTTCGAGATGCCTGGACACACTGCGTTTGAAAGACTGGAGATTATAGGGAGTAGAAAGTACAGACAGAGGGAGACGGTTCCAGAGTTGACCTGTTGCATAAATGAAGGACTGAGAGTAACGGTTAACGCTTGCATTAGAGAGCTGGACAGCAAAGGGATGAGAGTTTGTTGCTACAGGGGTGCTACGCGCCCGTCGTAGAGGTGGAGGGATGCAGTGACCATTGAAGTAGCGATAGAAAAGAGATAAAGAGGCAACAGTGCGGCGAAGAGACAAAGGTTGAAGGGAGCCAATAAGAGGAGGAGAGTTGATGAGACGAATAGCCTTTGACTCCACCCTATTAGGCTGATAGGTTAATTTTTGGTCAACTTGATCTCCTGCTGCGATAGGCTAGCCATGTGGAAATCTGTTGTGAGAACCATGTGGGAATCTGTCACCTTGTAAATGTGCTTTGAATCTATCTGTGTTTTTCCCACTATCTATTGACCTCCTCCCCCTCCCCCCTGTCACTTCATGTCCTCTCTCTGATGCTCGATTATATAAGTTTCACAGCGTCTGCAGCCAAACGACATGCTCAGCTGCAAGTGACTCACAGGATCCTAAGGGAGTCAACAGCCTCACAACAAAGGGTGTTCACAAAGCTGAATATAATCGCACGGCGCAGCAACAATGAGATAATGAATACGTCTTTGGTGTCTACATAGTCTTAATTAACACAAGTCATATACAAGAAAATACGCTACAACATGAATTGCCATATGCACCTTTCATCCTTCACTCCAAAAGTTTTCCATACCTACAGTATACCAGTGCATATAGCATTTGGTGGGGGCGGGTCAATTTTCCTGTGACAGTAAGCATGTTCCTCGGCCCTTGTGATCAGCTGTCATTCAAGACGCATAAAACATGGCTTAAAAGTGCTGTGATGAATCGTTCCAGTACGTCATCTATGTGCATGCCAGCCACTACATAATGTATATTCAGAACTATACAGTCAATGATATTTTCCTTAATTAATCAGTCTATTCAATCAACACATATCCACCTATTAAAAACTCTAAAACCTCCCAGCCTGAAGTACCGTCAGCTCAGAACACCCAACGGAATATTTTGGCGATCAGTTCCTACAGGACTGGACAGGAGGGGCGTCGCTTTAAATGTGAACCTCCCTTGTACAGCTCGGAATTTGCGATCACAAAAATCTGCAAAACCTTTACATAAGGGAATGCTTTTGCCTTCAATGTACATGTCAAAATATGCTGAAAATATATATGGCAAAATACTGTGGCTGGAGTGAAGTGCATACCCAGTGCCGTTGACAATGCTACAACACTCGGCATCCATGCAAGAGACCTACTTTATTAATTAAATCTTGCTGGCTCAAGACGATTTTCTTCTGTTTAAGGGAGGCCTCTGAGTGAAGCAGTTAATTAAATTGTGTATCTAACTTCTGTTTCAAAATGTCTCCTTGAAAGCGGAAGTGTGACATAATACAGAAATAACCGTAATATTACATTTCATGAAGGGGCTGCAGCCAAAGAATGGACACTCTCTTGCTATACGAGATACCCCCATGTGCACAGAATGGAGACCGAGAGACTAACAAGGGAAGTGTAAGTGAGCCTGATGGCTGAGGATATAGTGTGTCATGCAGGTGATTCGTTTGTGGCCGTCTCTTCCGGAATTAAGGCGTCTGGTTAAGGCAGAGAGATGGAAATGAAATTAGAGAGAACTAGAAAAAGTGTGAGGAGGTACGATTACGTTACAGTTCATTTATTTCTAAATTATTTATTTCACAAAGGAAAAAAATCCAAAGAATATGGTAATTTTTCTTTAAGAAAAAATCCGGGGTATCGGGATCATGCTAAAGAAACCAAATTGATAAATGCAAAAAAAAAAAAAGTGTGTAGAAGGCCTACATGTACAGTACTGTGAGTACTAAAATGCAAGGAACAGCTACAGTAAAATGTTCGGAATGTGAAATGTGATACAGTGTGTGAGGAAGGTGATGTTAGTGGTACAATCATGTGACGACAGCAAGAATATAATTGAGATTTCATTGTAGTGAAAGGCACGGACGCAAAAACTGACTACAGAGACAAACCTGAGATGGGATGTATGGGACGGGTATGTGAGGTGGGGCATGGTGATGGTAGGTTGTGTATAATGATTAGGTGGGGCATGGTGATGGCAGGTTGTGTATAATGATTAGGTGGGGCATGGTGATGGCAGGTTGTGTATAATGATTAGGTGGGGCATGGTGATGGTAGGTTGTGTATAATGATTAGGTGGGGCATGGTGATGGCAGGTTGTGTATAATGATTAGGTGGGGCATGGTGATGGCAGGTTGTGTATAATGATTAGGTGGGGCATGGTGATGGCAGGTTGTGTATAATGATTAGGTGGGGCATGGTGATGGCAGGTTGTGTATAATGATTAGGTGGGGCATGGTGATGGTAGGTTGTGTATAATGATTAGGTGGGGCATGGTGATGGTAGGTTGTGTATAATGATTAGGTGGGGCATGATGATGGCAGGTTGTGTATAATGATTAGGTGGGGCATGGTGATGGTAGGTTGTGTATAATGATTAGGTGGGGCATGATGATGGTAGGTTGTGTATAATGATTAGGTGGGGCCTGGTGATGGTGGGTTGTGTATAATGATTAGGTGGGGCATGGTGATGGTAGGTTGTGTATAATGATTAGGTGGGGCATGATGATGGGTGTTTGTATAAGATGGTCAGGTGCGGTATGATGATAGTAAGTTGTGTAAACCGATTTGGCGGTAGCAGGAACAAAACAAGAGGCATACGCGTAATGGACAATTTAAGAATGACTATATACTGACAAAGGTTGACTGCAGTGTGAAGTGTGTTCAGAGTGTGCCAGGTATACAATGGTGGTGGTCGTGGCGGTGGTAATTGTGGTGTACGAGATAGGAGATGGTGGTGGTGTTGAGTGTGGTGATGTACGAGGTATGAGGTGGTGGTGGTGGTGTACGAGGTATGAGATGGTGGTGGTGTTGATAGTGGTGGTGTATGAGGTATGAGATGGTGGTGGTGTTGATAGTGGTGGTGTACGAGGTATGAGATGGTGGTGGTGTTGATAGTGGTGGTGTACGAGGTATGAGATGGTTGTGGTGTTGATAGTGGTGGTGTACGAGGTATGAGATGGTTGTGGTGTTGATAGTGGTGGTGTACGAGGTATGAGATGGTTGTGGTGTTGATAGTTGTGGCCTGAGAGATATGAGGTGGTGGTGGTGGTGGTGGTGGTGGTGGTGGTGCAGTGAACGCCAATGCATGTTGCGTCACCCCAAAATGCCATCACTCACTCCGCCGCTCAGGCCACCGATGCCCAAGTTTAATAATCCATTTGTGTTAACTGCCAGGCTGGCTGGTGTGCAGCCAACCACGCACCCATCCAGCCATTAATGTCTTCCTGCCTCCCTCACCACCCTGCCTCATGGCTGCATGTAAACCACATTGGGTCCTTTTATAAAATGGTTTTAATATGACGAACAACCATTGTCTTACTAGTTCCTGGTTGTTATTCAAGAACATTAGAGTTACAGATATTTAAGTGTAAAATGTTCGCGCAAGCAATCCCGCTAATGTTGTTAGTGTAACTAAAAGAATCGTGTCATCCTGTTCTCTGAGATTATCACACACACTTTGGAATGTTGAGAAAAGCCGCTTAAGTAACATCTATAATCATCATAAACTTTGCAACGATGTGCGTAGATCGTTTTAACAGTTTCCCAAATATCTCAGTTCTGTTGCTGTGCTGTACAACCCAGCTACAGGCGGTGTAGGGCTAGTCGCACACTTGGCTTGGTCCACTGAACAATTAACCCTACTGGAACCACTTGTTTATTTTACTGTGGCTAACGACAGACGATTTCTCTCGCCATTTGGAATGTTCTTAAGGTGTAACGGTTAAAGATCACCTCTACAAAATTCACCGGGAATTAAGAAAAAAAAGAAAAAAAAAGGCGAGCATCAAGAAGGGCTAGCATACACATTTACTGCAGTTGGTCAAATTACCGTGTTTAGTTCAATGCGCGGCGTGGTAAACCATTAAAGCTCATTCCATTACCCCCGTGATGAGTGAAGGATCGACTAATGAAAACAGTTTAGCTATAAAAAATTGAACTGAACCAATTATCCAGTGCAGTGTGTCAGTACTGTACTACCATCAATTACATGGGCAATAGATGGCGAGAGAGAGAGAGAGAGAGAGAGAGAGAGAGAGAGAGAGAGAGTGTATTGTTGTTGCTGTTATTGAAGGCGATGAGGGGAAGAGTGATTATAGAAAAGAACAGGCCAGTGTCAGGGTATCGTTTGTGCTAATGGGAAGTAACTGTCATACATAGGAATTTATGTATGTGAGTTTGAGGTTCTTCGTTCACTGCAAATTTCTGTCTGAGTGAAAGGAATTCAAGTGCCAATGCCAGGGTTTGAAGTGTAGCGGCATGTGAGGTGATAATGGAATTTGTGTGAGAGTGGAAGAAATACCAGTGTGTGCTTAGGGTAAGTGTATGCAATAACAGAGGACAACGAGGACACAGATATTTTTGTCTCCAAGGTACAGTAGGTGCCGAGTGGGACAAAAATTCACCTACCACTCCGTTATATAAGCTTCACACATGGGGCATGTCCGTCACTTTCCTCCCTGACGCATCATATCAAAGAGCATATTGAGCAAAGAAGCACAGGCCTACTAAGCCCCTCTCAACACAGGTATGTCAACCAGAAGAGGAGAGTGGGAGAAATATTAAGAAAAATCTTGTTTGTATAGTTAGTAATAAAAGTACTGTTGCTCTCGGTATACTTGCTTTTTAAAATACAAAACGTATTACACTTTTTTTTTCTTCAGTGAAGTGAGAAGAACGGTATGTTTTTCATAAAGTCACACTTCCCTATGTCGTTGCGAGAAGATGCAGCATTTGTTCTTCTGTCCATCCATAAACCATCTCCTAAAAGACTGAACAAATTATAGCGAAATTTAGCATCACAGGCGAGAGGGGAAACTCGACTTTAGGCCATATGTTTAAAAAATTACCCATAAAAGTCTTCCAAGAAAATATCCATAGATTCAGTGTGGTATTACATCGAAATTATCTGACGAATTTGGGTTTATATGGTTAAATAACAAGGACACAGGTCAAGATCATATCTGTCCAAATTTTTACAACTAGAAATTATATCACCCACATCTTCCTCACTTATTGTTTAAGGAGATAGACACAAACTTCAGTAACCTCTAAGTACAATAATGTTAATTTCATGCTTGTTACTACCATATGATATACATTCAGCTCAGCAAATAACCTCGTAGTGAAGGGTGTAAATGGATAAGACTAAGAGACAGTGCCATTCTGGTGCCTGTGGAGGTGAGGTTAGGTGGAGTAATGTGGCCAGGTTGTGTGTGTGTTGTTATGGTGTCGTTATCGTGCTGGGGTACCATTCCTGAAGGTGGTTGTGCTGCGTTATGTGATGGCGAGTCTGGCTGCTTTGCTGGTGTATTGTTGGTGTTACAATGATAATACCGTGATGCTGGTGTTAGGGTGCTTTTATGACGCTTGTCTTATGATGGCGTTATGATGCTGGTTGATGATGGTGTTGTGGTAGTGCTGTGATGATGATAATGGTGTTATTACGTATTACTTATAACATGGTGATGTTTATAGTGTTTGCTTTATAGTTCTGGTATTATGGTGTTATTATTTACATTTCCGGAATTGAGTGTGTGTGTGTGTGTGTGTGTGTGTGTGTGTGTGTGTGTGTGTGTGTGTGTGTGTGTGTGTGTGTGTTCTTGGTGCTGGTGGTGTTCTTGTTCTTCTTACCAACGCTCGTTGTCACGGCATCACACTTTCATTTTGCAGCCAATTTGCTTGAAAATTAAAATACATGTAAAGCCACAAGCAAAACATCGCAGTATGAAGAAAACAACAAACGAGTACAAAAAAGAAGGATACTCTCTGACGTTCAGGGATGAATGAAAAATGTGGAAGACCTAACACTGCTGTCAGAGGATTATTGACAAACTTTTGCCCATGGCCATACTGCACCTGGTGTCTGAAAACATCTAAGATTTTCAAGTGAGGCATTTGACATGATCTTTAGAGTCCAAAACTTGTACCAGACAGACAAGTGATCATCAAAGACGAGCTCAAAACCACATTAAAACAATTATCTTAATACAGCCATGTGCTCTAATCAGCTTCGAGCGCGGCTATGATACCATGGAAGTTTCATCCGAACGCGCCCTCTAGCCTGTTTGTTTTATGATTCGTTCGTTTTTATACCAGTTATGAAGTCCAACAATTATACAGGTAGGCATTTACATATAAGACAGAAACAAGAAAATGCCAGTGCACTTGCTCTCAAATGCTGCCTATGTTTTGGTGTTTTGGTTATGTAGCTGGTGTTACTGTGAAGTTATGGTGCAAATATCAAGGTGCTCATGATGCTGCTGTTATGACGCTACTACTGTTATGCTGGTTCAGATGTTATGACCAAGGTTACTGCATTGTTATAGTAGTGGAGTCTGACGCACCATTAACGAAAGGTAATAGTGCCAAGGACGGCCTGTCACATTAGCCAGCACCACCATCAATCATATTCACTCCTCTCACCACTCTCTCTCCTGCCTGCTTTACACATCTTTGTCTATTTCCTACTCATTTTCCCTCTCATGACCCTTCCTTCTTCCGATCTCTCTCGCTCCTTCTTGCTTCACACTTTTTTTCCATACTTTCTCTTCTCTCTCACTCCTAACTCTTTTTTTTTTTTTTTTTTTTTTTTCACCCTGTGCCTTACATTACTTTCTGTCTTATCGTCCATTTTCTCTCCATACCTCCTCCCTCACTTTTCCTCCAGTCTCACGTTCTCTCTTCTCTCCCGTCTCACATTCCTATCAAACTCTCCTGACACCAACATATAAATCGTACTCGCTTCTCTCATCACTCTATCACTCCCGCCTACCTCACACCCCTGTCTCTCTCCTGCCTAAGGTCCGTCTCACACTCCTGCCTCTCTCCTCTCTCACACTTATGCGCCTCTCATGTCTCTCACTTCCGTCCTACCCTCCTTTCCTACTCCTGCCTGTCTCCTCTCTGTCACCCCTCTCTTGTGTCATGTTCCCCGTCTCATGGTAACGGTAACATTCAATCCCCTACTACCCACTTGGGAGTGTAGGGGCCCGAGGCTAGGCTACTGTGTCCAGCATATTTACAGCCAGCGTAGATGACCAGCCTACTTCCCTTGGTGACATAACTTGACCCAACACTCCAGTCACCTCCTCGGTATGGAACTAATGCAAGGCCGTCACTCCGACTGGGGTGTTCCAACCACTACACCATCAAGCGTCAATTCGTCTTTTTCCATTACTCTCTCGGTCCCTCCTGTTCTTCCCTCCCTTCTCTCACATTCACTCCTGCCTCACCCTCCCTCGCCTCTGACACCATCATCATACTTTTGACACCATAAGAACCGCCACACATTTAATATTAACATTCACTCCTGACACCAGTACCACCCCCTGACACCAGCACCACCCCCTGACACCAGCACCACCCCTGACACCAGCACCACCCCCTGACACCAGCACCACCCCATGACACCAGCACCACCCCATGACACCAGCACCACCCCATGACACCAGCACCACCCCCTGACACCAGCACCATCCCCTGACACCAGCACCACCCCCTGACACCAGCACCACCCCTGACACCAGCACCACCCCTGACACCAGCACCACCCCCTGACACCAGCACCACCCCCTGACACCAGCACCACCCCCTGACACCAGCACCACCCCCTGACACCAGCACAGCATAACTGACAGCACTATAACTCTGACACCAACACACCCCTGATATCACCATCGCATTCTTAACACCACTATCAAACTGACACCAACATCCACACCCCTCACACCACAGTCTTGAACCTACAGTCCTGCCACTACCACCCTGACACCACCACCACACCTCTAACACCACCACCACCACATTGCAATACCAGCACATTCCAAACACCACCAAACCTTCCTTCTGACCATCCAAGCGACATCCACTTCTATTATTGCATATTTTACACACACACACACACACACACACACACACAGTTAAATTCTCGTGGGTGTTGGTGAAACGAATCTTTGTTTCCAACCGTCCAAGAAGAGCATTTTTTTTAGTCATCCCCCGGCTATCCACCCACCCATCCACTTACGTATAATATATTGTAAAGTTTTCGGCCGTGTGCCTAAATCCTTAAGTCCTAAAACCGCGAAGGGAAAGGCAAGTCCAAAATGTCTAAAACACGTGATAATTATAACACGTCTGGCCTCTGTTGTCAAATACTGCTGACTGCACTCTATAAGGTGGCATGCAGGCTGATTAAATTTAGTAATCATATTAGTTCCATCAATGTCCGTCAATATTAGAGACCTGTCCTCCCTTCGCGATTGAAGTTTAAGAATGTGGCGATCAGTTCATCCAAAAGTGATTCAGTTGTTTAAAAAAATAATAAAAAACATAAATAGTCGACAGGGCATTGCGAACCTCCTAGTACAATATCATGTGAAATAAGAAAAATGGTGAGAAAACAAAAAGACAGAGGCAAAACAATCTAGTGAAAGACAATCGAGGACTGAGTGGTGCGTTGTTGGAGCCAAGCGGGTAACCGTGCGGAAACTCGGGCAAGATTAGACAGATATAAGAAGTGCGCGTTTCTGATGCCCTGAAAATACCTAGGCCTTCCGAACACCAAGAAGACATCCCGGAGATCCTTGAGGTAGGATGGAAAGTGAAATAATATATATATAAAGAGCAAGTATGGTACAGAAACTATAGAGTAGGCAGATATATTTGGTTTGTGTTTACCTGACGGAACTGGGCAACTCCTACACCCTGGCTACTAGCACACGTCGTGATTGTATAAAATTCTATGAGCCATATTTATGAGGCAGGCACGTGTTTCACTGACTGCTAGAGTGGGTAGGATTTTACCTGAGGGAACTGGACCACTCCCACATTTCGAATACTAAGTCGTTGTTGCATGAAATTTGAAGATCTTAATTATAGAGTAAGACTGAATCTCTTTGGTTGCTAGTCAAACCGACCCTTCAATCTGAATACGTCTGGCCATAAGCTTTGATGATGATGATCAGGGATATTAATTTTGTCAAGCTAGAAAAAAAAAATGTTATAATCAGAATATGGCTTAGATTACTGCTTATCGACAACACGAGGGTCACTGAGGCAGAAAGTTCATCATTACTGTCAATCTTCCCCTACAACATGACCCACAGTAGTGAGTTTACATCCACGTCCCCGACTGTACTGCTGGCTGGACAGGCATGAGGGAACAACAAACTGAGTCCACCAGTCTGACCGGCAGAAAATTAAGCTCAGGTTCTTCAGGGGATGAGTTGAATGTGTTAACCACTGCACCACCAGATTCACTCGTATATGATTGTTCAGGAAAGGCAAAGGATTTTTTTTTTTTTTTAGGTTACGTGGGGGTTGTGGGAGGGTGGGGAGGGGAGGGGACTGGGTACTGGGGAGAAGGGGGCTGGAGGTGTGTGGGGGTGGGGGGTGAGAGCAGCAATCGGGCAGAGTAGTAGGACAAAGGAGGCAAAAAGGTGTAAAATGGGAGACAATGGTGAGGTGAGGTGGCAGCAGAAACAAAGAGAAGAAATGATAAAGAAAATTGGAAGAGGCTGGCGAGTAGTACCTGGTGGGTAACTGGGATGGATCTTGTTGGAACAGAGGAGTGATGTTAAGTGCCTGGGAAAAATATGTTGATAAAAAGGGTGATGGGGAAGGAACCTATAATGGATTACGCAGAGAGGTATGGAGGAAGAGAGAAGAAAATCTGGAAGTTGCAAGAAGCAGCGGCAACAAAAGCTAGTGGGAGAAACTTGTGTCTACATAGGTACAGCTCTTAGCAACGGAAATTAAGTTAGAAGGTCGATAAACACAGGAATGGGGCAGTGACAAATGACAACGAAGAGAGAAAAATAGATGGAGAAAAGGTAAACATGGGAAGAGGGAGTAGTAGTAGTAGTAGTAGTAGTAGTAGTAGTAGTAGTAGTAGTAGCAGTAGTAGTAGTAGTAGCAGTAAGTAGTAGTTGCAGTAGTAGAGTAATTCCAAGGGTAGTAGAAGGGAATGGGCTTTAGCAACGGAGATGTGATGCTGAGGAGATAAAAAAGAAGAGAGGAAAAGAAATGGAAAAAAGAAAACTCTGAGTGTA
Source organism: Coenobita brevimanus (assembly GCF_032717465.1). NCBI lineage: Eukaryota > Metazoa > Arthropoda > Malacostraca > Decapoda > Coenobitidae > Coenobita > Coenobita brevimanus. Next base: position 18,457,218 of record NC_136965.1, on the reverse strand, counting down.
GCAGGAAGGAGGGGTAATACAAGTTGGCAGTGCTGGGGGAAAAACTGAAAGGGAATAGTGACACAGAGGAGTAGAGTAAAAGACAGCAGAGGGGTAAGAGTGAATGACAGCAGAGGGTCGGGTAGTGGTTGGGGAGTGTTGGACAAGAGGTGGAGAAGCTCTGTCGTTTGAAACAGGCTTTACGTTTAGAGTATTGCAATGAGATCAACTGACTTCGTAGGGTGAGTGTTTACAAGATAACGCCGGTTCGTAAAAATTATACAGCCTAAACCACACCATTGTATACTGTATCATTGTCTGTGTCCTGTATCTGTCCTACCTTCCTTCTAATATCCTCTGTGGCTTTACACATTTTACAACAGGGAGGGTGGGTTGTGGTGGGGAGTGACTGAGTGGATAAACAGGGAGGGTGAGTTGTGTGGGGGAGGGACTGAATGGAAAGAGACACATGGGTGGGAGATAAGTGGGGTGAGGGGTGAAGCTGAGGGTCCAGGGAATATAATGCCATGGTGCTCGTGTCCTGCAGTTTCTACAATAGCAGTGAACCACTGTTCATAAAGGACTCCATTTTATTTCGATAAAAAGGTCTCGGTGGCATTAAAGTGCTATAAGAAGTCATAATGTTTAATGGCAACTTTCATCTTAATGATCGTTACAGTTTGCTGAGGAAGTGTTGGGTAGCGGTACGAATTACAAAGGAGTACAAAGGAAAGCAAACAGCAATAGACCCAATGGTACTTTCGAGGTTGGTTGTTATGGGGAAGACTATCACTATGACATCTATTTCTACAAGTTGAAGGTAAGGATAGTAAAGTAAGAAGGCTCCCCCCAACCCACCAAACCCTCCAGTCGAAGTTGGCAAGAAAAAAGTGAGAAGGACCACCATGTAACATGGAAAAGCTGACGTGGAAACTTCACAGGAAAGACTGAAAAGTGGTAAGCTATATATTGTGTCCTTACCATATCTACAACGTATACGGTAAAAGTATACGGTAAGCAAACAGTCTGAAGATTGGTTGCCATCTAAGCCCTCACTCCTCGCATCCACCCACCCCAAAATATATAAATAAATAATTAAAATAAGAATGAAAAACCTAGCTGAAAATATTTGCGCTAATCGATTCAACACACACACACACACACACACACACACACACACACACATATATATATATATATATATATATATATATATATATATATATATATATATATATATATATATATATATATAAGAATGTATGTATACAGTAAATAAGGCGCTTGTTTAAGTTTCAAAGGGAAACCAGAATGAATGAAGAAAGATAATTTAGCGATAAGAGATAATGGAATGGGAAATGATAAAGGTCGAGCGTTAAACCTACTGAGCACTCTGGAGTTTGAGTCGTAAAGTAAACTGTAGTAAATGGGAAATTGTTTAAAGAGGAGAGGCCATCTAAAGCCTGGTAAACAGACGGCCAGAAACACACAGAAAAGAAGGGAATTAGCAGACCCGAATAAATCATCCACCCTCAGCTTAGCAACCCAAGTTAAAAATGTTAGTGACCGCGGAATCATTGCGTGTTTATCCTTTTTTCCTCTGTGAGGGACCACGGGTGTTTATAGAAGACTGGCGTCCCTTGATGCGGTGAGAAAGGGACACGAGAGGGTGGGCAGGGGGGGAGAAGGGGACAGGTTGACAGGAGTGGAAAGACTATAAAAGGAAGGAACATGGAGAGAAAAGGAAGGAAGATATGGAGAGATGAGGGAAACGTGAAGAGAGAATGGGTTTAGGTAAAGGAGGGGAGATAGAGACGGAAGAGGAATATATGAAGGGGATGAAAGGAGAGAATATGGGGGATGGAGGAAGGCATAGAAAGAAAAGGGATGGGGATATGGGGAGAGGAGGGAGACAGTTAGCTGGGGAATATGGAGAGTGGAGGGAAATATGGAGAGAGGTGGGGAAAATGAAGATAAGAGGGAACACAAGCGATTTATAGGATAGGAAGGGAATGTGTGGAGATGTGGAGAGAGACTATGGGTTAAATGGAAGGTGTGTGAGAAAACGGGGGAGACATGAAGAGAGAAAGGAACACTTCATGAAAATATAAGGAAGGAAACTTACACTGGGAGGGGACAGGGGTAGACAGGAAGACGGAAAGGAAACATGGGGATGGGATGTGGCGATGAGGACATGGGGAGGGGACATGGGGACAAGATGAGGGGAGGGCGAGGGTGGGGAATGTGGTACAGGAGTTTGGGGGGATGAAGACTTGGAACCTTGGCTAGCAATTAAAGAAGAGCCGTCCGAGCGGAAGTTGGAGACGGGAAGGAGAGATGGACGAGATCATGGACGTGACCGCCGTTTGTGAGATTAAATTTCCGCGCCGAGTATTTCCAGCAGCACCTGATGTTTGTCTCGGGAAAGGAATATCACATCCAGGGTTGTAAGAGCACACAGTTCCCGCTGGCACTTCACTACCATGACGTATTTTTACTTTTCCCTTTGCTACCAGACGATTTAGGAGACTTTTAGGCACCACCTCTTCACTACAATTGCGTGTTGTTAATTTTTCCCTTTGCTACGAGATTATTTTATTTAGTTCAGAAGAGCTCTGTCGACACCTCACCACCTTCCTGTGTGAATGGCTTGTTTTTCTTTGGTGCCAGATTTTACTGAATTTTTAAGACTTCTAGTGGTGAGGGGGTCATCAACAATTTATATTAATCCTCTTGTTAAGGTGTTTTATTTTTTTTATTCGAAATATCTCCATAATAAGGGAGTTGGATGAGAGCAAGAATAAACATAACAACACGAGAGGTAGAGGGTCAACGTTTGCGTCAGTCAAGTTTGGGATCTATTCACTCCAGGATAAATGTCTTGAACTGATGTGATCAGCTATGAAATACAATCGTCTAAGGGAAATACAATCGTCAGAGGGTACCAGGAATAAATTATAACAAGACAACACCACGAGGGATGAAGACATGGCGTTTGTGTTGGTGGAGTCTGGGACATCCTGCGTTTGTTGTGGGGATTAGGGAGTTAAGAAAAGTGACTATAATTGTGTGAGGACGGAAGGGGGACGATGCTGCAGATGTGAGAGCTCAGTTAATGTCAGGATTTGGGGACTTGAGGCACAGAGGGTGAGGTGAGGTGGTGGGGATGGGGTGAGTGGGGAGAGACTGGTGGGGATGGAGTGAGTGGGGAGAGACTGGTGCGGATGGGGTGAGTGCGGAGAGAATGTGGATGGGGTGAGTGCAGAGAGAATGTGGATGGGGTGAGTGGGGAGAGACTGTGGATGGTGAGGAGATGGGATGAAGGAACTAGAGAGAAAGAAGGCTAGGGAGGACGAAAATGGGGGTGGGAACTGGAAGCCATGAATTAAGATTATTTAGAAAAGTAATTGGTATGGAACATATGAGGTGCGTGTAGAGGAAGTGAAAACAAGAGGGATAGTAAATGGGAGAAGGAAGATAAAATAGAAGGATTTGAAGGATTTGAGGCACGAAGAGTGAGGGTGAGGTGGGTGGGGATGGGTTGGGTGTAAGAGTGACTGAAGAAGGGTGAGGGAGGTAGGAGAGACGGGGAGAGAAGGAATAGATTGGGAGACGAAGGGAAGGAGAAGGAAGAGATGTTTTGAGGAGGGAGAGGGAAAGGGGGGAGATGGTGGTGATATAAAGCATGGGAGGGAGGAGACGGTGAGGTAGGGGGTATGGAGATGGAAAATGGGTGGAGAGGAAGTAAAACGGTGAGGAAAGAGGAATGAAGAGAGAAGGAACATGTTAAGGAGGGAGACGGAAAGAGAAAGGAAATCGTGAGGAAGGAGATGAGAGAGAAATGAGAATGAGATAGGGGAGGTGTAAACAGATGTGATGGAAAACTAGGAGAGAGAGGACGAGGGAGGGAGACCAGGAGTGAAGAGGACTAAAGATAGTATGAGGCAGGAGGAAGTGAGGGAGTGGCGGTTGAAGGTGAGAGAAAAGTTGATGACAATGAGAAAGTGAGATAGACGCATGAACCAAGGAACGACAAGACTGGCTGAAGGTGAGGTTATACAACAACTGTAGGTGAAAGTGAGAAGATGAGACACATCTGGATGGTAACCAAACACAGGTACACACAGGAAGTAAGTTATCTTCCCAGTTTGTCTAAAGGTTATTAAAAAAAGTTGCGAAAGACAAAGAGAGATGAGATGAAGGTGTGCTTAAGAAAAGGGTGGGTGAAAGTGACAAAACGGGACAGATATATGAATAAAGGAAGACAAGCGTAGTTGGTGAGGTTAAACAGTGAGAATCAGGGGAAGGGTTTCAACACTTTACCTGCCCCTGTTGAATATGCGATTTTACTATGTATACAGCAGTGATGATTTAAAGCTAAGAAAATTCCCAGCGAGAGGGTCATGTTTAAGTTTGATGGTTAATGTTCCTATGGACCGAAACAAGGAGAAAAAGCTAAACTGGGCTATGAATGGTAAAAGCAATACATACACTTACGAATCAATTATGCAAGTAAGTTTATACAGTTGAAGTCTTTATGACATATGAGAGCTACTATAAGCATCAAGCGTTGAAGTAAGGATCAAGGTATTGGTGGTGACGTTCGTTTAGGTTAGGTCGGGTCAGGTTAGGTTAAAATAGGTTATGTTAGTTTATATGTCTTAATTTAGGGCAGGTTAGGGCTGGACAAACTGGGATAAGGTTACTTATGTCAGGTTAGGCTAGGGTAGGTCGCGTGATTTGGGGCTGGGACAGCACAATTAAATACTGATGTGGCGAGACCAGATTATTTCAAGGTTAGTTGAAATTATATAAGATAAAGCTAGGCAATGTTGGGTTAGGTAAGATTAGGCTTGGCTATGAAAGGTAAGGCTAGGCAAGGTTGTGCTAGGTAAGGTAAGGCTAGGCAAGGTTGGGCTAGGTAAGGTAAGGCTAGGCAAGGTTGGGCTAGGTAAGGTAAGGCTAGGCAAGGTTGGGCTAGGTAAGGTAAGGCTAGGCAAGGTTGGGCTAGGTAAGGTAAGGCTAGGCAAGGTTGGGCTAGGTAAGGTAAGGCTAGGCAAGGTTGGGCTAGGTAAGGTAAGGCTAGGCAAGGTTGGGCTTGGTAAAATAAGACTAAGCAAGGTTGGACTGGGTAAGGTAAAGGCTAGGCAAGGTAAGGCTATGTAAGGTACGGCTGGGAAAGATTGGGGTAGATAAGGTAAGACTGGGAAAGACCGGGCTAGGTAAGGTAAGGCTAGGGAAGGTTGCGCTAGGTAAGGTAAGGCTAGGTAAGGTAAGGCTAGGTAAGGTAAGGTTAGGCTAGGTTAGGTTAGGCTAGGTTAGGCTAGGTAAGGTAAGGCTAAGCAAGGTAAGGCTAGGCAAGGTAAGGCTGGGAAAGACTGGGCTGGGTAAGGTAAGACTAGGTAAGGTAAGGCTGAGATGGGAATTTGACTAAGGACTAAAGGTAAGGGCAAAAGACTAAAAGGTCAGCTGGAAACTGGTCCTGGATGGGTAGTGCTTACCTTCCCTGGTGATGACCTTTTGGCAGGGGTCAGTAAGAGTGTAATGACCAACAATGACACATTAATGCACAATGGACAATCTCATTACCATTACCGGGTTGCTGTGGCGGTGGGGCGAGGGTGTGGGGAGAGGTTAGTGAGGTGTGTTGTGGGGAAGGGATCGTTGATGAGTAGGGACTGAACACCTGGAGGGGGCACAATACGTGGATACATGGGCGGCACTGTTTGGTGGTCGTATGGTAGGGTGATGGTGGTTTGGGGGTTATAGTCAGTCTGTTTTCACCTGATGGAACTGGGCCACTCCCACCCCTTGAAGAGTAAGCTGTAGCTGACATAACTAGAATTCCTACTTATGATGAAGCAATGGGTCTTCTTGATTACTAGTCAAATTTGTCTACTATATACATTTCAGTTACACTGCAATTCTCCGTCAACTTAGCAGAGGCGGGTTACTGATTTTCGTTAGTTGGATTGGGTTGTTGATGAGTAGGGACATATGTACCTACTAACATCTAGGAACCTATTTGTGACAGCGTCTGACTGATGGTGTGGGGGGTTAGTGAGGTGAGAGATTGGGCAGGTATGAGGGAGGCTGGTGGGAAAGGGTTTAGGTGGGGTTGGTGCTGAGAGGGACAAACGTGCCTAATAATACGTAGAGACCTTTCATGGCGTCATTCCACAGAGGCTGGGGGTTAGTGAGGTGAGCTCTGGAGTGCCAGGCATATTGGGAATTGATGGGGTTGAGTTACTTACAAAGGCCCGGGTCTGGGTAGCTGGCCTTTTCTTTGAACCACCAACAAGATCGATCACCAGCGAGATTATCTTGATGTGAATATTGACAGTGGATCATTGGAACATAAATGGTATGTTGTTTCAGTAACTGTATTATCAGTAAATATATAACGGGGTGGCTGTTGAAATAATAACAAAGGTTTACTAGAATAATGTAAGCGATCCTGAGAAGGGAAAGTATCTTCCTGATCCTCTCTTTCCTGGCCTTTTGTATTTAATACGTGAGGCAGGATCCACAAACAAGGGAAGAAAATGTATAAATATGGACTTGTAAAAACTGTTGAGAGTCTACGTGAAAGGTGGCAAAATGCATCCAGCCGTGTGTCTGGAGTGTGTTGTAGGGTGGATGATGAATAAGTGGTGATGGTGAGAGATAATGATGGTCCAATGGTGATGATGGTGTCGTTGTGAAGGGTGATGTCACGTGTGTGGCGGATACAGCCAGGGAAGGTAACCCATAACTGCGTTAATGAAGGCTTTTATGGAACCAGGTAAAGGTACAGTTTAGAAAAATGTGTGTGTGTGTGTGTGTGTGTGTGTGTGTGTGTGTGTGTGTGTGTGTGTGTGTGTGTGTGTGTGTGTGTGTGTGTGTGTGTGTGTGTGTGTGTGTGTGTGTGTGTGTGTGTGTGTGTGTGTGTGTGTGTGTGTGTGTGTGTGTGTGTGTGTGTGTGTGTGTGTGTGTGTGTGTGTGTGTGTGTGTGTGTGTGTGTGTGTGTGTGTGTGTGTGTGTGTGTGTGTGTGTGTGTGTGTGTGTGTGTGTGTGTGTGTGTGTGTGTGTGTGTGTGTGTGTGTGTGTGTGTGTGTGTGTGTGTGTGTGTGTGTGTGTGTGTGTGTGTGTGTGTGTGTGTGTGTGTGTGTGTGTGTGTGTGTGTGTGTGTGTGTGTGTGTGTGTGTGTGTGTGTGTGTGTGTGTGTGTGTGTGTGTGTGTGTGTGTGTGTGTGTGTGTGTGTGTGTGTGTGTGTGTGTGTGTGTGTGTGTGTGTGTGTGTGTGTGTGTGTGTGTGTGTGTGTGTGTGTGTGTGTGTGTGTGTGTGTGTGTGTGTGTGTGTGTGTGTGTGTGTGTGTGTGTGTGTGTGTGTGTGTGTGTGTGTGTGTGTGTGTGTGTGTGTGTGTGTGTGTGTGTGTGTGTGTGTGTGTGTTTTAACACTGATGTAGCCATGGACCCAGGCAGCAGCCGAGTATTAATAGAGCCAAGAAGCTCTGTGACGAGAAGCACGTCTTGGAAGCAAGGTGGGAGTCTCTCATCGTCTTGAGAGACTGCCACCTCTATCTTACCGAGCTGTTTTGTACATCATACTGCTCTTTTATGTCACGTCTTTAATACCATCATAGATGTCATAAATTTCATTCAAGTCATTATTAACGAGTTACAAGCAGAAATAAAGTGGTAAGAAGGAGATGTCGCAAAGTCCTTTAAGTCTTAGAGGACCTAATTGTCCACGTGCGTGGCCGTGTATGAGGCTCCGGGTTGCGAAGGTAAGAAATAGAGAAAAATGGATATGCAAGTCCCACGAGAAAAATACACAACGTGGTGCTGACAACCCCTGTGACCCCGACAATACTGAACGATACAATACACAACCAGGCCCATAAAACAATCACCACACTGCCATTACCAAACCCTCTTCATCAACATCTCGCCTCCAGCCACTGCAACACTAACAATGAAGAAACACCTACCTACTCATTTCACGCACCAGGGCAATACAGCACCTCCATCAGAACACTATTACAAGCCCTTCCCTCCACCCAAACATCCACCAGTCAAAGACAACCTTAAACAGAACTGATCGTGTTTACCCATCACACCCAAGGCTGCATTTTTTATATATCGGTTGTAGGGTCAAAGCAAATGAAGGATTAACCCCCTCATGGTCGGAAGTGTTTTCTCGTCACTGATGCCGGACTATTCCATTCATCAGAAAATGAGTCGTGGGAGCCTGAGGGTTAATGTGTCACTGTTAACCCTCTCATGGAAAGAACCACTCCAGTATTCGGTTCTAAATGACGTCATACGATTTTACTCAGTTGAGAATAAGTCACAGGATCGTGCGTAATCTGATCCGTTGTCGATGTGAGAGGGTTATCTCTAATTCTTCCTACCAACAGGAGAATGTATTTATCTTACTCCTGGCATCTCATGGGTCTAACGGCGAACACAATATGTCTGCATAACCCCCGAGTTCATCAAAAATCGTAACCATTTCATTCTTGTTGCCGACAGACAATTTCAGGCAGGTCAGGGTTGGTTTCTCATAGTAAATACAGTAAATATTAAGGATGAACACAGTAAATCGCCCACAGCCAACAAATTTTACACCCACCCTAACAGCTCTACAGTACTCTCCAAATGCAGGATGTCATGGGAAATGTGTGAGAAACCTCAGAAGCTTATTCCTGGGCAAATCGTTGTACTAATTCAATAGGGACGTGGACTGAATCAGCTATTACGTGGCCACAGTTATAGACGACCTTATGGGTGAATTATGAGGGAGACCATTTTCAGGCGTAAGGTCATTAGTACTTGCAGACCCGTGACGGTTAAGAACTAAACTCATGCTGATACAACATTTATCACTCAGAATGGTCACAAGAATAATCTCAAGTTCCGTACAGTTCTTGGGCCAGCCTGTAGATGGTGGTGGACAAGATATTTTTCCCCGTGAGAGCTGGTGCAATACGTCACTGCCACATTAAACGCACACATTATATTGTTCTTATCACCAAAATAATACTATCAGCTTAGGGATGCCTTTACGAATTGGAGGGGAGAGAGGAAGGACACAAGAGGAGGGGAGAGGATAGGCAGGAGGTAGATAAGGGGAGGGTTGGGGGCAGGGGGAAAGGACACAGGGAGAAGGAGGAAGGGAGGGATGAAGGAGGCAAGGCAAGGGAGAAAGAAAACAAGGGGGGGGGGAAGGAGGAGGCAAGGGAAGTAAGGAGGGGAGGAAGGAATTACACAAGGAGATGGAGGGGGAAAGGGAAGGAGGCGGCAGAACACAGACTAAAGGTGGCGTCACACTGGGCCAAAAGTGGCTAACATGCGAGCAGCTTTTGTAAGGCGACGCGGCTATCAAAGTAGAGTTGCCGTCAAACACGTGTGTTTTTGGTAGCCGAAACGACTAGCAGTGTCATCTGCCTTGGCGCCTGGTGGTCATTTGTGAACTAAGCACCACGGAGTACCCACTCCCTTTTCCTCAGTTTCTGCAACAGCCTAACATACTTCAGCAACTCCAGAGCCAAGAGGCAGTCTACTAGAGTTTTTCTTGCCGCAGGTTCCTATTGAATATTGGTCACAACCCACTTGCTGTTTGGAAACAAAACAGCCTCTGTGGCTGGTACCCCGAGGGTCTGAATATTTATTTCATGTCACAAGAAAAAAACAGAAATGAATAAAAACCACGGGAATTAAATTATATTTACTTAACAATTTTAGTTAAAGTTTCCCTCTGTGAATAACAGAATATTTTCTCACCAGTTACAAAAGTAATATAGGTTCATTTGGATTTCAATCTCACCAACAAGCTGTACGCGAAAATTGATATCCATTTCGCCTCACAAGCGAAATCTCGCTCACTGTTTGGCTAGCGGCTCACAAAACTGGCTCACATGTTAGCCACTTTTGTCCCAGTGTGACGCCACCTTAAGTGATATTGATCCTCGAGTTCGTTTTGACCGGATGAACCAACTGGTTTATGGGTTAATCTACTGGACATTACTGTGGCGGCCAGTACACCCAATTACCATTATACAGTAGCTTCACTAGTCATTGAATAAATACACTTCCTTAGCGAATGGCTTCAATGCAATATTACATTATGACCGGCAGTGTGACAGTTAAGAGATGCGACAAACAAGAATTATACATACACACATACTTAAATGTGTGTGTGTGTGTGTGTGTGTGTGTGTGTGTGTGTGTGTGTGTGTGTGTGTGTGTGTGTGTGTGTGTGTGTGTGTGTGTGTGTGTGTGTGTGTGTGTGTGTGTGTGTGTGTGTGTGTGTGTGTGTGTGTGTGTGTGTGTGTGTGTGTGTGCGTGTGTGTGTGTGTGTGTGTGTGTGTGTGTGTGTGTGTGTGTGTGTGTGTGTGTGTGTGTGTGTGTGTGTGTGTGTGTGTGTGTGTGTGTGTGTGTGTGTGTGTGTGTGTGTGTGTGAAGAATGAGAATAAAAGCGAGATCAGTGAAGGGCAAAGGCAATTTTAAAAATAATAAGCTACAAGCCCCTTTTTCAAATTTTTTCCACGAACACAGATGTAATTAATGGCTAGTGGAATTAATGGTGTACGGAACTAATAAATAAATCTTAATAACCCTTCTACTCACACACCTATTCTACATACACCTTCACCTCTTAATCCTGTGCTTCCTGGTGCGTGCCGTTGCTGCTTGCACACTGTAAATTGCAGCCACCAGACTGCTTCCTTCCCTGCTCCTCAGCCACTGCCTTCGTTCCACTAAATACTCAACCACTGTGCTGACGAGATGAAGAAGCCTCTGGAGAGCCAGCCTTGTTTTCCGGCCCCTCTTATGGCTCATTTCCTTCACCATCAGAGGCCGTCGCTTGGGTTAACGAGGCAGGGTGTGGGTTTGACTAAATACAGTAGTGTTGAGGCGGTGAGGGTAAAAAGAGATGTCGTCGTAATGAAGGTATTAACCCTCCGACACCACAGCGTAATATGCAGATGAAGTCAATACAGAGGAGCTGCCAAGAAGCAATTCAAAAAAATAAATCGTCTGTCAGCAGCAGAAATAAAACAGTTAACCCTTTCAGCCTCGGAGGGAATGATTTCACTACCGATATCCTGGCGATTTTATTCAGTTTGACAGACTTCAAACTGGAGGGGTTGGATACAGCCTTCACTAACCCCTTCACTACCAGGGTTGTCTCCTATGCAACATAAAATCGTCTGGCGTCCACAAGACTTAAACAGTTCAGATGTGTGTGGTCGTCAGCAGGCAGTAAAGCCGGTGGTGTTGGTGACGGGGCTCAGGCATTGTTTGGTTGGACTCAGCGGTGGTGGCAGACAGGTGGAAATTGCTTGGCGATCCTGTCATTAGTACAAGAGATATAATCGCTGTAAGCCTAACAGTGGTGGTGGTGGTGGTGGTGGTAATTCAGTGATGGTTGATGGTGATGGTAAGAGAGTTGAAGTTATTGTTTAGCGAGACTGTCATTAATAGAAGAGCTGCAATTGTACAGGTGATAGTGGTAGCTGTGGTGGTGCGTGGGTCAGTGGTGGTGGTGGTGGTGGTGGTGGTGGTGGTGGTGGTGGTGGTGGTGGTGGTGGTGATAGAGACTTTGGTAGGAACAGTGTGGTGGAGATGGTAATGATGGTAATAGAGGTGGTGATAATAGAATGTTAATGACAGTGGTAGTGGTGATGGTAGTAGAGTTAGTGCAGGTGGTGCAGGTAGTAGAGTTCATGGTGCTATGATGGCAGTGGCTGTGATGGTGGTTGTGGCGGTAGATGCTGGTGCTACCTGTGGTGTAGTGATAATGATGACGATGGTGAGAGGGGAGGAAATTATTTAGAAAGCCTGTCATAGGAAGAATTATTACCGTAGAGGTGCTGGTAGTAACTGAAGTAGCGCTGGTATGGTGATGGTGGTAGTGGTGATGTAGGTCATGGTGGTGGTGGTGGTGGTGGTGGTAGTGGTAATGGGTGGTACAGTACTATGATGCTTGGTGGTGGTGGTGGTGGTAGTGGTAATGGGTGGTATAGTACTATGATGCGTGGTGGTGGTGGTGGTGGTGGTGGTGGTAATGGGTGGTACAGTACTATGATGCGTGGTGGTGGTGGTGGTGGTTGTAGTGGTAATGGGTGGTACAGTACTATGATGCGTGGTGGTGGTGGTGGTAGTAGTGGTAATGGGTGGTACAGTACTATGATGCGTGGTGGTGGTGGTGGTGGTGGTAATGGGTGGTACAGTACTATGATGCGTGGTGGTGGTGGTGGTGGTAATGGGTGGTACAGTACTATGATGCGTGGTGGTGGTGGTGGTGGTGGTGGTGGTGGTAATGGGTGGTACAGTACTATGATGCGTGGTGGTGGTGGTTGTTTAGTGGTGGTACTGGTTGTTGTGGCACTGTTTTGGTGGCAATGGCAGCAGTACCAACGGAACAATGGTAGAAGTGATGGTAGTGGTGGCAGCAATCGTAGTGGAAGAGAGCAGCAATGGTAGGGGCAACTAAATAGCAATGGTAATGGTAGTGGTGATGGTAGTGTTCAATGAGTAGTGATGGTAGTGGGGCTTTTTTATTGTTTGAAGACGGCACAATTACTTCACAACAAAGGAGGAGAAAGGAGGTGTATAATCTTTCAACTGAGCCACAACTCTCGTCATTCATCATTCAAGGCTTCAGGCTTCAGGTTTCATTCACTCATCATTCAAGGCTTCAGGTTTCATTCACTCATCATTCAAGGCTTCAGGTTTCATTCACTCATCATTCAAGTCTTCAGGTTTCATTCACTCATCATTCAAGTCTTCAGGTTTCATTCACTCATCATTCAAGTCTTCAGGATCCATTCACTCACCGCTCATTACTTCAGCACAAATCTTTTCGTTTATTCATCACCTGAACCGCCAATATGTCGACCCCATCCCACAATATATATCAATACTCATCAGTAAACACGACAAAATATCCGACTTTATCCCACATCATACAATATCCAGTCATCATCCTGATTATTGACATTTAGTATTGGGTAAATAGAACGAATATATATATATATATATATATATATATATATATATATATATATATATATATATATATATATATATATATATCCTGGATCATGTGTGTGTGAGTGTGTGTATGAGAGAGAGAGAGAGAGAGAGAGAGAGAGAGAATGTGTGGTGGTGGGGAGGGGGGATAACTGCAGCAAGAGGGGGTAGGTATGGTACATAAACAGGGTCCTCGATGCTCGCGGCCCGTCATTAACATTTTAATGGTATCAGCCTTCCATTTTTCCCACGTGTTGATGCCATAATTAGAGAGCGAGCCCGGCTATTACGCTGGTTCTGATTGGTTATTAAGGCACACACGATTACACTGGTATTTATAGTTCCCGGGTATTTTGTTGGGGACAATGAGGTACACTGGATGTGGAATAGCAGCAGGAAAGTTGGTGCCTTTGTTTCCCCATTCTCTAGCATAGACAGAAAACGGAAGCAACATAATTCAACATATGGCTCAGTTGTCTTTTGTTTCGTACCTCACCTCATCCCTAGATGAGGGGGAAAAAACAGCAGGGCGATGACAAGAATATTCTGTGGGCATAAACCTGTATTATAAAAGGTAATGCTGCACTGGATTATATTTTTGTATTTCTGGGAGTAAACAAGGCTGGAATAGGATGGAATTAGATGTTTTTCTTTTGGCATTTTCTTAACATGAACAGGAAGGGGAGGTGTGGCACTAGGTTTTCGAGTTTTTCCAGGCATAAACAAGAATAAAGTAAATGGGTAATTTGTGTATACAGTAATTATATTTTTGAGAATTACTGCCGCTACATATGATAGTTTTGTATGCCTGTATTTTCTAAGAATAAACCGGAGATTAAGATGATTTATTGGAGCTGTTGTTTATGTCTTTATTACACGAGCAACTGAAGGGTCCACAGAGGATAGAGCTGCATTTGTTTTTTATTTGTGTTTCTGGGAATGATTCTGGGCCGAAAAGTATAAAGGCCAGTTCACACGAGCAAAAGTGCGGTTGTTTTTTGCCGGAATTTGCTTCCCGGTAGAAATTCCGGCCGCTTTTTTCGCAGGTATGGAGAGACTGACATGTTGGTCTTTTTTTGCCGGAATCGGCAGAAAGAGGCCGGGCCGATTTAAATGGAAGCACCGAACAAGGCAAAGCTCTGGGAACGAAGAGGAATACGACATCTTGTGTGTTTATACTACTACTACTACTACTAATTATTGTTACTACTACTACTACTACTTTAAGGTTCATTCCAGTTGGGGTGTATTTGGTATGACCATGAGTATAAAAGTATGATTATTTAAGTATGAGTTAAAGGTATACACAAGGAATCTTATACAAGATGTTATGCTTAAGAAAATGTATGCATACGACCCCTGGAGCCACCGGAAGCTGAGTGGCAGTAAGGGCTTGTTCACAAAGGCTAAATGGCGGCCGTGAGGCTCGTCTTGAAGTAGGCAAAGTGCAAGAGCAAAAGCTGCCCACCTAGTACTTGTACGGTGGTCCATCTTTGTAAACACTGTTACCGAGTTCCTGCCTCCGTAGTCCCCGTACATGTGAACACCTTCCTGAGAGAAATGACGAAATTGGCTTCTTCTTTTTTTTTTCCCTCAAATCGGCGAAAAAAACGGCCGCGATTTAGCTCGTGTGAACCGGCCTTAAGGCTGCATGTGAGTTTTGTATATACAGTATATATCTGAGTCCCAGCAGGGGCAGGCGAAGAGGATATGGCTGCAACTGTATATGAATCTTGCGAGAAACCTACGAGGAAGTTGGTGACACCAACCCCCGTCAGATCCACTAATGTTACTTGGTAATTCAGTGGCAGCTCCACCTCACTGTGCAGGCTTAACCCTTCCACTGATTTGTCACATTACCGTATTTCACCTCGGCTGCCGACAGGTGGCATTTATTATGGTTTTTCCAGCTGATGACGTATTTTCCCTCAATTTCTATTATACTCAGGCGATTCTGTAGCACCAGTCGAGCAGGGCAGTACTCCCGAGGTGGATGGAAAGCTGATGACAGGGAGTGCTGGAGCTCCAGTTTCATCAGCCTTCAGGACTAGTTCCTGACGATCCCCCTTTGCTGAACTTTTTCAGTGTCTCAGTTACACAGAGAGTAGGCCAGCAAGCTCTACAGTACAAATTTCTCTAACTATCTACACCAAACTACATGCACAGTACACACTACACTTCCTATTCAAAATTTAACTAAATGGCGTCTCTTTACCAAGCCTCGGAGTCCCCAGGGGGGGGGGACCATAAATGCCCCCACCATCCGCCCCTCTCCCGGTGACGACTCAAGGTGCCTGGAACCACTGTCTGACTCTCTTCTTCTTCATTTCTGCAACATTCGCGGCCTTTCCTCTAATTTTCGCTCTGTTGAGCACCACCTCTCCTCCTCTAAACCTCATCTTCTTTTTCTAACGGAGACTCAGCTGTCTGAGGCAACTGACAGCAAACCCTTTTCTGTATCCTCCTACTTTCTCTATACTCATTTCAAAGCCAAAGGTGGCTGTTGTGTATATATACTCAACGACTTATCTTGCTCTCGTGTTCCTGAACTCGATTCTTCTGAATTCTCCACACTCTGGCTTCGGCTTTCCTGTCATTCGCTGACTAAATATATCTGTGCTGTTAACTTATCCCCTAATTCTACTGACTATCAAAAATTCTTCAACTATCTTACTTCTATGATGGAACACATTCTATCCATTTCTCCTTTCTCTGAAATCTCCATTCTAGGAGATTTCAATGTTCACCACCACCTTTGGCTCTCCTCTCCTTTCACGGATCCACCTGGTGAACAAGCCTACATCTTTTCTATCCTTAATGACCTAGAGCAGCTTGTACAGCACCCTACCCGTATCCCTGACTGCCTTGGAGAGAGCTCCAACATACTTGACCTCTTCCTCACAACTAATCCTTCTGCTTACTCTGTTAATCTTTTCTCTCCGTTGGGCTCCTCCGATCACAACCTTATTACCTTAACCTGTCCTATCACTCCGGTACAGCCTGTGGACCCTCCAGGGAAACATCGTCTGTGGCATTTTGGAGCCGCGGACTGGGAGGCCCTCAGGCAGTACTTCTTTGATTTTCCCTGGAATGATTATTGCTTCCATGGCCGAGAGCCATCTGAGTGTGCCTTGCGCATTACGGAGGTTATACTCTCGGGCATGGAAGCATACATTCCTTCCTCATATCCTTTGACTAACGCAAGAAAGCCTTGGTTAAATCACGCTTGTTCTAATGCTGTCCGCAACAAGGAGAGGGCCTACAAAAGGTACCGGAGCCAACCCACCCCTGAATCACATCATCTTTACGTTTCTGCCTGGAATCATGCTAAGTCTGTTCTTCGCTCTACTAAAAATAATTTCATCCATACTAAATGCTCTCAACTCTCCAACTCGAATTCTTCCCGCTCCTTCTGGCACCTTGCCAAAAATCTTTCCAACAACTTTACTTCATCATCCTTCCCTCCTCTTTTCTGCTCTGATGGTTCTGTAGCTATTTCTTCTACTGATAAAGCAGATCTCTTTGCACAGACTTTCTCCTCCAATTCCACCTTAGACGATTCCGGTGCTGTTCCTCCATCACTTCCCCCCTCTGACTTCCTCATGGCTGACATTAAAATTTCTTCAGTTGATGTATTTTCTGCCATCACTGGCCTCAGTACTAACAAGGCATATGGGCCTGATGGGGTCCCTCCTGTTGTTCTCAAGAACTGTGCTTCTGTGCTTACACCCTGCTTAGGCAAACTCTTTTGCCTTTGTCTGTTAACTTGTACCTTTCCTTCTTGCTGGAAGTTTGCTCTCATTCAGCCAGTCCCAAAGAAGGGTGACCACTCCCAACCCTCCAACTATCGTCCAATTGCTTTAACGTCCTGTATTTCAAAAGTTTTCGAGTCAATTCTCAATAGAAAAATTTTAAGGCATCTTTCCTATCACAACCTTCTTTCCGATCGTCAGTACGGGTTCCGTCAGGGACGCTCCACTGGCGATCTTCTCACCTACCTTTCAGACTCCTGGTCATCCTCCTTTCGGGACTTTGGCGAAACCTTTGCCATTGCACTTGACATCTCAAAGGCTTTCGATCGAGTCTGGCATAAATCTTTAATTTCCAAACTGCCCTCCTACGGTTTCTATCCTTCTATCCATGCCTTCATTGCTAGTTTCCTTTCTGGTCGTTCTATAGCCGCTGTTGTAGACGGTCATCGTTCTTCTCCTAGATCTATCAACAGTGGTGTTCCTCAGGGCTCTGTCCTATCACCAACTCTTTTCCTTTTATTCATCAATGATCTTCTAAGTTGTACATCTAACCCTATCCACTCATACGCTGATGACTCCACCCTTCACCTTTCCATTCGGTTCCTGCAACGCCCATCTCAACAGTTACTTCAACAAACAAGGGATGAGGCTATGGCACACCTAATGTCTGACTTGGCTCGTATCTCTGACTGGGGTAAAAATAATATGGTTGTTTTTAATGCATCTAAGACTCAGTTCTTACACCTATCAACCCGACAAAATCTTCCACAGGTATACCCACTAATGTTTAATAATATTCAGCTTAATCCTGCATCATCCTTGAACATGCTTGGGGTTTCATTTACTCGGGACTTATCTTGGAAAAATCATATTACATCTCTTGTAAAATCTGCTTCCAAGAGATTGGGTGTGCTAAGCCGACTCCGCTCTTTCTTTACCCCTGCACAATTGTTGACTCTACAGTATACAGGTGTTTTATCCGCCCCTGTGTGGAGTACAACTCTCATGTGTGGGGAGGCTCCCCACATACAGCCCTTCTCAATAGGGTGGAGTCAAAGGCTTTTCGTCTCATTAACTCTCCTCCTCTTACTGACTCCCTTCAACCTCTGTCTCTTCGCCGCACTGTTGCATCTTTATCTCTTTTCTATCGTTACTTTAATGGTCACTGCTCCTCTGAACTGTCTGCTTCCATACCTCCACCTCTACGACGGGCGCGTAGCACCCGTCTGGCAGCAAACTCTCATCCCTTTTCTGTCCAACTCTCTAATGCAAGAGTTAACCGTTACTCCCAGTCTTTCATTTATGCAACAGGTCAGCTCTGGAACTGTCTCCCTCTGTCTGTATTTCCTGCTGCCTATGATCTCCAGTCTTTCAAACGCAGTGTGTCCAGGCATCTCAAAATGATTGGATCTTGAATTTGGCTCTCTATTGTATTTTGTTTTTCTCTTGGAGGGAACTGTAAACTGCGGGCTCACGGCCTTTGGTTCCTTGTTCCTCGCATAAAAAAAAAAAAAACTTTATGAACTGGGCACGTTACACACAGCCCTAATTAACCTTCTCCACCGATATAACCAGTCCTAAGATTTAAAGACAAATTTCACAGGAGCAACATGAATAATATAATTTATAAATGATAATCTCGGGTTGAAGGAATTAACTATACAAACTTCAGATGATGTACAGCTACATCTGTAACAAACAAAGCAGTACTGTACTCTGTGTTATAGGATATAGGCAGTGTGTACAGTGCAATTGTATTTTTTCCATATGGTGACTACTGTTTGTGGTGTAGCCCAGCCCTGTCAAATTACGATGATGAAAATGATGAAGATGATTCATTATTATTGTTAATATATTTCATTATTATTATCATTATTATTATTATTATTATTATTATTATTATTGTTATTATTGTTATTATTATTATTATTATTATTATTACTATTATTATTATTATTGTTATTATTATTATCATTATTATTATTAGTTATTATCATTATTATTATTACTATTATTATTATTATTATTATTGCATATATCGAGCCCTGACCTCATGCGTTTATTCCCTTTCATGTCTGCTCACTGGGATATCAGGTAAGTGCACCAATATATTTACCCTTACCAAAGACCAACATAAGGTATGCTGCCTCGCAGGTCGTAATGTGGGAAAAATAAGAGCGTTATCTACCACAGTAGCCTGCACGGCATAAGGGTTCTCTCTCTCTCTCTCTCTCTGTCTCTGTCTGTCTGTCTCTCTCTCTCTCTCTCTCACGATTATCCATATATGTCCTTCTCTATAATGACACACTGACCTAAAATATTTGTACACTTCCAAACAAATGACTCTGACTGGGAAAAGATACTGAACTGGTGGGTCACACAGGCTTTTTATACCCCAACACTAGTATATACAGGATTTACACCGATGTATAAAATCGATTAATAATAATAATAATGATAATAATAATAATAATGATAATAATAATAATAATAATAATAATAATAATAGTAATAATAATAATAATAATAATAATAATAATAATAATAATAATAATAATGATAATAATAATAATAACGACCGCCGTAGTGAAGGTAATAAAGGAGCTTCCCGTAATGAAGGGGGAGATATATTTTACAAGTAATTAAATATACTGTTACTCAGAAGTGTCCACTGAAGCTACAAATTTAATGTTTCACTATAGCACAGCTGTTCAAATCTGGCAAAGATTCCTAAACCCTTCCAGCTGAGTTGATGGCCAGGCGGAGTCAGACTGGAAGGCTGATTTCATTAGTAACCACGAAGACTATATCCTGCCTTGTTAATAGGGTTTATCGAATATCAAGCAGCCACGGCTTAATATTTAAACTGTTGGAGTCGTTCAGTTCCGTCAAAGTAAAAACCAACCTACTGTTGCAGAACATTACTTAATGGTGTACCTGGCACCCTTGTAACTCCAGCTTTTGAGAACTGGTGCATTACGAACTTTCTTTTAAGGATGATGAAAGAACATTATAATCCTGTCAAAACTAACCCTCCTGTGTAACCGACACCCTAGTGTATTGCTCCTACCACCTGACCATATTAAGTTTAGCAGAGGCTGTTGTCTAATGTTAACACCTTGGCGTACAGGTGACTGGACAATGTGCAGTGAAGCTAAACACTGACGTCCCCAGGATAAGTAAGGGTAAAGTGTTTGTAGGCCAGGGTTCATATATATGTGAACACTGTGAACTGCAGCTAGAATCTGTCCCTCTCCTGCAGTGCACACTTCTTCTGTAGGGATATAAGGAGAGAGTTGAGGAACGATTCTATAAGAGGCAGCTCCACCTCCCGGTTATATCGGTGCCACATACTGAAGGCATCCCTCGGCAGCACCCCCCCCCCCAAAAAAAAAAAAAAAATGGTGATAAAGGCACAGAGGGAACTGCTGATAACGGTGGTTGGTAACGGCACTGGTGGTGACAGTAGAGTAATAACGGTAATGACGGTTATTAATGGTGGGGATGGTAATAACACAGTGATGGTAATAATGTAACTTGTATTATTAGTGGATTCAGTGGTAACAGAAAAGCGATGGCAGTGGTGTTCTTTGTGGCTGTTGTTGACACAAAACATAACTGCAAGAAGTAACGGGGGACGTCGCCAGAGTCCCTACTCAGTAAAGACTGCTGTGTGGTGTCACGTGGAGGACAGTGTGCAAATTAACGCTGGGCTGGGCGTTGTTTACCTCTTTCCACCGTACTGGCCAGACGGGGTTAGAGACAAGGCTGAGACATGACCACCACAAAGCGTTTTCGATTTTGCGACCTTTCTTTTATTCTCCATCTGTGCCTCCCTCTTTCCCTTTTGTTTCCTCCATTTATTTTTTTTTTTACCTTTCCTGTCTTCCTCTTCCTTCTCGTCCTCTTCCTCATCCTCAACCTCTTCTTCCTGTCCCTCTCCCTCTCTCACCTAAATCACCACCAGTCCACTTATCCCCCACTTCATATCGAGACCAAGTCAACACATGCGAAATAAGATTCTTGACATAATCCAAGCGCCGTCTTGACGTATATTGCGTCTGGTGATGGTGGGGGGAGTTTACCCGACTCATATTTACAGTACCATTGAAATGCGGCCAACACTTACATGGAAGGTCAAAGCTGCAGTGTTTTGCCTGTGTGGTTGGCTTACGTTGATGAGAAAAGTGAAACATAAATTTAAGACTATGAAGCTGAACGAAAGTATGTGTTGCTTAAGTAGAAACTTTGTGCTGTACCTATTATGTATGTTTTGCTTATCTCCCTATCCTGTGAAAATTTTCTTGCTGGTTTTTCTACACGGGATGTTGTTCCTTCTCACTTTTCCTGCCATCTTAGGCTGGAGAATTTTTTTTATCAGCGAGGAACAGCCGTTTCCTTTGCTCGTTGCCTATTTTTTTTCGTGTAGACCAGTCATACTCTTCACAAGGAGCAGCTACTGAGGACCAACCTGGTTCCTGAGATTATTCTCTCATCTTATGATGGTATACTTTCTTTTCTTATTTCCCTTCTTCTAAATTTAAAATCTGTCCCCCTTACACACACACACACACACACACACACACACACACACACACACACACACACACAAAGAGGGTGCTATAATAAATGATCTGGAGGAAGGCTGGGACGAAGGTGATGTAGTATGAAGAGACTGGGGGAGATGATCTGGTGGGAGAAGACAGAGAGAGAGATATATGAGGGGGATGTTGGTGGAGGAGTTAGTATGGGAGGCCAACGTAAACCAGTTATGGAGTGGAGAGTCACTGCTCCTCCCCGTCACTGTCTGATGCACGACCACCACCATGGCGGGTTTGAGGGGGAGGGGGATAACATCAAACAAATTATTAATATTTTATCAATAACTAATATTTTACCTTCACACACACAAAAAAAAATGTATTCTTGCTATTTTCGGAACCAGTATTTGGGAACTGACCTTTTTTTCTTTTATTTGTGGTGCAGTGAAGGATGGATTAATTTGTTCCCTACTTTTAAAAAAATTTCTCCCTAAACTAAAAAAAAAAAAGTCTGGAAGTGGCAAGAAAAAAATTATCACTAGACTGAAAACATCTTTACTCATGAAAATTTTTGTACTACTAGAAAAACGAAAAATAAAAATCTTAGTTCAATGCCAGTTGGGTTATACTGCTGGTGAGCCTAAAAGACTTACCAACACTTCATTGTGGTTTGTGCATTGCACCTTAGTACTCTGTTGCATGTGATTATGACTTATCAACAATTCACTCCAGTTTGTGCATATATATATACCTTAGTATTCTGTTGCATGTAATTATAGCTTTTAATGACGGACCACTTTGTATAATTATATAAACGACAACATCAACGTACCATATGTAGTAATTAACTAGTGAGGACGAGGTGCTACAAAGTCACATAAGCTTACGAGAGTACGGCCACAAATTCTACAAAAGATTTATGAGATTGGGATCAGATTACTTAGTGACCCTTTTGTTTTTTTTTTGTTTTTTTTTTGTAAGAGAACATAAATGCTGCCAGACAAATAACAATGCACTTAGCAGTATTTCTAGCGGGTTAAATGTCTGATCACCCTCACAACTTTGTAACATAATGATGAAATAATGAACAGAGCATACTAATGTTATCATCTTCACTCCCCCTGTATGTATGAATTATCTACGGAAGGCAAATCCATCATTAAAACAGTGACTCAAATAGCTTGCTGAAAAATTTATAAATATTTCACGAAGTATTGTTGCCCATCTATCTATCAATCAGTCTATCTATCTACCCCGACAAGAAGACCTGGAACCATTCTAGTTGCTATTCAGTAACAAGGGACGGTGTGGTGTGGTGAGGAGGGGCGGGAACACCGACAATTAATCTTGTTAATCAGGGACGCTGGTGGGCGTGGAGTCTGGCTGGATCTCCACGCCTGTCCTACCATACACTGATGGATGGCATACACAACCACACATACATATATACACATACATACACACTCTTACTCACAAGGGCACACATACATAGTCCTCCCACACACATACGTATATACACATACATACACATTCATGCACACAAAGGCAAGCATACACATATACACAGACACACATTCTTACACACAAAGGCATACATACATAGTCGTCCCACACACTGATGAATGGTATACACAACCACACATACATATATACACATACAAACAAGGACATGCATACATACACACAGAGATACAGACATACAGTACATACACATTCATACACACAAAAGCACACATACACAGTCGTCCCACACACTGATGAATGGCATCAACAACCATTCCTACATACATACAAACAAGAGCATGCATACATACTAACACACAGACATACATTTATACTTATAGTCTCTCTCTCTCTCTCTCTCTCTCTCTCTCTCTCTCTCTCTCTCTCTCTCTCTCTCTCTCTCTCTCTCATAACCCAGGGTAGTCATCAATCATCTTCACTACAGCCCCACTCCTCTCCACCCAACAGTCTCACGCCTCTCTCATCTCATCCATTACTTCGTCACTAACCTGTTATTCAGTTTCGTCTTCACTTCATCAATAATCACTTATTTTAGTTTGCACTTCATCTTATTATTCATTTTCGTTTCCATCACATCACTACTGAAGGAGCTTTCATCTTTGCTATCAGTATACCATTATCTCATGTTCTTTTCATTATTACTGTAATTACCTTAACAATACAGTACTCCATTAAGGCATTTATCACAACCACTACAAACTACTTGCATCATCATACCACCTACAGGATGGAGTGCGGCTGGATGCGGAAAAAAGTAGGAGTATTTACGAGAGTACGCCCACACAGTCATCCACAAATCATACATCACTACCATCAGTCATTTATATTTCTCAATAGTTTTCAAAAAATCACACCTCAGAATCACTAGCATGGGAGCATCATTTTTTTTTCTTTTCTGGAGGTCTCGCACCCGCCCTCTTCAATAACTGACATAAAATATAATGGCAAATTACACTTATTGACAGATCATTTCAAATAGTAATGCCTTTTTGCCAAAGACATAATTCTCTCTCTCTCTCTCTCTCCGCAACTTTGCCCACCAAAGTATAAAACTGGCTTCACTCATTTCACCCCAGGAATCTTCAGAAATTTTCATTCCTTCATCTCTCTCTCTCTCTCTCTCTCTCTCTCTCTCCTTTTACTTATTATCTTATTTCCCTTTCAACTTCCATATTTTCCCTTCACGATTTACTCTTTCAAAATTATTTGGTATAATCTACCGACGTAAAATCTTCTATTCTTCTTTCAGTATTTCTTTCACGTCTTTAGAGTCAGTGACTGTTATCTCTGTTTCATTCACTCTTCTGCTCTTTCTGTGGATGGCATATACCATCAAACTACTGGTATTTCATCTTAGGACAGACCCCTCGAGATGAAGAGGCACAATAATTCCAGCTGTCCATCATACCAGCAGCAGGAACAGTAAAAATTATCGGGCAAATTTCACTTCTCCCGATAATGCCAGGTTGGATCGTGGCCAGCAGCAAGTATGTATCTGTTGGCGAAGATTCTTGTCAGTTACTCGTAACACTGTGAAGCCATCAAGTGCTTGGAGAAGTGCCCACTCATCACAGTTTTACCACCTACTTTAAGATTACCCTCAGGTCCACAGCTTACCGTCCGGCTCATGGATACCTATTTATAAATTTTCTTGAGCTTAAAGGGTCACATAGGTTACTCCTGCCCACCACCACCACCATCACCTTGCAGTGCTGCCACCACCACCATCTCCCTCACCACCAGCACTGCCTCTACGACCCATTTGTGACTTTCCACAGACACTGGTAATTACAACTGGCTCTGAGGGCTTCAATTTTATCATCTCCTGGGTATCTTATCGCCTCTCCTGCAGCTTCATTATCTCTTCTGATACTCAGTGCCTCTTTCAGTCGTCTATAACTACCTAGACATTGGTAAATAGGGTCGGTAGCATGGATCATCGTGCAGGTTATGCTGGTTCTCCTATATACATCTTAATATTTCTTAGTTACCTTATCTTCACTTCCAGAGACACTTTAAAGTACCAGAAATACACCTTATCGTGCTCTTGAACAAATTTTCAACTTGCTACGGAGGGTCTTGGCAATTTCACTTCCCTCCTTCTGCTACTTTATCGTCTCTTCCAGTCACATTCCATACGGTTTAGGAAATCTGTTGTACAGATGATTCAGTAACTGGGAAGTAATTACGTGACGTTACACCTAATCTGATGATTACTTAGCTGTTTGACATGATCCCATTTGGATTTAAAATAATTCTAAACGATGTCCTGGAAATGTGACCAGTGGGAACGCCCACCATCCACTTCAGGTGGCTCGACACTGAGTGTTAAGACAAATGCTTCCCTGTGCACTAGAAGAAGTAATACTACATTAGGAAATAACCATGAAACCAATGACTGGACGCCTGGTGGTGTAGTGGGTTAAAGCCTCAGTCACACTGCAGGTACGACTTGTTGCAAACCTGAAAATCGCGAAACCAGTTCCCGACCACGGAGGTCTCCGAGCAGTCGTGCCACCGATCGGCTACCTGTGGTTGTCCAGTGTCCGTCCAGCGTCCGTCCATTGGGCGGCCGAACGGCGACCATGGCCAGGTACACACAGGTCAAGACACCGACGGGTAGCCGGCCGGTCGTCGGCAGGCCGCCGACAAACGACGACTAGTCTGCATCCTGTCACAGTTTAGACCGCGACCACTAGACTGACACCAGCCGCGGATTGGCCGGCGGCTGGTCTCAGTCCAGCCCACCACCTGTCGCTCGACCAATTGCCGGCTGGACGGCGGCCGGACTTCAACCACCACCCCTGACAGGAGGCTTGTGGACGGGGGCCGCTGGCCGCCGCAGTCCAGTAGTTGCCTTGACGGAGTACGGACGGCCACCACACAGAGTGGGCGGCAACCGGCCTCCATCTGGATGGCAACCACCGCTTAAAAATCAGGTGTTGCTGACCAGTAGCAGTCCGTAAGCTGGCCAGACGCAGTCCAGCCACCCACTGGGCGGCTTCCATGCCACAACATCGGTGGTCGCAGGGAGGTTTTCGTGCAGCACGAAAAACCTCACGACGAGTTTTCGGTTGCCATGGTGACCTGCGGCTAGACCGAGACATATGACGACCGGTCGTAAACCCCACCAAAACCACCCACGCCTTGCAGGTCGCCGGTGGTTTGTGATAAGTCGCACCTGCAGTGTGACTGGGGCCTAAGTGCTCTAACCGTATGTGACCTATTATAGTTAGATACCAAGGACTGGTTGAAGTTTATTGTTCACATGTCATTCTCAGGCATGTCATTGGCCATTTTTGCCTTAAATCTCTGCACTTAATAACCTAACACAGGGCCCCTACGCTCCTGATTTCAGGGGTAGTTTATGGCTGTGTGAATACTGAGTGAATGGTATCGGAACTACTGCCTGAAGCTGTACGGTCACGAGTAAACATTTCCCTGCCAGCATTGTGTGCTGCCTTCTCATTTCTCTCCCAACGCCATACAGCATCCTCCCTTCTCATACCCTTTGTTGTGTGTTTGATATTGCAGTCACACAACAAAACCTGAATTTAACCTCTTCCATCATCACAGCCAGCATGGTCGTGTCTGCAAACTACTGGTCGTGATATTACCTCGCGAGTTTCCCCTGAAGCACCATCCACACAATGTCTTATAACTAATTCCTGCCCTGAATGCTTCCACTGGGACCTGCAGCACTGTAACATCTCACAAGTATCTCCTCCCAAATCCCTCCTTACCATTTCCTACATACGCTAGTAATTCCTGGGCCTCCCTGGGGTCCACACCACCAACGTCCAGCCACAGCACCGGGCCACCTCTGCCACCTGTGCATTAACCATACCAGACAAGTTTCACCATAAGCAAAATATACTCGCAAACAGAAGATAATAAGTTGGAGAAGTAATTCTGTTTGGCTGTTTTTGCAATTATATAGTCAAGCAAGTTTACTCGTACATAGAAGATAATAAGGTGGAGAAGTATTTTCTTCGGCTGTTTTCTGCAATTAAATAATTAGTCTGTTCCGATGTACTTGGTAGCCGTAAGAACGAAAATAAAAAAGTAATAACAAGCCATCTAATTTACAATGTAAGCTGAAGAAAAACTGAAGACTCCAAAATCATTTCAGTCTGGCTGCGAAGTATCTGGAAATTGTGTCAATATAGATGACAGTGGCATAAATTATACCTACATACTGAAGTTGTTTATTGTGAAGATACAACAGTTTCGATCCGACTTATTAGTACAAAGGAGTACCGAGGAAAATGGGCAGCAATAAACCTTAATGATCGTTTCAAGACTATATTATAGAGAAGACAATGACTGATATGGAACTGCATTAGCTGCAGTTTAGGATAGTAAAGTATGAAAGTTCCCTCACCACCCCATCAAATCCTTCCGTCTTTTGAACTAATCACGGTACTGTGAACTCTAAATCCGAAAATTTAAATCACGCAAATATTCTTATCCACAACCTCACTAAAGATTATATATACAGAACCATCAGAGCTCTTCCTAATTGGGGCCGTATCACAGTGCCGTTCATAGACTACAAGTCCACCAGAGCTCCTCGTACAGCACATGGGGCCGCATCTCAAGAACGTTTATAAACACTGTCCCATCAGAGCTCCTCGTACAGCACATGGGGCCGCATCTCAAGAACGTTCATAAACACCGTCCCATCAGAGCTCCTGGTAACTGGCGCCGCATCGCATTACGGGCGTGTTAAAACTGCCATCAACACAGGGAGTCATTACGAGGCCTCACCAGAGCCACGCCTCATTATAACTTGCCTTAGTTTGCACCTCATTAGGCTCCAGACGTCACCATGCAAAAGTTGGTCCTGAAAATATGTTCTCAGACCAGCACCCAACAGTTTTCTTGGTTCCATAGGAAGCGTGTCAAAGGATGGCAGATTGCCCGTCTAACTTAGTTCTTAACCGACGATAAAATATTCCTACGATAAATACACTCTTTAGGCAGTAACATAAATAAAATACAAAAGACATGAACACTCTACATAATTATCCTGATCGCGTCAAAAGGGAGCAAAGGAAAGCAGGCCGACCATCCACGTGAACAATATGACATGTGAATGAGAGACTGCAAACATTTTTATTCTACAAATTGCTTTCCTAATAAACGTAGTGGTAGGTGGGGGTGGGGGCGCCCATCATCCTCTCAGCACTGCAATACTTCCTTCATTTGACTCCAAATTACGTGTAAAATCAAATGGTTCCCTGTACTCAGTGAAATCATTACTAATACTAAATAATTACAACATAAGGATGCCTGGTGGTCTAGTGGGTTAAGGAACTTCATCTGAATGTGACACATAAGGGTTCAATTCCCAGGGGCAGTTGGTGTTTGTTGCAGATAATACCGTTTAAGAATGATGACTGGTTCCCTCACCATAAATGTCTACCCTCAGTAGCCTAGCCCCAGGCCTATGTGCTCCTGATACGCCTAAGTAACCTAGCCCCGGCCTATGTGCCACTGATAGGACAATACAGGACTGAAGGAAGGATGGATGGATGGGTAGACAGAAAGAGAGATGATTGGTTGCATGGATGGGTGGATGATGAGTTAATTCTAGTCAGAGGTAGGATTTCCTGTTGGATACCTGTGATTATCTATACCATTTCACAGCACAGTTACATATAAATGCTATGGTCACATATCACCAGATCAGCTTTATCGCATAACTGAATACTATTACTGATCTGAAGTGATTGTATTATTAGTGAAATTGTGGCGGTAAAAGTATGGTAAAATCCTCAGAACATTTGTCATATTATCCAGGTGTAAGATAATTGCCTGAGCACTTTGTTGATGATGAATACCAGAGTATATCAGAGAAAAAAATCACACCTACATAATGACAGTGCTTACTATATATACTGTAACTCAAGGAACTGTAAAATCATTATCATCATCCTGTTCTTCTGTCCAACCGAAGCATAGGATGAGGTAGGATTCAGAAAATACTTAAAGAGAAATCGCAAGGGAGGGAAAACTATCAACAGCATCAATAGCACAGTGGGCCAGACACTCATTCACACACCATTCACGCTCCTGCAATTCTGTTTTCACTCCGCAGGCCGAACCATTTGAACGTTCTGTACTTTGTTTTGGCATTTTTTCATAATCATTGCGCATTACATTAACCTGCCAAGTAGAGTCAATCCGTCCACTGTGAAAAAAAAAAAAAAAAAAAAAAAAAAACCGAGGTGCCAAACCCCTGCCATAAGCTCCTGAGTACATAATTCATCCACCTGACTGAAACTGTTGCGTCTGTGCAGTCGCATCAGCACTTGCTGCACTATTTTCACTCCAACAGTCACTTTCCGGTAGGCATCACTGTGACTTCACACACTTTATACTACTACATTTCCCTATTTCCACTACACTCAGGCATCATGATTCTTAGAAGAATAACACGCGTGGCGTTAGATAGAATATTACTAGTGTTGTCCCAACCATGAGAGGATTAATGGTTAAAGTACCAACACTTAATCTACGATGACTCACTCTTAGCTGAGGATAATTGTCCGACGACACTGACTATCAGAGAGCTAATATCTTCCCTTCTATACAGTCGAATAATTATCAATCGTCTCATTCCTCTCACTCTCACAGTCATCTGGCAGCATGTGCGGCCTCACAGAGTGCATACCACTCTCCTAATGCTCATTGAAGGACAAGCAGTACAGCCTCCCAACAACAACGCCTTATATAAACCTTTTCCTGAAAAATTCATCAAGGGATTTATGAAGCGGCGCCGCTGTCACTGGGTAAATGTGGCCAAGTTGACACACGTCCTGGTAATGCCTCACCCACAACCAATGTATTACTGGCATTACTGATCCCATACCAGCAGTTTTATTTGTATTCATTTATTATATTTTTAGATGTCAGCATTTATAACTGTTTTCTCATAACTTCCTGGTGCACTGCTTGGGGTAACACTAAACAATTTTATTCAGTCCAGGGTGCATTACAAGAGCCTGAGGGTTAATAATGTCCCCTTTAAGTCTCTCATCATCCCCTGAAAGGAAGAATTTTATGTGAGCTAACAATAGACAGATTTATTCAGCTGAGGACGTGTCACAGAACCTGAGGGTGTTAAAGCGTTGTGGTAAGGGAAGTCTGGCACAACAAATATATTCCCACCTATTGCGTCACCACACGAAAAAAACAATTTGTAGACATAATTTTTAATCATTTTTTTTTTTTTTATACTGCAACCTTCAGTCTGACTAAATCTTTTGTTACTTCTATTCACATTTACGTGACTTAGCATTTTCATCGCCAGCACATACATTTTTCAGGGTGTTATGTTCACTCGGTTGTCTGCCAGTCTATGATGTGTGTTTCACTCTTGGTTGTCTGCCAGTCTGTGTTATGTTTCATTCTTGGTTGTCTGCCAGTCTGTGTTATGTTTCACTCTTGGTTGTCTGCCAGTCTGTGTTATGTTTCACTCTTGGTTGTCTGCCAGTCTGTGTTATGTTTCACTCTTGGTTGTCTGCCAGTCTGTGTTATGTTTCACTCTTGGTTGTCTGCCAGTCTGTGTTATGTTTCACTCTTGGTTGTCTGCCAGTCTGTGTTATGTTTCACTCTTGGTTGTCTGTCAGTCTGTGTTATGTTTCACTCTTGGTTGTCTGCCAGTCTGTGTTATGTTTCACTCTTGGTTGTCTGCCAGTCTGTGTTATGTTTCACTCTTGGTTGTCTGCCAGTCTGTGTTATGTTTCACTCTTGGTTGTCTGTCAGTCTGTGTTATATTTCACTCTTGGTTGTCTGCCAGTCTGTGTTATGTTTCACTCTTGGTTGTCTGCCAGTCTGTGTTATGTTTCACTCTTGGTTGTCTGCCAGTCTGTGTTATGTTTCACTCTTGGTTGTCTGCCAGTCTGTGTTATGTTTCACTCTTGGTTATCTACCCGTCTGTAATCTGTCTGTCTGCCTGTATGTCTGTCTCTAACTATCTACAAGTCTGTTATGTATTTCCCACTGTTATCTACCTGTCATTTCTCTCTCTCTCTCTCTCTCTCTCTCTCTCTCTCTCTCTCTCTCTCTCTCTCTCTCTCTCTCTCTCTCAGTACTGTCAGATCTCCGTAGTGTCAGCGTGCATCCTTCTCAGTCGGGTCGGGATGGCAGCCGATGTTTTACCCCGGACGGGAAGACTGAACTCGAAAATAATGAACCTGACCGGGGCTTCTACACACTCCACAAACGTTATTTGTCTCACTGATGTATATATGGTGGCGATTGCGGTGGTGTGGTGGTGGTGGTGGTGGTACAGTAGTGATGGAGATGGCGGTGGTGCTGGTTTAGTAGTAGTGGTGGTATTGTGGTGGTGGTGGTGGTACAGTAGTGATGGTGATGGCGGTGGTGCTGGTTTAGTAGTAGTGGTGGTATTGTGGTGGTGGTGGTGGTGGTGGTATCGTTGTGGTGGTGGTGTTGGTGCTGTAGTGGCGGTGAGTGTGGTGATTCTGTAGCGGTGATGGTGATGATGGTGGGAGCGACGGAGAGGGTCAACTGTCTGGGAGATTTCTTAAGATGTATATAGAAATGTTTATTTATATTTTTGTCTTCACTCGTACAGCCGTCAAACACTTCACTGCCAAACTACAGTGAATATCCCAGTGAAAACATGTGAAGACTATTTTGATAAGGGTAAAGACAAGGAAGACGGATTTATCGTGCACTGAATACAAACCCTGGCCTCCGCTTAGTCCTAATTACAAACCCTGGCCTCCGCTTAGTCCTAATTACAAACCCTGGCCTCCGCTTAGTCCTAATTACAAACCCTGGCCTCCGCTTAGTCCTAATTATAAACCCTGGCCTCCGCTTAGTCCTAATTACAAACCCTGGCCTCCGCTTAATCCTAATTACAAACCCTGGCCCCCGCTTAGTCCTAATTACAAACCCTGGCCTCCGCTTAGTCCTAATTACAAACCCTGGCCTCCGCTTAGTCCTAATTACAAACCCTGGCCTCCGCATAGTCCTAATTACAAACCCTGGCCTCCGCTTAGTCCTAATTACAAACCCTGGCCTCCGCTTAGTCCTAATTACAAACCCTGGCCTCCGCTTAGTCCTAATTACAAACCCTGGCCTCCGCTTAGTCCTAATTACAAACCCTGGCCTCCGCTTAGTCCTAATTACAAACCCTGGCCTCCGCTTAGTCCTAATTACAAACCCTGGCCTCCGCTTAGTCCTAATTACAAACCCTGGCCTCCGCTTAGTCCTAATTACAAACCCTGGCCTCCGCTTAGTCCTAATTACAAACCCTGGCCTCCGCTTAGTCCTAATTACAAACCCTGGCCTCCGCTTAGTCCTAATTACAAACCCTGGCCTCCGCTTAGTCCTAATTACAAACCCTGGCCTCCGCTTAGTCCTAATTACAAACCCTGGCCTCCGCTTAGTCCTAATTACAAACCCTGGCCTCCGCTTAGTCCTAATTACAAACCCTGGCCTCCGCTTAGTCCTAATTACAAACCCTGGCCTCCGCTTAGTCCTAATTACAAACCCTGGCCTCCGCTTAGTCCTAATTACAAACCCTGGCCTCCGCTTAGTCCTAATTACAAACCCTGGCCTCCGCTTAGTCCTAATTACAAACCCTGGCCTCCGCTTAGTCCTAATTACAAACCCTGGCCTCCGCTTAGTCCTAATTACAAACCCTGGCCTCCGCTTAGTCCTAATTACAAACCCTGGCCTCCGCTTAGTCCTAATTACAAACCCTGGCCTCCGCTTAGTCCTAATTACAAACCCTGGCCTCCGCTTAGTCCTAATTACAAACCCTGGCCTCCGCTTAGTCCTAATTACAAACCCTGGCCTCCGCTTAGTCCTAATTACAAACCCTGGCCTCCGCTTAGTCCTAATTACAAACCCTGGCCTCCGCTTAGTCCTAATTACAAACCCTGGCCTCCACTTAGTCCTAATTACAAACCCTGGCCTCCGCTTAGTCCTAATTACAAACCCTGGCCTCCGCTTAGTCCTAATTACAAACCCTGGCCTCGGCTTAGTCCTAATTACAAACTCTGGCCTCCGCTTAGTCCTAATTACAAACCTTAGTCTTTCATTGACATTGTAATATATGTGAAGTTTTTGTAAGGGCTTACAGGATCACAGAGCTGAGATCTGCTGGAATACATCACCTCTCATTTGAAAAATCTATTATTGTAATGTCCTCTCGAAACATGGGATAATACTTCGTGAAAAAATGCTAAACTGCACGCAACAAGTGGAAGTAAATGACTATGTTGTGGACGAGAGGCAGTTTAGGCTATCAGCTTCTTACAAATCCCGGTAGGTGGCCAGATATTATACTTTGTGTCATCGTCAATGATTCTGTTTCTCTCTACCTTTATTTATTTATTTACCTATTTAATTAGTTTTGCCTGCAGTAATCTCACCTATTTACTGCCTCACATATTTTGACAAATCACACTTGGGAATCTACCGCACGATGGAGCCAAATACTGCATAAGATAACAGGCGTTGGTGAGTGGCTGTGGAGAGGAAACGTCTTGCCTTGTTAAATATTTACAAAGCATCCTGGTCAGTGGTCTTTCTTGTGAGGTGGGGCAAGGATTTCGAAAGCCTGGATGATGTATGAGTGGATGTGTGGCCTATTTCACGGGACAAGCTGATTTATTAGTTTGCTCTCTCTCTCTCTCTCTCTCTCTCTCTCTTTTGTTTTTGGATCCTGTCTAACCCCACCTTTAGATATGAATTAGGGTTGAGATGATGATATGATGATGATGATGATTTCTCCGTAACCATTTATAATTCTAGTCTTTCATCACTAGGCAAAATTACACACCTTATAATAAGGCTGATTTAAATATTTGTGTTCTTTAACCAATGGGCAAAATTATATAACTTACACTACGGCCTCTTCTAACCATTTATGATTATAGATTCTTTCACTACTAGATAAAATTACATAACTTTTACAAAGCTGAATGTAGTGAAGTCAAGATAAGTACGTACAAATTCCCGGCATAAAAATGTAATAGATAAAAAAAAATCACACAATCTTCTTTTCATAACTCTGTATGAAATATTATACTTTTTCTTCTCAATGTGTGACAGTGAGGGGGGGACTGGATAATAAATGAAGAACAAACACTCCAGACACTCATACTTAGACAATATAATTTTCGCTGTGCACAAGAAAATTCTCCACTACAATGTTGCCAGGCCGGAAAGACAAGCATAAAGTCTGCAAGTACAGCATCGCCTAAGAAGCTTTGAGACGACCTACGTATAAGGACAGAGGCGAGATGGAGGATCACGAGAGTGGATGGGGTGAGGGAGCAAATGTGGTGGTGATGGTGAGACTGTGATGGAGGAATAAGGCAGTGGATGGGGTGAGGGAGCAAATGTGGTGGTGATGGTGAGACTGTGATGGAGGAACAAGGCAGTGGATGGAGTGAAAAGGCAAATGTGGTGGTGATGGTGAGACTGTGATGGAGGAACAAGGCAGTGGATGAGGTGAGGGAGCAAATGTGGTGGTGATGGTGAGACTGTGATGGAGGAACAAGGCAGTGGATGGAGTGAAAAGGCAAATGTGGTGGTGATGGAGACTGTGATGGAGGAAGTTGACTATGTGAGGTCGGGAAGTAGTTCATGGAGTAGGATGGGAAAAAAAAAAAAAACTAGAGATTGCAAGAGAAACAATCCAGTATAAGTAAGATACATTCCGCAGATTAATGTTGATGTGTGTTGAAAAGGGAGATGAAATAATGAAACATCAGTTGCAGGATGGAATTATCATGCAGGTGTGATGTAAAATACAGCCATCATGTACAGATAGGGTTGGGGTGGAAGGATATATAGAGGTGTATTATAAGTGGCCTTATAATTTCTTACTACCTCTTCCTTCGCGATTTATTCTGCACATTACACATTAATCTAATCTCATCTTGTAGGTTACTGATACAAACTATATCAATATTAGTACCTTGAATCCCAAGACGCAGGTGTGATCTCATTCCTGCCATCACCAGACCACTTTATTCAACCAGAAGAAGATCTCTCGTACTGACGGGGTTAATGACGGCTGTATCCAACCCCTCCGATTCACAAAGCCTCCAATAAGGTGAATGAAATCGTCTGCAGCAATAAAGAATAACATGGAAAGTCGTCTTTGGACTGAAGATGCTTACTGATAACAGGTCTAAGGTACAAAATGATGTTTAAGGAAGATGTGGCAGGTAACCTCACATGGCTTTTAGACTACCACCCACATCCTGACCTTCTCTGACTCGGAGCTGCTAATTTTTCCTGACAAATACTGAGATTAACTTCATATATTACGTTCGTTCTTTGTCCTAATTCATGTTCCGAAGGAAATGTCACTGAAATTGGTTATACTTACATGTCAACTTTTAGTTATTTCTAACTAATATAATATATATATAAGACTTCGTTTTCTTGGGGTACCCGTTCTATTTTTCCTTTTTTTCCTTTTTTTTTTTTTTTTTTTTATCTCTAAGCCCCTGCTCCTCTCCCCCCATGACTGCCAGGATTTCTCTCAGTTGACCATAATCGTCAGAATGTGAGAGACAGAAAGGAAACGAGGGACCGGTCAGGAGAGTGAAAGGATGGCAAATGAGGAGGCAGCCTGGAGTGCACGGAGACATGGAAAGAGTGGAAGGAAGACGGTGGAGAATCTAAAGAAAAAACAGGAATGACAAGGAAGGAGCAGAGGAATATTATAGGATGGAAGGAAGAGACAGCTTAGCAAGAGTAAAACGAATTATGGAGAGAGAGAGAGAGAGAGAGAGAGAATTTAAAGATGCTGAGACTGATATTGTGGCTGGTATTCATCATTCCATATATCTATTTACTTAGCTGTAAATGTTCCATGACTGTATGAGGTGTGGTAAGATACGTGAAAAATGTAGGATGAACTTGCTAAATGCTTAAGGTAATTCCAGAGTTGAACCAATTCGCCATCTTTGCGATGGTGAATTGGTTCAACTGTGGAACAAGAAGAATAGGCCTGTTATCAGTAAGCATCTTCAGTCCAAAGACGACGTCCTCGGGCTGAAGGGGAAGAAACAACCAAAAGAGAAATCACGTTAAAAAAGCTAATTGGCGAAGATGAAAAAAGCTGAAGAATATGAATAATGAGAGAAAAAGTAACATTCTCAAGGGAAGATAAATGGAGAGGAAGTTCGCCTGCTTCCATCATCCTCATCTTCCTCATCTTTCCCCTCCGCCTTTGCCCAGCCGAGGATGAAATAGAGGTGGAAGGGGAAGAAGGTTGGAAATAAAAGGATGGTGATTGGAGGAATAATAAGATAAACGTGAGATGTGAGGGAATGATAATGAGATGTAATGCAAGAAAGGGACACACAACTTAAAAAGAAAGATAACATAGAAGAAAAGAGGAAGAATTGGAGGATGAACCAATACAGTAAATGAAACAACATAAAAATATAATTATCAACTAAGCTCAGAAGAGAATGGGAAGCAAAACTAATACATCAGAAGTAGACATAGAAGGAGAAGAAAGGGAAGAAACGCTTGCTAAAGATTTGGGTGAGAGAGACAACGATAATGAGATGTAACCAACAGGGAAAAAAAAGAGATGGTAAACAAAGGCATATGGGAAAGAGAATAATAATGAAACTGTCAGTAAATAATGAACCGAAACTAAAACATATACAAATAAATATAAATAAATGAATAATTTGAGAATGACGAACGGAAATAACAAGATGATGTTAGAATAAAAGAAAATATCTACATAAACAGAAGAGATGAAACTAGTGAAAAGAAAGACGAACAAAGCAGTGTGAGTGAAGAAAACGAGGAGGAGGAGGAGGAGGAGGAAAACTACCAAGACTACAAAGACAAAGAAGAACACTATCAACACACAAGAAAGTTTTCGAGACATTAGGGACATAAGAAATTATCGACAGGAGGAAAATACAAATCACACTTCATATATCACACAAAACAACTAAAAACCTCAACCAGTCCTCAGACGACGCCTTCTACCTCCAAAGGCGTGATATGGGAAGCTCAGAGGCTGTACTGTAGGCACCTGCACCTGGGTGACGCGATCAAAGGCACCTGCTGGCATCCTAATATACCCACACAAGTCACCACCAGGTTAACCCCACCACCAGATTAACCCACCACCAGATTAATCCACCACCAGATTAACCCACCACCAGATTAACCCACCACCAGATTAACCCACCACCAGATTAACCCACCACCAGGTTAACCCTACCACTAGATTAACCCACCACCAGATTAACCCACCATCAGATTAACCCACCACCAGGTTAACCCTACCACCAGGTTAACCCACCACCAGGTTAACCCACCACCAGGTTAACCCACCACCAGATTAACCCACCACCAGATTAACCCACCACCAGATTAACCCACCACTATATGAACCCACCACCAGATGCCACTGCTGTTGGGGTGACGGCCTTCCACACCTGCGATGTCCAAGGGGTAACTGTAGGCTTTTCAATCATGTAATGCCACCACGGATAATAGGCTCGTCATATTACACTTAATTTACTGAACTACGCAAGCCTAACCTCTGGTCCCTATATCTCAACATGGGTGAAGTGTGACTGGCTGTTGCGAAAGCTGGCACGGAGGTGGATCATACCCCCTTCGATTCTTGCTGTCCACACATGATTCAATCCAGCTTAGGAGAGGCGTCTACAACGGAAGGGAATAGACAGAGGCTTGGGATTTCATGTCTCTGTGGGAATATCGAAGCACCTCTTCCTTGTTGATTTATTCTGTACACTACACCTTAGTATCTTCTTGTCCGTTATTTATGCAAACCATGTTGGCACTACAGTAATACACAACAGAAGGTTTAGGTCCAGTATTACGGGAAAAAAAACGCTAAGGAAGAGTTGGTACAAAGTCTGCCATGTCAGCTACGATGCGACTCCTTCCTTTCATTAACTGGTCCTGTCACATGGGCAATAATAAGCAGAATTAAACATGTGACTACGCAAGAAACACGTCATTGGGCTGTACCGATTACCCTTTCCGCTGCGGGGAGAGTAAAATGTTTAACGTTACCAAGAATATAAAAAAAATTCGAATCCACAAACTTCAGCACACACACACACACACACACACACACACACACACACACACACACACACACACACACACACACACACACACAAACACACAAACACACTCTCTCTCTCTCTGATGTGTAACCAGACTCGGGCCAATAACCCATCATTAATTACATTACTGCTGCCGTAAAGGACATCCGCGGCGAAGATGCTGCCAATATATCAGGCCCCGGCAGCCCAGACTGACCCGGGTGTGTGGGGGTGAGGAGGTGGAGGGCAGTGTGGGTACGACAGGTTGCATGAGCCGAAGGGAGAGGACGAGTGGGGGGAGGAAGAGGAAGGAGTGGGGGAAAGAGGAAGTACGGGGGCAAAGAGAGGGAAAGAAGGAAGAATTGAGATGAGATGAGGAATCGAGTGAGTTTCCGATAGGCTGCGTGAGGAAGAGACAGACGGGAAGGTGAAGGGGACAGAGAGAGAGAGAGAGAGAGAGAGAGAGAGAGGACCCAGGGGACATAAGAAACAAGTCAGTGGGGAGGGTAAAAGCATGGTGGGCCCAAAGGGGTAAAGGAGCGTCTTAAAGGGGACAAGATGGTTAGCTGGAGGGGGAGAGACAACACCCACACGAGGCAGACATCACTACCATCTTCAGCATCGTCCACATCATCATCATCATCATCATCATCTCATCGCCAGCATCATTATCATCTTCATTCTCCTCGTTATCATCGTCATTATCAGCATCATTCTCCTCGTTATCATCATCCTTATCTTCATTCTCCTCGTTATCATCGCAATCATCCTCATTATCATCTTCATTCTCCTCGTTATCATCATCATCATCATCTTCATTCTCCTCATCATTGTTATCATCGTCACCAACATTATCATTATCATACTCAATGTCATTATTAATGGTATCATCATCATTATC
The DNA here is from genome assembly GCF_032717465.1 of Coenobita brevimanus. Taxonomy (NCBI): domain Eukaryota; kingdom Metazoa; phylum Arthropoda; class Malacostraca; order Decapoda; family Coenobitidae; genus Coenobita; species Coenobita brevimanus. The sequence goes on along the minus strand of NC_136965.1, from coordinate 18,418,386 downwards.
ATCATCAACTCACCGCCGTCATAATCCCTATCATCATTCTCATCGTTTTTATCGTCATTATCATTACCATCTTTTTCACTATCATCGCCATTATCATTAGTATCACCTTCATCTCACTGTCATCATCATCATCATATCCCAACTGTTACATTATCATCATAATAATTATCTTTACATTAATGAACATCGTCATTATCAATACCATCATCACTCTCAGGAATGCAATTATTGGGAAAATTTTAACAGTGATAAGTGATATGAACCTTATGTTTATTCACAGATGTTCAAGCGCCGCACATGCCCGGTCGTATATTGTACACCCTTAAAATTGAAAATAAATAAATAAATAAGGCTGGGCGCATCATTGAACGGAACATACAGAAATTACGACGAGGCAGTCTGGTATGTGAGCTGCCCTGTGATGTCAGTGCAATAATTAACCTTGGCATTGCTTGACACTTGAAATTATATGAAACGACGCGATGTACGATGTTATATACCCCACTTTGGCTCGTCACTCAATCTTAGCTGATAAAAGCTGCCGTTAAGGAGAAATTAATACCAGAGTTGCCCCCACCTTGAGAGGGGTGGTAACCACAGAACACCAATACTCCTAGGCACTGTACCAATCTCCCAGTACCAGTGCATCTACACCGATACATTAATACAATTTAAAGACCTACTCGTACTTATCTCTGAGCTCCCAGACGGTGGCTCAATCGGTAGAGAGGTGGCCTGCAGTCCTACCTGACCCAGGTTCAATCCCGGCTGGGGCAGGGAACAGTTTAAGGATTTGAATTTCATAAAACTCAGACTTTACTGATCTACCAGAAGACCCGCCGACATGTCGTAAAAATACCCCCGTTAATACCAATACACCAGTCCTGTATGAGACAGCCCTAGCATGTATCCAGTATGGACGATGGGTGTTAGCGCCGAAGTGGTGACATGTAGAGGTGTATAGTATGTAAGAGGACTACTGGGCCTTGGGAGCAGGCTGTGAAGCCTATGCCAGGAGTCGGACACATAAAAAAAAAAAAAATCATCCCTCTCTCCCCTCCTTCCTTTCGACGTTCTCTCCCTTCCATCCCCTCCCCCTATCTCCCCTCGGCTTCCTCCCTCTCTCCGTTATCCCCTCCCTTTCCCTCCCCCCCTCTTTGCCTTCCTCCTCCCCTCTCCAGGCATACTTCCCCCTGTCACTTACCTTCTGTCTGTTCTTAACAATTTTTGATTTACCGTACAGTTCGTTTTTCTTCCTACCGCCATCTTCTCCTCTAGTAAATACTCTTACCCTCCCTCGGCTTCCCCATTCCCCAACCCTCCTCTCCTCATCATCCCCCTACCCGGCTTTTCCCAGTCCCCCCTCCCTTCCAGTTCGTTCTTACCTATCCCCGGCATGCTTCTCCCCTACCCCGGGTTCTCCCTACTTTCCTCCCTTCCCCGTCCTTGCCCTCCTCTTCACTACCTTCCTCCAGCAGCCTTCCTTATCCTCATTGTTTGGCGTGCTGCCCGTCTGCCCTGCTCCCCCTCCTCCTCCTCCCCTCCCCTCCCACTTTGTCGGCTACTCGCAATGTAATTCACTTTGGCGGGATGACTAAGAGGAGACATGGAGAGGTGACGTAAGAGAAAGAGAGAAGGGAGAAGGGAGGAGTAATAAGAGGGTAAAGAGGAAAGGAAGGAAACGGAGAGAAAACAAAAAAAGTGGTAATTGTGTGGTTAAGTGGAATGAATGGGAGGGGAGAGGGATGGAGGGAGGGAAAGACAGGAGGAGGTAGTACAAAGGTACAATGGAAAGCAAACAGCAACAGACCTTATGGTCCTTTCGAGGCTGTTTGGTACAGAGTAGACTATGACTACAAGATCTAACTCTACATGCTGAAGGATAAGGATAGTAAAGCAAGAAGGCTCCCCCCGCCTCCAAACCCTCCAGCCAAAACTGGCATGAAAAAGTGAGAAAAACCACCACGCAGCATGGAAAAACTGACATGGAAATTTCATAGGAAAGACTGAAAAGGAAAACTACATTCTATAATACATTATCTATAAGCTACCAGTATGAATAACCTGAAAGAGAAAGTAGTAAAGTACAATGAATAATCGAATAAATAAATAACTAATGCATGTCTCTGTACGGGTACGTTGAGTTGACAGGGCGTCTGCGGACACAGTGTGGAAATTGCACAGTGCACAGTGGAGAGAAGGAGAGAAGATGAAGTAGGGTAGAGAAGGAGGGAAGGAAGGATGGGCAAAGGGTGAGAAAGGAGGGAGAGACGGAGGGAGGGTAAGAACGAATGATTGCAAGAAGGAAAGAATGGAGAGGTGAAGGAAAATTAGAAGATATAACTGTTACGGAGTGAAGGAGAGAATCAAGGAGTGAAAGAGGGATGAACAGGAGGAAGGATAAGAAGTAAAGAAGGAGAGACGAAAGAGAGAAGGAGAAAGGATGGGTAGGGAAGAAGAAAGGTGTAAGAAAGAGATGGAGGAAAGGAGAGGAAGAAGAAAATGAGGGAAAAGAGTGAAGGAAGGAAAGCAGTCTCAAGAGAGTGACAGTTACCTCTAATATAACAACGTGAGATCCCGAAACGCAGTAGGTAAGGTTGATGAAGGCCCGTTATTACTGGTGAGAGAGAGAGAGAGAGAGAGAGAGAGAGAGAGAGAGAGAGACGCACTGGTAAAGATGAGACAAGGGGTGTTACTATCTATTCATTTTAAGCTTGCTACCCTCAGATGATTTCATTAATTAAGGTGAAGGAATTAAAAGCCTTCTCAATGAACACCTTCACCTTTAAAGTTATATTCTTACTGCCACGACAAGGTTTGCCTTAGGGAAGAATCTCTCGTAGTGATGAGGTTATAGCTCTACTTTACTGCAAAAAATAATGTCATCTTTACTGGCAAAACCTTCCTATTGACACTAGTTCTGTTCGTGTTACAAACGATTTCTTGCCCCGAATACAACACAAATACAACACGCACTGAAACACAATCTCTCTCTCTCTCTCTCTCTCTCTCTCTCTCTCTCTCTCTCTCTCTCTCTCTCTCATTCCCCCAGTGGGTGCAGTGGTGTGGGTGTGTGGAGGTTGGTTGTGACGTGGTGGTGGCAGACACATCGCAAACAACTCTGTTCCTCAGGCTTCTACTCCATGTGGCCTTGGAGATTTCGTAACACCTTTCCCTTAACGATTTCTTCTGCACTTTACACCTCAGAGTACTGTTATATGTCACTGGTTCAAAGTATATCGATATTATAACGATATTATTACCATAAAAGAAAGTCTCAAGGCGTAATATACAAAATACATAGCAAAGGAAAAGGTGCTAGGAAGCGTCCCGTGCCAGTTACAATACAAACCTCAGTCTCTACAACAATGTCTCCTTAGCTTTATCTTGTGTCCTTTCACTCACCTTTACACACTACTTATTATCCCAACATTACAGTTTTATTCATTCCTACACCTTCCCACACTATCTTCATTTCTTTTCCATTTCCTTTCGTCATTTTCTCGTTGTCTTTCAATTCTGTCTCCATGTTTTCACTGCACATATTTTCGCTGTCTTCCACTTCAGTTATCTTTTAGGCTGTCTCGTCACCAGAACATCCTCATTATTCACTTCCATCTCTTCTTCCAGTACATAGTGTTACCCTTCTTTCCCTACCTCATATCCACCAGAACATCCTCATTATTCACTTCCATCTCTTCTTCCAGTACATAGTGTTACCCTTCTTTCCCTGCCTCATATCCACCAGAACATCCTCATTATTCACTTCCATCTCTTCTTCCAGTACATAGTGTTACCCATCTTTCCCTGCCTCATATCCACCAGAACATCCTCATTATTCACTTCCATCTCTTCTTCCAGTACATAGTGTTACCCTTCTTTCCCTACCTCATATCCACCAGAACATCCTCATTATTCACTTCCATCTCTTCTTCCAGTACCTAGTGATACCCCTCTTTCCCTACCTCTTATCCTACTCATTTACAAACTCTAACCTAACCTAATTTAGCCTGACAATAAAACCAAAGGTAACAACCTAACCTACCCAACTCTAACCTAACCAGACGTAACTTAAACTAACCTTACACATACTAGTTTAACTTATCGAACCAAATCCAACCAAGCCTAACTTAACTTTAATTAACCTAACCTATCCTACCCTAACCGACACAAAACATACCGTAATCCATCCTAACGTTGTCAAGCCAACGCTAACAAAACACCTAACCTAAACGAAGCTATCCTAGTCTAACATAACCTCACCTAACCTCACGACAGACCTGGATGCTACCAATTAAGTGGGTGTATCAGAATCACTAAGCTGATAACAAGCTACGCCTGACCTAAGCTCTAACTCAAAGCGAGCATCACTATCTTTGTCGTAGGTATCAGGCAGGATATTAATGGGGTTAAGAGCAAATCAAACTTTCTACCAATAACCTACCATGTGTTGTGAATCATCTCGTAATTCTGGGTCAGTATAAAAAAACCCTCCTAAGTTTAGTCAGTGTATAAGATCCCTTGTTATACTTTAATCTTCACTCATACACTTATCAAACGTTCCAAGGATAAACTAGAGTGATGACGGCAGTGAAAAAATATGACAAAGTAAAGCGATTCATTATTATACGTAATTACCAGTCTAGTCTTTAATCTTCACTTATACAGCCATCAAACACTTCAAAACCAAACTACACTAGACGGATTATTACGGTACAAAATACAAAATAATACTATGCGGAACATTGTAATATTCAGTTGCTAAGGAGATTTGTTTATCCTACAAACTGGCTTCTTTTTTTTTTTTCCCTTGATTTTGCCAAGATTTTCAGACTGGCTTTAGCCCGAAGACTGCTTTATCATCAGTGCTTCCAGACGATTTTATTCCACTGTGAAGAGTATCCCTCCTGCAACCTAGCGGGGTAGTGAAGGCTATATTTTACCTCATCCATTTCCACTAAACTTTCCCGAGACGAATTAAATCGTATGAAGAATGTAGGAATAAAAAAAAAATATTGTAATGAAAGTTTATGGTCAAACGCTGTCTGTAATAATCGTAAAAATGTATTATGCAAGAAAAGGGAACCAAAGGTCTGAAGACTGAAAAAGTCGCCCCTGTCAAGGAAAAAAGCGGTCAGAATGCGTTCATTTTGAGATGCGTGGACGATACGTTTGGATGGCTGGAGGTCGCAGGAAGGAAAAAGACACACTAACAATATTGCTCTACAGGTGACCACTTTTGTATAAGACACACACCTTCCTGTCAGTTCCAGTTCATTCCTTCCATCAGCTTAGCTTCATCGGGTTAGCAGTCAACTCTTCCTTATCCCTGTCTTCCTTTCACAGCCCCCTTTCTTCATGGTACTTTTTTATCCTTTAATTTTCATTTACTCGTTGCTCCCTCTTTTCTTTACCCATACTCCCTTCTTACGTTCTCGTCTCCTGAACGTCTCCCTTCCCATTTTCTCAATCCTGGTCCTTTTCCTCCTACTTTCTTCTCTCATATTTCTCTTTCCCATAGTCTCCTTTTATTTTTCTTCCGCTTTTAGCACATTTCCTCTCATCCATCCTTCCCCTTCCCCTCCTACCTCTTGAGTTATTGATTTCATTAAATGTTTAGCGTTCCGTTTTTTGCCACGGCTTTAGGGGGGTACTGACTCGCCTGCTTTATCTGATTACTCTCACCCTCTCTCTCTCTCTCTCTCTCTCTCTCTTCCTCCCCAATATGCAATTAACATTTTTTTTCCAGGTTTTAGTTCGACCATTCCCCTGGCTATTCCTCTCGCTGATTTCTTTTCGTAGGGTTCAGGCTGCCTCTGCCTCCTCGTGTCCCTGTCCCTGTTAACAGAACCTGCTCCTTAGGACGTCTCTCCACCATGAAAATTTTAACAGAGGTCATCAGCATCGTATTAACCTTTATGTTTAGGTCAAGAGGTGAATTGTACTTGTCCTTCGTCTTATGGTCTATGTTCTCTTCCCTAGTTTTATAATTTTGAAATATAATTTACATGGCAAGCTCTTGCCCTCTTCCTCAAATAAGCTGTAGACTCTAAACATTATTTTGGAGAGCGGAAAATTGGGGAACGCAAATACACATTCAAGGAAAACCAAGGAAAACACTGGTACAAAAGATTGGGTAACAACAAGAAGTATTTTGATTTGGTAAAGGCATATTTAATGCGGACTTGCATATTAAGTACCCCATAAGCTTCAGTTCCACTAAAAAAAATCTAGGGACAAAATTCGATCAAATATTATATGGTAGAAGGTAAGGGTAATGGAAGGAGAATGTGGAGAAGGGGGTATGATGGGGAAAGGAAATGGGGTCAAAGGAAGGAGGGGGAGAAGGGAAAGGAGAGGGAATATGGGAGGAGATTACAATTACAGAAAGGAAGGGGTAAAGGAGGAAAACAGAAAGACAGAGGCCGAAAGGAGGCTTTCTCGACAGGCAGGCTTTAACCTGCTGACGGCTTCGCTCTTTACCCACAGGCGGGGCTGGAATAACAGCTGTATTTAGGGTTCTGGTTAGCGAAGGGCCGGAGGTTAGCCTACCCTTGTTCCACATCACTGAAACCGTAGCAGATCACCCTGTGTCCCTAACAGCAGTTTTCATCGTTTTACATGATACAAATACCTCCAGCGAACCGTGGATTTGAACCGTGGCGCGTTAACTTATAGGATTATCTGACCTGAGGCTTTACCAGTGGACTATCGAAGAAAATGTGGTATAATGATGAAGAAGGTTTAAGTTGGTGTCTCTTTTCGTGTTCTGTGTTTCAGCTTCACAAAAGTATATTAATATGATACAGAGAGGATTACCTGAAATATACAGACCCCAAATGAGCAAGGAATCACATCAAAATGTCCTCCACAGCACAGCACCTGAGATATCACGAGGATGCAGGTTTTCCCTCTGGCACAAACAACAAATATTTTGCAAGCTTACGATCTAACTTTGCTTTTTCTTTTTCTTTACCACAGTTGCAGAAGCGAGCGAGCGAGAGAGAGAGAGAGAGAGAGAGAGAGAGAGAGAGAGAGAGAGAGAGAGAGACTGTCGACATCTATGTTCTTCCTTTTCTTTTCCTTCTTCCTTCCTTCCTTTACAAACATCTTTCTTACTTCCTTTCCATCTATATATTCTTTTCTACCCTTCCTTATAAGCATTTTTGACTTTCCTCTTAATTCTTTACCTCCTGCCTTCCTTCCAAACCTTTTTTTATCTTTTTTTTCCGGCCATAAACTCCTTTCTTCCCTCCTCTTCCATTTCCTACCTTACTGCCTATCTTTCTTCTTTTCATCCTTCCCCCCTGCCTTCTCTCTCTCCTTCCTGCCACTATTCACGGTTCCATCCTTTCTTCTTCCTGCCGTTCTTCTTTCCTCCCTACACTCTCTTCTTCCTCCTTTGTCTTCCTTCTCCTCTCTTCGCCCTCCCTCCATTCGGTCTCCTCCCTCTTCCTTTTCTTCCTTCTTCGCCTTTCCTTCACCCTTTACCTTTCCTTCCTTCCGAAATTACCCTCAACCCACCATCTTCGTTTCACCCTCCCATCGCCTTCCTCAATCTTCCCTCCTACTCTGCACAGAGTTTGTTTTACGATTCAGTTCAGGACCAGTACCTTGTTCAACACGTAACTGAACCCACCAGGTAGAGGGTACAGTGAGCCATCTCTTTTGGACATAATTTTGACAAATGAGGATCACGTGATAGATGAGGTTAAGATTACTGATCCATTGGGTAAAAGTAATCACTGCGGAATCCTGTTTAAATTTGTTTGCTACACGGCACAGTCAGAAAACAACTCCGAAAAAAGAGATTTCTTTAAAGGGGATTACAAGAAGATACGAGAAAAACTGCAATATTACAATTGGGAAGATATTCTTAGCGACTTTAATATCGCTAGTCTGTACACCAGGTTTGTCAACATATTACATACCCTGAGCTGCGAATACATCCCACTGAGAAATGAGAAGCCCCAGAAGAGGAAAAAGGTTCCAAATTGGATAAAAAAGGCATCACTTAGAAAGCGAGAGAAATTCCGCCGGCACAAGATAACTCGGCGTAAAGAAGACTATGAGGCCTATTCTAGAGAAAGTAACAAGACAACAACATTGCTGCACAAGTATGAAAAGGAAACTGAAAGGAAACTGGTGATGGATTTTAAGGATAACCCAAAGAGACTACATAGCTACATACGGAGGAAGCAGAGGGTACGGGCTGGGATCGGAGTCCTTCAAGGAAAGGAGGGAATAGGCACAACTGATAAGGGAAAAGCAGAGATATTAAGCGAATTCTTTCAGTCGGTATATGTACAGGAGAAGGATGATGATATTCCAGAATTTTCCCCACAAATCAAGGACTGGAAGAGTCTTAGAAACATTACCTTCCAGGATGAAGAGATCCTAAGGAAACTTAAGGACTTGAAAGTGGACAAAGCTATGGGACCAGACACGATTCATCCCAAAATGCTGCGGGAATGTGCGGATGAATTAGTAACACCATTAAAAACGATCTTTAATAAAAGCATGGAGGAGGGAATCATACCACCAGCTTGGAAGGAAGCAGATGTGCTTCCCATATACAAAAAGGCAGCAACAGGTTACCTCAAAACTATAGCCCAGTAAGCTTGATGTCACATGTAAGACAATGGAGGCCTGCATAAAGGATCACCTGTGGAAACACATAGAGAAGAACAAGCTAGTAACTTGTAATCAGCATGGCTTCATTAAAGGGAAGTCGTGCTTGACAAACCTGATGGAGACTCTGGAGGACTGGACAAAGGCAGTAGATGAAGGGGATGCAGTAGACGTTGTATATTTGGACTAACAGAAAGCCTTTGATACAGTCCCACACAAAAGACTATGCATTAAACTACAAGGTTATGGTATCAAAGGAAAGGTGATAAACTGGACTGAGGACTTTCTAAGCAATAGAAGACAGAGAGTTGTGGTCAGTGGTGCACTGTCATCCTGGGCACCGGTCAAGAGCGGTGTTCCACAAGGGTCTGTATTGGGCCCATTATTTTTCATATTATTTGTTAATGGTCTGCCACAACAAATACAGTCACGAATCAAGATGTTTGCCGATGACACAAAAGTGTACAGTAGAACCACAGCAAAGGAAGACCAAGACATGTTACAAGAAGATATATTTCAATTATGTAAATGGTCAGATAAGTGGCTTATGAAGTTTAATGTGGATAAGTGTAAACTAATGCATATTGGCAGACGGAATGAAAGTAAAGTATATCAAATGAAAGAATATATAGGTGATGAAGAAGTCCTGCATGAAATAACAACAACGACAGAGGAAAAAGATCTGGGGATCTATATAACAAATGACCTGAAGCCATCCAGACAGTGCCAAGTAGCAGCAGAGAAGGCAACATCGCGATGAGGAGACTGAAGAATAGCTTGAAGCACATGGATGCAAGCATATTCAAGAGTGTATATCCAGGGTATGTGAGAGCACACATGGAAACCTCAGTCCAGGCTTGGAGTCCCTACTTTGCCAAAGATGTAAACATCTTAGAGCAAGTTCAGAGGAGAGCTACAAAGGCTGTAGGGGAATGTAGTCATCTTACATATGAAGAGAGACTGAAGTTTCTTAACTTGTATTCGCTTTTTATGAGAAGAAAGAGAGGAGACCTAATAGAAGCCTTTAAAATAACCAAGAAGCTGGAGAACGTAAACAGAGATAAACTTTTTTCATATGAAACAGGAGGGACAACAAGAGGTCATAGTTTTAAGATTAAGAAAATGAGAAGTAGACTCTTAGTAAGATCAGACTTTTTTACTCAACGAGTAGTGAATGACTGGAACAGGCTTCCTCAATACGTAGTTCAAGCTAAATCCATTACTGTTTTCAAGAACAGACTTGACAAATTTTGGAAAAGTATAGGATATGGGTACTCAGCTAGACCTGGAGTCTAACATCAAAACCCATAATACTGTAAGTGTAAGTGTAAGTGCTTCCAAACCTTTCTTCTCCCCCCCCCCCACTCCACGCAATCTTCCCTCCTTCTCTTTACCCTCCACTCTTTCCTCCCTCTCTCCCCATTCTTTCTCACTAAGCTCCCTACCCATTCTTCTTCCTCCCATCCTTCCCGCCTCTCCCTCCTCTCTCCTTCCGTTTCACTTCTCTTTCTTCTTCCTTCTCCCCTCCCTTCCATCCTTCCTTCTCCCCTCCCTCACTCCTCTTTCTTGTCATTAACCTCATTTTCCCTATTTTCATATTTTCCCCATTATCCCCATATTTGCCCCCAATTTCCTCCTCCCCTCCGCCCTTTTCGCTCTCCTCCCCTCCCCTCTACTCTCTCTCCCTCCCTCCTCTCTCCTTCCTTCCTGTTTTTTCTCTCTCATTCCCTCCTCTCTCCTCACCTCCCGTCCTCTCTCCTCACCTCCCCTCCTCTCTCCTCCCGTCCCTGTTTTCTCTCCCCTCTCTTCTCTACCCGCAATGTGTGTTCTCACCAACCACTGCAACATCCGATCAGCCTCTGTCAAAGTTTTCTTATAGTTCCGGGAGAGAGAGAGAGAGAGAGAGAGAGAGAGAGAGAGAGAGAGAGAGAGAGAGAGAGAGACTCCCCCCCATCGGGAAGGACCTCCGGGACACTGGATGATCCCAATGGTAAAAGTTTTAATCCCGGAATAGAAATTTGGCTTCTGGAAGGAGTGGGGGGATGAGGATGGTGACTGTGAGAGTGAGCGAGTGAGAGAGGGAAAAAGGATCTGTGTGTGTGTGTGTGTGTGTGTGTGTGTGTGTGTGTGTGTGTGTGTGTGTGTGTGTGTGTGTGTGTGTGTGTGTGTGTGTGTGTGTGTGTGTGTGTGTGTGTGTGTGTGTGTGTGTGTGTGTGTGTGTGTGTGTGTGTGTGTGTGTGTGTGTGTGTGTGTGTGTGTGTGTGTGTGTGTGTGTGTGTGTGTGTGTGTGTGTGTGTGTGTGTGTGTGTGTGTGTGTGTGTGTGTGTGTGTGTGTGTGTGTGTGTGTGTGTGTGTGTGTGTGTGTGTGTGTGTGTGTGTGTGTGTGTGTGTGTGTGTGTGTGTGTGTGTGTGTGTGTGTGTGTGTGTGTGTGTGTGTGTGTGTGTTTGTGTGTGTGTGTGTGTGTGTGTGTGTGTGTGTGTGTGTGTGTGTGTGTGTGTGTGTGTGTGTGTGTGTGTGTGTGTGTGTGTGTGTGTGTGTGTGTGTGTGTGTGTGTGTGTGTGTGAGGGGGGAAGGGGTTGCTGGGAGACGCCTGGTCGTCCCTGTTGCATGATAAAGCTTGTAATGAACTCGTCTTCCTCGCCTACCCTGGATTAACCTGCTGGGACGCTCGCATCTCACCCCTAACATAACTTCCCCCCCTCCACTATCCGCCTCATCCCTCCACTCTATCCCCCTTTTCTCCGCCCCTCTCTTCATCTCCCCAACACCCCACCAGCCCCACAACCACCTCCCCCTTGTCATGCCGCCCCAGCCTCATGGTGCCTCATAATACTGTACATTTGAGTGGAAATGGCACTTTGGACGTTATTCCCATCGCCTTAGGAAGCTTTCTGGCACCATTTCCATACCAGTTTACTTACGATATGCCTATGTCAGTATCACTAAGATGTAAATAACGATCAAGAGGATATTAAGATGCAATACAAATAATAAAATAACCAAGGAAGGGGGATTAACAAGCGTCTTAAGTTAGCTGACTTCCATGACTGGGATTTCCAAGGATTTATTTCACCTTTCATCGACTTGCTCTCTCTCTCTCTCTCTCTCTCTCTCTCTCTCCCTCTCGTCCCCTTTAGCTAAAATCGCATTAGGTTGCCTTTTATGTTGGCCTAAAGGTTAGCAGATGAAATTAAGTCCCTTTCCTTTGCCAGGAGGACACAGCTCGGTGGTTTAAATCCCAGGCTACTTTTTTTTTTTTTTTAATGTGTCCGACTCTGGGCATAGGCTTCACAGCCTGCTATCAAGGCCCAGCAGTCCTCCTACATACCATACACCTCTACATGTCACCACTTCGGCGCTAACACTCACCGTCCATATTGAATACATGCTAGGGCTGTCTCATACAGGACTGGTGTATTGGTATTAGCGGAGGTATTTTTACGACATGTCGGCGGGTCTTCTGGTAGATCAGTAAAGCCTGATTTAATGAAATTCAAATCCTTAAACTGTTCCCTGCCCCAGCCGGGATTCGAACCTGGGTCCGGTGGGACTGCAGGCCACCTCTCTACCGCTTGAGCCACCGCCTCCCCCAACACCAACGTAGTCACGAGGGATGGCAAATGGACAGCCTGTGCCTGTATTAACACATGAGGACGAACATATACAAGAAGATTAACAGATGGCAAGTGTGTATCTGTAATTATGTTCCTACTCCTAAACATTATCATCATCATCATCATCATCATCATCATCATCATCATCATCATCATTATCAGCAGCAGCAACAGCATCATGAACTTACTAGTGCCAGTACGGATGCGGTCAGTCAGGTTGTCTTCGTATCATCGTCATCATTATCATCATCATCATCCCAACTTTTTTTTTTTTTCAACAGAGATAGCCCAGAAAGAATTAATGAGAAAACACTACAGAACAACAACTAATCAACATGATGCCCTGTAAAATGGTCCAAACACTCATTCACTCACCGTTTGAGCCCTCGAAATCCTGACTCTCCACTTTTCTTCTTTCCTTCGGAGGTGACAGCAAGATTATAAATAAAAAAAAACACTTCACGCCAGGCAATGGATGGTGATGTCGTGGTGTATCTCTAGTATGCCTAGTGGTGGGGTTAGGGTGGGATGGTGGTGTTCACACGGGCATCAGGCCAGTAATATTTACATACAAAGTCTCTGAATTATGAACTGCCAGCCTGATACACCTGCAACGCCTTCATTAAAAGTTGGTTGCCAGCTTCATGGGCTCATTTGTTTACCCCTATCACACTTTTTTTTCCTTTACTTCCTCTCTCTCTCTCTCTGAACGACGATTACCATAAAGTCGGTAGTGTGTGTACCACTTACAAATGTACCTCTTGTTTCATGGCCACCTGTTCCTTGTCTTGCTTTAACGACAGCTCAGTGAATATTTGTACTCAGCTATGGGAGAGTTCGGTTAGCTGATGCCACATTTCACTTAAAAGATTTAGAATAAGTGTGTGACTCAGCTTGACTAGGCACCAACTGAACTGTTTTGGCCTGTTCTTCCTATATGCAGGATTGAATGATAAGTCAGCTCTAAATGTGTGTGTGTGTGTGTGTGTGTGTGTGTGTGTGTGTGTGTGTGTGCTTTTTTTCAGAAATAGAAAATGCTAAATCTTAACCTCATCCCCTACGTAACAGACATGGAAACTGTCCAGATTATATCATGAATCCCAATAATGAGTGAATAATTATAGGAGGCACTGAAGCCCCCTCATTAGTGGATGTTTGAAGGCAATTATGGGATGAACATAATAATTACCGGGGTATTCCAGCAACTGAATTCCATCATCAAAGCAATTTTTGTGGCGATATCTCAATCACTTGTTTCTCCCTCAGATTCTTCTCCTGGAATATGGGTCTCTTGTTGTTTCTTTCTAATGCCTGGGATCATTTCTGTTTTCTATCAATTTCCTCGCCTTTCTCAGGTTAGCTGCGCATCTCTCCTCGCCCTGCCTCCAGTCTCTCCTATCACTTCAGGTAACCTCAAACCTCCCCTCCCAACATCACCTTTACCTCCAATCTCCCCTTCCTACCTCACCTTGCCTCTACCATCCCTTCCCTACCTCACCTTACCTCCAACCCCTTCACTACAAGAGGTCTAGTCTTGCCTGAATGATATCGTCTGGAGGTAGCAAGAGTAAACCAATTAATGACATCATTTGATTCAAGCAGTTAAATCTATTCTATCTGTCTATAGCCAGATGCCATAATCCCGTAAGGGGTGGCCGTTTGTCTTTGAGTTAGTTATTTTACAAGGAGTGGCACTAACCCTCCGCCAACCCACTTACTGACACATAGGAAACACGTACGGGTTGGTTATGTGGTTACTACCCAGCGCTGTAAATGGCTTCCTGGCTTACAGGAAACCATTAGGCTTGCCAGTCAATGTAAAGCCAAGTGAAAAGGAAAAAAAGAGTAATAAAAAGTGACAGGAAAGATGAGAGAAATAGGAAGAGAGGAGGACAGACACAGAAAAAAAATTGATAAGGTAAAGGCAGTAGACAGCACTACATCAGGTGAGTGGATGATGGTCGTCACCACCTACCACAAACAGTTAAATCAATCTTATCAAATATAACATTTATTTAGCTGTGTATAATTTTTCCGTCTCTACTTCTGCTTTATATCTACATGCTCTATAGTGTTTATATCAATGCCAGTCTCTCTTTTTTTTTTTTTTTTTTTTCCATCTAACGTTTCATGTTAAACCTGTCTGCTTCCCATCACCTCTCCCTGTGATCTGCAACCTCCCTCTTTGCGCACATATTTCCCTATCTCATCTGTAGACAAATATTTCCCTATCTCATGTCTCCTCTTTTCCGACTCAATTAATCACCCAGTTTTTTCTTCGACGTCTTGTTTCATGTCCCCTCACTCTTTTGCTTTCTAATCTCCCAACGTGCGTCCCCTTCCACACTGAATATTCATCCGTCCTCGATTCATTTCGTCCTTAGCACCAGAGAACGAAAATGATAATGATGAGGGGAGGTGACTAAGAGGAGAGGATGAACACAGAGGCGGTGATAGGGGAGAGAAGTGGAGAGAGAGTGGAGGAAGTGGACGGAAAAGGGAGAGGGGTGGAAGTAGGAGAATGGTGGACCAACTGGGAGAAATGGACATGACTTGGTGAGAAATGGGGCGGACAGAAAAGGGAGTACAGTGGACAGAAAGTCAAAAGGAATGACACAACAGAATGGGTTGGAAAGAGCTAGGTGAGGTGGTGGCGAGAAAGGTGATAAGTTTGGACAAAAAGGGAAGACGAATGGACAGAACCAAAAATTGTGCTGAGAAAACTTGACTAGTGAACAGAAACTGGCGTCAGCTGATCAGAACTACGAGAAAGGACTATAAAAATGGAGAAGAGTGGTCTCACAAGGAAGTGTGATGCACGCGGAGAGAGGATAGTAACAAAAAAGAAAAAAAAAACAGGAAAATGGTAGGCAAAAATGGAACAGGGACAAGCAGAAGTGGAAGAAGGCAGGCTATAAAAAGAACTAAGAGACGTGTGGACTGAGCTGGAAAAAAGTGGACTGGAAAGAGATAGCGCTGGACTGAACTAATGAAGGAGTGGATGTAACTGCTATAGAGTCGACAAACTCGGTGATGTAGTGGACAAAAATGAGATAAGACTGGAAAGGACTGGGTGGGGGGGGGGGGTGAGGACAGAAGCAGGCAACTAGGAACACAGAACTGGAACAGAAAGAGACAGATATACAAAAAAAAAAAAAAAGTAAAAAACTAGGACAGACGTAGACGAAAACGGTGAGAGTTGGGCATATTTTGAGAGGGAAGGCATTAGTGTAGACAAAGAGAAGAGGCAGCAGAGAGCGAGGGTGAGGTACTGGGATGAAGGACGTGGAGAGCAATTGGAAGAAGTGCAGGGGGAGAGTAATGAGAGAGAGAGAGAGAGAGAGAGAGAGAGAGAGAGAGAGAGAGAGAGAGAGAGAGAGAGAGAGAGAGAGCAATGGGAAGAGAAGCAGGGCGTGAGATAATAAGACCGACTTAGAGAGAGAGAGAGAGAGAGAGAGAGAGCAAAGCTAGGTAGTCCCTTCAATCCATAATGGGTAAAACATGAAGGCAATAACTCAGTAACACAAGGGTTAAATAAAATACCCTGCATAATGCATAGCCTGTAAAATCTACGTTACGTACAATATGAAACAATAATGTAACTCCTGATATACTGACTTTTTACAAACAAATATTTCTAAAAAGAATTATAATTATATAAACTACTCAAAATACAACAATCCTGTCAACGCTTTTTTCCAATAGTAAATTTGTAAATACCAAGTAACTGTGCATATTTCAATCTGATATCCACTCTGAAAGTTCTACACGGGCTAAATAATCCAGCAGGTAGCGACAGTCATAAAAAGAACATCGTCAGTGACTTCTACGTGCGAAATACGACCCTCAAGATGGCAGATGGCAGGGTCCTTTAAACACCAGCTGGGGTGTTTCGTCGACAAACCTCCATATTCCACTGGTCTCGTACATCCTTCTCACGCCTGAAGGTCAACAAGGTAAAGTCTGGGGCGAAATAACCGTAGGAAACGAAGAACAACCCGCACAGCCGAATACACAACCTCACCAAACGGAAGTGAAGGTGCACAGGGCGGTGCATTATGGGTGATCACGTGATAAACCTTTGCTAATTCTCTATCATCATCGCTATTCATCCTTTTATTATAATATTAAGAGTAATATGATAATAATAATAATAATAATAATAATAATAGTAACAACATACTGGAATATTTATTGTTGTCTCCATACCTGAACGTTTTCTCCGGTGTCTCACGATACGTGACAGAGAAGGCAAAAAGTGAAGGCGGGGCCAAATTAAAATAAAATAAAATAAAATAAAAAGTTAACGTGGTGTCTGAAGATGTGTGTGTGTGTGTGTGTGTGTGTGTGTGTGTGTGTGTGTGTGTGTGTGTGTGTGTGTGTGTGTGTGTGTGTGTGTGTGTGTGTGTGTGCGTAATAAATTAACTCCTTTCTGCCTAAAGACGTCATTTATATTATATTCCAGTTACTGGCCTACTTTGTATTTGGTTTAGGGAACACTGCCAGGGGGGTGGTGGGGTTAAAGAGGGTTATATCCAATCCGTATAGTTCCCAAAGTATCTCCCAAGCAGAATTAAGTCGTTCACCATTAACAAGAATAAAATTAAATGAAGCCATGGTAGTGACAGGGTTAATACCAGACGTAGGTGGCAGAACAGCCAATATTTCCTTCCTCTGCCTTCTGCATCCAAACTTGACACAGTGTGATGCGGGTAATATCTGACCAAAGCATCGTAATGAACACAAAATACCTCACTACTAAATCACTGCTGCGCCATATATAACGCTGCTCTTCCATTCCACGATTCTCCTGTGTTGCGCAGACGGCTTCTTACTCCCACTGCCACACCCACGCCCACACCAGCACACTGAACCATCCCAGCAACACAGATACCTGCTGGTGTTTCTAATGAGGCGCAATTTACTAACCATCCCGTATAATTCTTTATTAATTAGGCTACTGTCAGACGAGTTTTATTCAGTCGATGAGAAACACTATCACTGGATGGATATGATACAGGCTTCACTAATCACTTTATTACTGGAGATCCGTCCAAAAGGTGAACAGAACAGTGTGGTGTTGACAAGATTACAAACAACAAGTTATCGTGATGAAGAGGTTATCCACTGCATCTCTCTCTCTCTCTCTCTCTCTCTCTCTCTCTCTCTCCAATACCTTTCTTCCTATTTATTTGTCTATCTGCATGTATTTATATCTATGTATCTATCGACTTATCTACGTATCTACCTATCGATTTACCTATCTACACAAGTCATCCTCCTTCCTCCTTCCTTCCTTCCTTCCTCACCTCCATCCTCCAGCTCCTCCAAGGGATAAGGAAGGGCCTGAAGTTGTCATGGAGGAAAGTCACACGAATTTTATGCGTAATTATCTTAATGTATGAATCTCAAGGATGAAGGAGGAGGAGAAGGACGACCTGGGAAGGAAAAACGAGGAGGAGGAGGAGGAAGGAGAGGGAAAAATAAGGTAAGGAGAGAAGATTGAGGAAAAAATAATGAAAGATTAGGAAAGGGAGTAGGGAGAGAAAAAAGATGGAAGAATAAAAAGGAGACAAGAATAAGCCAACAACATCAAGGAGGGAAGAAAGATAAAAAGAAGGAAGGAAAAGATGGAGGAGGAAGAAGAAGAAGAAAACAGGAGAAGGAAGGACAAGATCAGTAAGAAGGAAAGATGCTGGGAGGAAAAGAAATGAAAGATCAGAAGAAAAGGGATTGAACAGAGTTAGTGAATATTCAAACAATAAACAGTAACAAGAGAAGCTCACCTTTCCCATCACTCCTTCCTCTAGATAAATAAAACGAGTGAAGAAAATATGAAACGACCTGAAAAATGACAAGTTTTGGAAGAGGAGTGATAGAAGTGGGACATAAAATTGAGAGACTGTATCCAAATCTCTCTCTCTCTCTCTCTCTCTCTCTCTCTCAGCTTTGCACACACGCTAATACTACGTTACTACAGACACTCAACGCAAAGCCTGAAATACCAAGACAATCATGGTCGCAAACTACAGCTTTCTCGGTGAGGCAGTTTACTCATGTTTCCCTTCTTCTTTCTCGTTTTCTTTTTTCCTGCTGTTCTTCGTCTCCCTCATCCTACTTTATTATCGCTTTCCTATTTCGTTATTATTTTGTTTTGTCTTTCCTGTTTTAGTTTTCTTGTTCTACCCTGTTGTCCTCCTTCGCCACACACACTCCTCTTCCTGCTCATTGCCTCAGTTCTTTTTTTTTCTTACTTCTACTTCTTCTCTTCTCCCTTCTGCTATTATTTTTCCTTCTTCTATTCTTCCTCTTCTCTATCTTCCTTCCTTCCTCTTCTCTATCTTCCTTCCTTCCTACCTCTTCCTCCTCTCCCTTTTCCCCGTCACACATTCAGTCGCCTTCACCAGCAGGCAGATAACGGGCCAACTTTGGAACAGTTGAGGGTAATGGTTTATATCAGAGAAGCTGACATGTGATTCACCCAGGCTGGAGACTCACCTGATGAGGCAGCGAAAGAACAAATATATCCCAGAAGTGGAGAGATGGAGGGAAGGAGCAAATGTATCCCAGAGGTGGAGAGATGGAGGGAAGGAGCAAATGTTTCCCAGAGGTGGAGAGATGGAGGGAAGGAGCAAATGTTTCCCAGAGGTGGAGAGATGGAGGGAAGGAGCAAATATATCCCAGAGGTGGAGAGATGGAGGGAAGGAGCAAATATATCCCAGAGGTGGAGAGATGGAGGGAAGGAGCAAATATATCCCAGAGGTGGAGAGATGGAGAGAAGGAGCAAATATATCCCAGAGGTGGAGAGATGGAGGGAAGGAGCAAATATATCCCAGAGGTGGAGAGATGGAGGGAAGGAGTGTGTGAAGGAGGGTGGCTTAGATGATGTAGAGAAGGAGTATATGAAGAAGGGTGGCTTATGTGAACAGAGTCAGGCTAGATTATTAAAGCTCATTCATGCTGGACTCTGCTGATGTGGAAGGGAAGGGAGCAAATCTATCGTACAGACTGAGGGGCAGGGAAGGTATATGAGGGAGTGTGGCTTGGAGGAAAATGCAGTGTTGATGGGAGACTGAGGAGAGAAAGACAACGGGCAGTATTAATAAAAATGATTTAGTCAGGGTTAGGACTGCTGACGTGAGAGGGAGGGAGTAAATGTATCACAAGTTGAGAGATGCAGAGGAGGAGACTATGAAAGATGGCGACGTGGATAGGATGCAAATAATACTAGGAGAGTGAAAATCAGAACAGATAAATAAAAAGAATAAAATGAGAGGAGTACATGAAGGAAGACAGCTTGGATTGGCGAGAGTGGGTGAGGATGTGTGATGACAAAGGATCCTGGTGATGATGGGGCCAGGCGGGATGATCACATGTATTAGTTCGAGACGCGGGATTACGGACAGAGTTGGCTAGAATGAGAGGAGATTGGGTGTGCTAAGCCGACTCCGCTCTTTCTTTACCCCTGCACAAATGTTGACTCTATACAGGGGTTTTATCCGCCCCTGTGTGGAGTACAACTCTCATGTGTGGGGAGGCTCCCCACATACAGCTCTTCTCAATAGGGTGGAGTCAAAGGCTTTTCGTCTCATTAATTCTCCTCCTCTTACTGACTCCCTTCAACCTCTGTCTCTTCGCGGCTCTGTTGCATCTTTATCTCTTTTCTATCGCTACTTTAATGGTCACTGCTCCTCTGAACTGTCTGCTTGGATTCCTCCACCTCTACGACGGGCGCGCAGCACCCGTCTGGCAGCAAACTCTCATCCCTTTTCTGTCCAACTCTCTAATGCAAGAGTTAACCGTTACTCCCAGCCTTTCATTTATGCAACAGGTCAGCTCTGGAACTGTCTCCCTCTGTCTGTATTTCCTGCTGCCTATGATCTCCAGTCTTTCAAACGCAGTGTGTCCAGGCATCTCAAAATGATCGGATCTTGAATTTGGCTCTCTATTGTATTTTGTTTTTCTCTTGGAGGGAACTGTTACTGCGGGCTCATGGCCTTTGGTTCCTTCTTCCTCGCATATATATATATATATATATATACAGTATATATATATATATATATATATATATATATATATATATATATAAGGCTGAAAAAGTGTATGGAGGTGGGTGTTGTGACAGGAAAGAACAATTTACAACAATCAAGTCCCGAGTGACTTATATTTCTAATTCGTGTCTTTCAGAGAAAAATCTGGACAGAGAGAAATCTGGATAGTCTGAGGCCGTGTTTACACTGAGGTATTCTTGATATAATATGAGTAAAGGCAATGAGAACGTTGTTTTAACATCATCATGATCATCATCATCATCATCATCACCATGACTACCACCATCATCAACATCATCCTTTCATTGCAGGATAGTGCAGTAGGCTTTGATTTACACTTACCTACTACACACGAACCATTTAGACAGTCAGATTTAAGTCTTGTGGTTTAGTGGTTTAAAAGCCCCACTCGGAGTGACTGCCTTCCTCAGTCTAGATTCCAAGAGGACTGGATCCGGCTTTTCTATCATTTACTGCCACCCAGGGAAGTGCAACTGGTCATCTGCCTTTCAATGTACTGGACTAGGACAGCCCAGCCTTGGCACCATCGAGAGGGGTAAACTGAGATGTGATGTTAGCGTATAGCCCTATTTGCCCCCAACACGCCTCGCACCACTGGGTTGACATGCAGGTGCTAACAGCCTTCCCAGTGTGAGCTCAGGCTTTTATTGCCACCTGCTGCTTTCCTTTTATTGCTCCTTCACGCTCTACTCCTCCCCCTGTTATGCCAGAATGTTTCTCCGACTATCCATGATTTTTTTGCCAATACCCGACGGAGTCATTATGATAACGAGATTCCAATTCATGTGCACGAGACACCGATACATATAGTCTCTGCCAGGAGAAGGAGAAGGAGGAATACAAATACAAATGAGTACAAAAGAAAGCAAACAGCAACAGACATTATGAGCCTTTCGAGGCAGTTTGTTACAGAGTAGACTATGACTACGAGATCTAACTACATGCTGAAGGATAAGGATAGGAAAGCAAGAAGTCTCTCCCCTGCCTCCGAAACCTCCAGTTAAAACTGGTCGGAAAAAGTGAGAAAGACCACCATGCAGCATGGATAAACTGTCATGGAAATTTCTTAAGAAAGACTGAAAAGGAATACTTTATCTATAAGCTATCTGAAAGAGAAAGTAATAAAGTAAATGAATAGTCAAATGAATAAATATATAAGGCATGACATTATGTACGGGTACGGTGAGTTAACCGGGCGTCTAAAGACATAGCGTGGAAACTGCATAGTGCACAGTATGGATGTTCCGGGTGGTGGTGGTGGTGGTGGGAGGACGAGGATGCAACACTCGTTTCCGCCAAACTCGAAAGCCCTGTGACATTTACATTTGACTGACTGCTCTCAAACTTAAATCACTTCAGTCTTTCATTTCCATCAACATTCCGCCCAAGTTTGGTCAAAACGTGAGAAAAGCTATAAGTTAAATTATCTAGGTCAACGTCTGACCCATCCCTGTGATACTGACCTTTGACCCTCCACCCTTACACTAAGTTTAGCTAAAATCGGACACAGAATGTTCTAGTTATTTTGCTCTCTCTCTGTTTCTCAGTCTGTCTGTCTGTCTCTCCGTCTCTCTGTCTCTCTGTCTGTCTGTCTGGTTGTTTGTCTCTGTCTGTCTGTCTGTCTCTCTCTCTCTCTCTCTGTCTGTCTCTGCCTGTCTGTCTGTCTGTCTGTCTGTTTCTGTCTGTCTGTCTGTCTATCTGTCTGTCTGTCTGTCTGTCTGTCTGTCTCTCTCTCTCTCTCTCTCTCTCTCTCTCTCTCTCTCTCTCTCTCTCTCTCTCTCTCTGTCGTTTCCAGCTTCCTACATCACACCACCTTTTCCCTTCTCTCTTTCCCTCTCCTTACTACCCCTACCATTCCACTCCAGGCCACCCCTTTCATGTCTCCAAATTCTTATACCAACTCACCCTCGCTTACCCCTTTCCCTGCCCCTATTTCACTACACTAAGACGCTATTTCCCTTATACGTATCTCCTTGTATCAAACCGCTTCTCTCCTCGTCTCTTCTCATGTCTCTATCTTTTCACGTCAAGCTGTCCTCTCCCCTGTTTTTATCTTTTTGCTTTAAGTTACTCCCTTGCCTTTACTCCTGACTTCCAACACCAAACTATCCCTTCTTTCCTCTCCTTTTCCGTTTCCTTACACAACGCCATTTATTCCTTTGTCTCTCTCGTTGCATAACACACACACACACACACACACACACACACACACACACACACACACACACACACACACACACACACACACACACACACACACACACACACACACACACACACACGCACGCACGCACGCACGCACGCAAGCACACACGCGCTCTTCCCTACTTCGTTTTTTCGCTCTTACTCTCTTATATCAATCCAACTCTTCCTTCAATCTTCTCCTTCTTACACTTACCTACCCCTCCCCTTACCCATTACCCTGCCCTTACCCTCTTACACCAAGCCCTTTTTCCTTGTCCCTATCTCTGTATGACACCACTCTTACCTTCCCCTGCCCCTGCCTTCCCACAGCAAGCCAACTCCTTCCGTATCCTACTTCCTACTTAGCCACCCCTCTCTTAACCCCTTCCACTGTCTTTTCGCTTAGTTCCTCCACCATCTCTGCTCCAGCTCTTTATGTTCTCTCTGGCATCTCTTTTTGACTTCATCTTCTTGCATCAAATCACTTCTTTCCTTGTCCCCACCCGAGTTCATGCCTTCCTGTCCTGCTGCCTACACATACCCATTCCTTTCTTCACCCCCGCCATCGTCCTTTCTCCTGACCCATCCATCATCTCTTATCAAGCTCCTCACTCTCCATATCTCTTTGTCTCTCCACGCCTTCTTATATCAAAGTACTGCATTCCTCGTCCCTGTCCTCTGTCCCTAACCAAGCTAACTCTTCCCCTGCTCTATTTCCTACTTGGTCATCCTCAGTCCCACTCTCCTGTCATTCAGTCTCTGCTCAAGTTCCTCACTTTCTCTCTGGCATCTCTCTCTGCCTCTCCCTTGGCTCATTACTCACTCCGTCCCTCTCCTCTCCAGTGCTACGTTTTCTCTCGCATAACCCGGCCTCCTCCTCGCTTACTCTGCCCTCTAAGTACCCGTGGCGGTGGCAGGCGATGAAGAGGAAGGAGGAAAGGAACCTCGAGGCAGTATGAATCAGAGAGAGGAGAGAGGATGTGAGACAAAAAATGATGGTGGGAAAAGGATCTTGACTTCACTGTACCGTAAGTTGTTCACATGAATGAAAATATACCCTGAAGTGGTTTGGCCACGTGGACAGAATGGACTATGGAAGTCTGACTAAAAAAGTGTATCTTAGTGAGATGGAAGTGAGAGGGCAAGGTAGACCGGAGATGAGATGGAAGGATGAGGTGCAGAGGTATATGAATGAATGTGGTTTGGGTTGGTGGAAGGGCTGCTTGATGGCAGACAGGGTGACATGGAGGTCATATATTTGTGGCCCTATTTCTGGGATTAAAGCGTTGGATTATAGACAAACATATAACAGATAAAAATAAATAGGCAGATATACAGACAGTGTATTGTAAAGCTGCACCAGGAAGGAGGAAAGGGACCTGGCGGCAATACAAATCAACACTGGGGGAGAACGGATATGAGACAAACAGTGCCAGTGGGAAAACCTTGACATAGAGTTGCAGTGTCCCGAAATGACATCTCACCAGCGTCGTATCCATAACCTGACATGCTTAACTTGTGTATAATATTGTTTTTTGTAGTTTTGTCTTCACTCTTACAGCTACAAAACTCTTTACAATAAAAACGAACGATTATTAAACTGCAAAACACAAGAAGGACAAAAAGATTTCCATTATACTTAAATAGTTTGGAGACTTGCTTATCCTTTAAGTTGGTTAAGATCCGTTATAAAACGGGCCAGGATGTGACTGAAACAGTGCTGTTGTGAAAGCCGTAACTTGGAACTGGAATATTACCATCATCAGACACATTCACAATTATTACACGCCGCTTTACATGTGATTTTTTTTTTTTATGCAAGGAATAAGGAGCCAAAGGCCAGGAGCCCGCAATAGTG
The DNA here is from genome assembly GCF_032717465.1 of Coenobita brevimanus. Lineage (NCBI taxonomy): Eukaryota > Metazoa > Arthropoda > Malacostraca > Decapoda > Coenobitidae > Coenobita > Coenobita brevimanus. The sequence goes on along the minus strand of NC_136965.1, from coordinate 18,394,026 downwards.
TTCCCTCCAAGAAAAAACAAAAACAAAAACAAAAGAGAGCTAAATTCAAGACCCATTCATTTTGAGATACCTGGACAAAATTCAAGACCCATTCATTCTGTGATAACCTCGGCACACTGTGTTTGAAGGACTGGAGGTCATAGGAAGTAGGAAATACATACAGTGGGAGACAGTTCCAGAGCTAAATGAAGGACTGGGAGTAACGGTTAATTCTTGCATTAGAGAGTTGGACAGAAAAGAGATAAGAGTTTGTTGTTAGATGGGTGCTACGAGCCCGTCGTAGAGGTGGAGGGATGCAAGTAGACAGTTCAGAGGAGCAGTGACCATTGAAGTAGCGATAGAAAAGAGATAAAGATGCAACAGTGCGGCAAAGAGACAGAGGTTGAAGGGAGCCACTAAGAGGAGGAGAGTTAATGAAACGAAAAGCCTTTGACTCCACCCTACTGAGAAGAGCTGCACGTGGGGAACCTCCCCACACATAAAAGTTGTACTTTACACAAGGGCGAATAAAACCCGTGATAAAGTCAACAACTGTGCATGGGTAAAGAAGGTATGGAGTCGGATTAGCACACCTAATCTCTTGGAAGCAGATTTTACAAGAGATGCAATATGATCTTTCCAAAATAAGTTCCGAGTGAATGAAACCCCCAGCATGTTCAAGGGTGATGCAGGATTGATCTGGATATTATTAAACATTAGTTGGTACTCCTGTGAAAGATTTTGTTGGGTTGACAGGTGTAAGAACTGAGTCTATGATGCATTAAAAACAACACCATTATTTTTACCCTAGTCCTTTTTCTTATCTGTTTTATTTACTTCTCCCACTGAATGATTTTACCGAGCATAGGGCAGACCTCTAGTAGTATAGGTATTATTGGAGTGTGTATTGCAGCTCCTTCTTACTGACGTCTTTCATCAACTGTGTAAAATTGTCATGAGATGGCAGGGGAAAAATGCATCCTCGGGCTGAAGGGTTATATAAGGCTCGATGATAAAGCTACGAATGAAAAAATTACAGCCAGATGTTGAAATTGTATTTACTGACAGGATTCAACAGATCTGGACAGATTATAAGTCAGTTCAGGTATAAACTGATATAAGGTGATGTATGGGGGAGAGAGAGGGAGGGACGGTGGACGGGAGAGAGGGAGAAAGACTGAGGAGGGGAGGGTATGAAGAACCAGAACATATAAAATGTAGAGAGTCCAAAAAGGGTCAGTTTTGCTAATTACACCTAAACATTCACTTGCGTATTATATAAATCCCGACAGTGTTTGCACCTGTAACAGACAGGAGGATATTGAAACGTACATTACAAAGTGGATTGCTACAAAAGAAGTGTTAAATCTGGAAATTCACCAAGAACCCAAGTCCGAGTGAGAGACAGCCAGAGGGCACACCAGGAGGGGGACACTTGGTGGATCCAGGGCCAGACTTGACCCACAAGACTAGTCACGTTCCTCTCCCGCCCAACCTTACAACTTTCCTCTCCCTTGCTAAGCCAGGAGCAAGCTGCCTTAAGAACAGTGTGGCTTGGAAAGCTAAGGATGGAACTATCTCCGTGGTACAGGGGGATTCATCACACAGACCGATCACCCAACTCTAAAGTGAGAGTGAGACTATGTCTCTTTCACATACGAACCCACAACACAACATGCATGTGTAAACAACGTGCCAAATTAACCTATCACGACCAGGGGTTGTTTTCACCACCCGAACCACTGGAAGGTGTTTTTCTTAAAAATCATTTTTATTTACCATAATTTCTCAGTTAACATTATATTAATATAATATTATAGTATAATATATTATAATATAATGCTAAAATCATAATGATAATAATATAATAATAATAATACAAAACACTAGATCATGTATACATGAACCTCGGCTGGCCCCAGAAAGACATGTATACATGTCACCCAGATGGGATGGGTTAACAAAGCATTCTAATTCAATCTTTCACATATATGGACAGAATAAATCCCTTATATATATTTTACTTTTGTTACTACCAGAAGGCCTTACTGAACTTATTAGAGGATCATACAAGTAAAAGGGTTTATGAAAGCTGTCTTCAACTCCTCCAGTTCGACAATTCTCTCCTCAGCCAAATAAAATCGTATAGGAATGAGAGAGTGTTTTTGATTGGTGATATGAATGGTAAAGTTGGGAATGTGAAGGTGGATGGAATAGTTGGTGAGTGGGGTGTGCCTGCTGAGATAGATGAGAATGGGAGTGCGTTAGTGGACATTTGTGCTGGGAGGGGGTTGGTGATAGCCAATACCCTCTTCAGGCATAAAATGATCCACAGGTATACATGGCGAGTGATGAGAAGGGTGGGTGGTGAATTGAGTGAAAGGAAGGCAATGATTGATTATGTGTGTGTGGATGAAAGGATGCGAAGATGTATATTGGATGCAAGAGTTTATAGAGGTTGGGGGAGTGGACTCTCTGACCACTACTTGGTGGTGGCCAGAGTTAAAGTTCAAGAAAGATGGAGGAATAGAAGAACGGAAAGACGAGAGGAAGGAGTAGTTGCAAGGAGAGTGGAAAGGTTACAAGAGGATGAGAAAAAGGCAGAGTATAAGAGAGAAGTGGAGGAACGATTGGGCAAATATGAGTTGGAGCAGATGGGGGACGTGGAAGGTGTGTGTAGAATATTTACAGAAGAAATATGTGCAGCATGTGATGTGGTGTGTGGAAGGAAGAGAAGACGGAGGGGGGTGCAAGGAACAGCGTGGTGGACTGAAGAGGTAAAACGGGCTGTGGCACAAAAGAAGAAAGCATACAATGAATGGATGAGAAATAGGGGCGTGGAAGAAGTTGAGAGGCGGAAGAGAGAGTTATATGTAGAAAGAGAGAGGTGAAAAGATTAGTAAGAGAGAGTAAGAAGAGAGTGGATGAGGAATTTGGAAGGAATTTGAGTGTAAAGTGGAGGGACTGTAAGAAAATGTTCTGGAAAGAGGTGAAAAGAGTAAGACAGGGTGGAAGTGGAGTTAGCAGGGGAGTGAAAGATAAAAATGGTAGATTACTAGTGGAGAAGGGAGAAAAAGTGAGCAGATGGAGAGAACACTTTAAGGAATTGTTGAACGTGGAGGATGGAAGTAATGCGAGTATAAGTGGCTGGGGAATGGCTGGAAGAAGGAGGGAGGTGAGAAGACAGGAAGAAATCAGTAGGATAGAAGTTGTGGAAGCAATGAAGAAAGTTAAATCGGGGAAAGCCCCAGGAATTGATGGAGTGTGTGGTGAAATGCTGAAGCATGGGGGAGAGATAGTAGTAGAATGGATGTGGAAGATGTGCAGACTGGCCTGGGAGGAAGGTAGAGTCCCGGAGGATTGGAAGTCAGGTATAATTATTCCCTTGTACAAAGGAAAAGGGGAAAAAGAAGTGTGTGGTAATCATAGGGGCATTTGTCTTCTTAGTATAATAGGAAAAGTGTATGGTAGGATACTTATTGACAGAGTTAGAGATAGAACAGAGAAATTAGTTGGAGAAGAACTGGGAGGCTTTAGGAAGGGAAGAGGTTGTGTAGATCAGATATTCATTCTCAGATCTTTAGTGGAAAAGTTTCTAGAGAAGGGAAAGAAGTTGTATGCGGCTTTCATGGATTTGGAGAAAGCATATGACAGGGTGGATAGACTAGGATTGTGGAAAGTGTTAAGAATATATGGAATAGATGGGAAGTTGTTGAATGCTGTGAAGAGTATGTACGATGGTGCGAAGGCTGCAGTGCGTGTGGATGGTGAACTAAGTGAATTTTTCTCTTTGAAAGTTGGGTTGAAACAGGGATGTGTCATGTCTCCATGGTTGTTCAATCTGTACATGGATGGGGTAATAAAAGAGGTACAAGGTAGGGTAGTGGATGTTGGAGTGACCCTGGTGAGAGAGGATAGTGTTTGGAAACTCCCTGTACTGTTGTTTGCAGATGATACCGTGTTGTTGAGTGAAGACGAAGGGGAGCTGCAAGGCTTGGTGATGAGTTTGAGAGAGTGTGTAAGAAACGGAATCTAAAGGTGAATGTAGGGAAGAGTAAAGTGATGGTCTTTGAGAGAGGTGAAGTCAGTGAATGTACAGCGAGGTTGGATGGTGAGGAATTGGAAAATGTGAGTACGTTTAAGTACTTGGGTAGTGTGATGAGTAAGGATGGAGGTTTGGAGGGTGAAGTGCTTGAAAGGGTACAGCAGGGAAGAAAGGTTGCTGGTTCTTTTGAAAGCAGTGATAAGAAACAGGGAAGTGAGCATGGAAGTGAAAAAGTTACTACATGACAGTATTGTGATACCAACTCTAACGTACGGAAGTGAAGCTTGGACGTTGTTGGAAGGACACAAGTCAAGAGTGAGAGCAGTGGAAATGAGTTATTTAAGAGGAGCCTGTGGAGTCATTTGGAGAGACAGGCTGACGAATGAGGATATAAAGGAGCGTTGTGGTGTTGATGTGGATGTGATAGGAAGCGTTATGAGGAACACACTGAGGTGGTTTGGCCATGTGGAGAGGATGGAGGGTGAAAGACTGACGAAGAGAGTGTATGTGAGTGAGGTGGAGGGGGAAAGAGGGAGGGGGAGGCCGAGGATGAGATGGAGAGATGGGGTGGAGAGGTATATGAGAGAGGGGGGTGTGAGTTGGGAGCAGGGGAGTGAAATGGCGGGGGACAGGGCGACTTGGAGGCGATTTGTTTGTGGCCACCCCAAACGGGATTGAGGCGTCTGGCAATAGATAGATAGATAGATATAGATATATATAAGTTATCAGTGTAGTTAATAAATGCCACATCTAACCTGTCCAGTTGGAATTCTCCCCTACGCTAAATCAAATCGTGTGGAGGGTGCCCCGTACTGGTGGGACTATTACCATACACAGACGAGTACAGAGCGTTACTGGTAAGGAGGGGTTGGAAGTGAGGCTCCTAAGCTGGGCTGAGATTGTCGTTCTTTCGCAGCATATTTCCTGTAGTTCAATGGCAGAATAAGAAAATACTATGGCTGTACATCCGTTCTATAACACTACTTAGTATTATCAAACTGTAGTGGAATTCACTTGTTATGGCTCACCTTGTAAGGTGAAGAGGCGGCAACATTAGGCCAAGTAAGTGGACAGATTATACCTTCCGAAGCTAACAAGAACACAGGAGCAGCAAGTGCTAAGTTTAGCAGAAGGGAGGCAGCTCAGCCCTGTGGCCAGTCTGGGAGAATAATGAGAGAAGCTTGTGAAGGAACTGGAAGACCTGAGTTTGTATTTATAAAACATCCTAACGAATTTTTAGGATAAACAAGCACCTATAACAGTAAACTTATCACAGATTTTTTAAATGTTTTTACACTAATATTCACTATAATTTGTGAAATACTGAATAACTGTATGAGTGAAGGCAATCGTATATACAAGCAACTTTATTCAGAGCAAAAGCTTAGGAGATTTATAGATATGGGTTCCTGGAAGCATCGAAGGCTGGGCAGGCTGCGGAGGGGGTAAGATTGTGGGGAAAAAATACAAAAGTATTTGGTTCAGATCCAAGGACATATACAACTGGACAATAATAAATGCTGAAATATGCTACGATCTTCGGTACTCATTATGCTTCAGTATGATGAGATCTTCTTTACTTTTGTTTTGAGAGGTTTTCCTTACTGTAGGTGTTAGATACAGCATGCTTTAGAACGTTTATATTACAGGTTCTTTCGGTGTCCAATAAAGTCGTGCGGGTGTGGCAAGAATACTTTGAAGTCTGAAGCCACTGTTACGAAGAGTTAATATTATGGGAAAATGTATGGGGGATCAGACAACGGAGGAGAGAAAGACAAGGAAGTAATTAATGCAGAGCCCACGACGGGTGTAAGTGGGTACTAACAGAGTTGAGAGATGGTTAGTACTGTAGTGTTCAGTGGAAAGACACGAGGAAAGGGACAATAATGCGACAAAGGAGGGGAAATAACAGTGAAGTATTTAGTGAACATCATAGAACAGATACAACTGAGCGAGTGTTAAGCTGACAGACATGCCAGGCAGGTGGGCAAAGATTACGATGCAAGAAAGAAATGAACAAGAAAAAAAAAAAAAAAACAGAGGGGAGAAAAGAAGAATGAATTTCAGGTATATAAAAAACATTCATAAACATATTAAATATATAATAACTCGTAAGATATTTAAAAAAAAAAAATCAAACGACCTTTGCAAATTCCTTTAGCCGAAAAAGACATCAAAATATTTTCTACTGGTATATAAAAGAGCATATTACAAAAATACGTCTATCATGTCCTTTCCCGCGTCTTCCCGTAACAGCAAATGTAGAAACGTGTTAGTAATATACACACCCAGGCACTGGCAGACAAACAGAACGAAACCTGTGGTGTGTCGCTTCTCCTTAAAAAAATACACTTAAGTACCGTATGCAGAGTGAACATAGTTTGCCCGAGCCTGTCTTCTTCCTTATGACAATAAACAGAGGGGCATTTTGGAAAAAGCCATTAACAGGTAAAATTACTGAGCGAAAAATTTTCCTTCTTGACAACAAATGAAAAGAAAAAATAAACAGACTGAATCTGTTGTGTCTGCCAACAAACGTGGCGTCACGTAAATCGCCCCGACCTGACACCCAAACATTAAGACACAGCGATTCAGTTTCCGACAAGCCATCGCAGGTTCCCATCTCCAGTTTGTCGGCTCTTCCTTCCCACACACATACCAACACACTCACCCTGGACTTTGATCCTTCCCACACACATACCAACACACTCACCCTGGACTTTGATCCTTCCCACACACACACCAACACACTCACCCTGGACTTTGATCCTTCCCACACACATACCAACACACTCACCCTGGACTTTGATCCTTCCCACACACACATACCAACACACTCACCCTGGACTTTGATCCTTCCCACACACACACACCAACACACTCACCCTGGACTTTGATCCTTCCCACACACACACACCAACACACTCACCCTGGACTTTGATCCTTCCCACACACACACACCAACACACTCACCCTGGACTTTGATCCTTCCCACACACACACACCAACACACTCACCCTGGACTTTGATTCTTCCCACACACACACCAACACACTCACCCTGGACTTTGATCCTTCCCACACACATACCAACACACTCACCCTGGACTTTGATCCTTCCCACATACACACCAACACACTCACCCTGGACTTTGATCCTTCCCACATACATACCAACACACTCACCCTGGACTTTGATCCTTCCCACACACACACCAACACACTCACCCTGGACTTTGATCCTTCCCACATACATACCAACACACTCACCCTGGACTTTGATCCTTTCTCACACACACACACCAACACACTCACCCTGGACTTTGATCCTTCCCACACACATACCAACACACTCACCCTGGACTTTGATCCTTCCCACACACATACCAACACACTCACCCTGGACTTTGATCCTTCCCACACACACACACACCAACACACTCACCCTGGACTTTGATCCTTCCCACACACATAACAACACACTCACCCTGGACTTTGATCCTTCCCACACACATACCAACACACTCACCCTGGACTTTGATCCTCCCCACACACATAACAACACACCCTGGACTCTGCTCATCCCGTTGCCTGGCCACGCCTTCCTGCACCTCTCTGTGCGCTGTGTTTTGCTTCATATTCTACCTAACATCTTCAGACTACGGACAGACGTTTCATTTATTCTTCCCTTACCATGGATTTTATTCATTTAAAGCGCACCCACGTAGAAAACTGGTTGATGAAGGTTATATCTGGCCCACCTAATAAAATTAAACTTAAGTTACAGAAAATCGCCTTTTAACATGAAGAATGAAATAAAACAGCCGCCCTCAGACTAAACGGATTAACACACACACACACACACACACACACACACACACACACACACATATTCCCTGACAGATGTTGAAGATAATATCCCCTCTGGTCGGCGTTTGGACTCGAGTACCACTGGGAGTTTTCACGTGTGTCTCCTTGAAATAATGCACCTGTGGCTGTTCCCAACACGATCCACTCCACCCCTAGTCTGGAACAAATGTACCACTCATACTCGCCCTGCCTCACCCTCACCCACACCCTCCCTCCATACTCCCCCTTGCCACACCCACTCCCCTTCACCCACACCCTCCCTTCACACTTTCCTTATCACGCCCTCTTTCATTTACACCCTCACTCGTGTCCTTTCCTCTCTACTCCTTCCCTTACGCATACCCTCTTACTTACATTCTTTCCCACAAACCTTATTTCACACCCTTTTCCACTAATGCACTTTTTCACCTTCTGCACACCATCTTGACTCGACTCTCCCGTACTCACACTCCGTCTCACTCACCCACCCTAGCCCATATACTGTCTCACCCACATCGTCCCTCATTCAAACACATATACCCGTGCCCCCCTTCCACCCACACTCTTTCACTGATACCCACACCTTCCCTTACCCACACCCTCACCCACACCCTCCCTCACCGACAGCCTCCCACCCCACCTCCACAGTTAATTCTCGACCACTTCAGCTGGACTTCAAGACACCGTATTTCATCTATTAATATCCGGTGACTCTTTTTCCGCTGGCTGAGAGAGACAAAGCTGGAGCTGGGGAGGGTATAACCACCACGTAGCCCTGGCCACTATCTCTCTTTCATTCTATCTATCTATCTATCTTTATACCTACCTGCCTATCTGTCTATCTATCCTTCTATCTATCTATCTATCCACTGTCTGACCCTGTATTCTCTGTGGGTTGGTTTCTTTCCACGATATACCACAATTCAACTTTGTAGTCTTTATTCCTGTCTATGAATTTGTTCTTTTCTTTATGTACCATTTATGTACCTTTCTGTCTACTTATTTATCCAACCTTCTATCTATCTATCAGTCTATTTATCTCTCTCTCTCTCTCATTATTATTATTATTATTATTATTATTATTATTATTTTCATTAGTCACCACCACCATCATCTCTACTACCATCACCACAGAAATCAATTCAGGTACCACCATTGTCATCACCATTATCATCATCATCATCATCATTGTCATCCTCATCACCATCACCACTACATCTACCACCACAATTACCACTACCACCACCACGGCTACCAAGTATTAGCTATTGGGAAAGTCGATTAACTCTCCCATAAACTGATGACGTTGATGGTGGTGACGAGGGGGAGGATAATGAGTGTAATCATCGAAGAGAAGTCTTTTCCAGGAATGATATAAGTGAAATCCTATATTGGAGAAAATATCTGAGTCTATAGGCCACAAATATATCAGTGAAGAAGACCACGGCCAGCCACCCGCGGCGCTTATCGTTACCAGCCGCCGTGTTGGAAGTTTAGTGTTGAGGTAAAAAACTGTGAGTATATTTCCACCCTGCCGGTCATCAGTCACTGGCTTGTCTGCTCCGTTTATCTGGTCACAAGAGAAGCATGTTTATAAAGTAAGTCGATGCTGGGTGGATACTTATTCGAAGAGAACTGACACCAACTTTAAAACAATTAGCCATATTGACTAGCATTTCTGTAAAAAAAAAAAAAAAAAAAATGGTATTACGTCTGCTCGAAGGTCTAATCATAATATTTCTTTCACACGCCATGAATATATAAAAAGAATGTCTGTATTATGGACGCATGCCTATAGCAATAAACTTATTATCTCACCAGGAACGTAGGCCTATCATGTCCCCTATAATGTTCTGCCTATGGTTGCCAAGGCTGAGGCCCCAACACCGCTCAGAGGGTTGGTATATGCTAGTATACATCTTCCACTTTAACTTGGTCCAGAGTGTCAGCCCTTTGCACTTATTTATACGTAGCTCAGTGGCAGAAAAAGACAGTACTATGGCACTACATCCTTTCCGTAGCACTTCATAGAGACCATAAGTATACTCTGATGCTGATCTCTATTACAAATTATTCAGGATAAAATAGCAGTTACAGACCAAGTTATAATAAAAGTAGTATAGCTGTTATATTTTATTACATTCCACACAACTACCTTCGTACATTTTTTTACCCTGGCCGACGGATGGATGTGATCTCGTTCAACCACTAGAATTTGCTAAAGTCTTTTTCTATCACCGGACGAATTTAGTCGATATTTTTTTTCTGCTCTAGGAGTATAACGGAAGATAATGGCATCTTTAATCCTGCATTTCGAAGAGTGTCTACTCATTGGAATAAAGTAGTGTGGGTGGCGTGAATTAAATGGAAAATACGCCATCAGAGTTCAGAGGTTAAATCTTCCTTTGTTCATCTCGTTCCCTTATTATAAATTATGGCAGGAATGTACGGAAGAACTTTTTGTTCCTCAAACGTAGCCTCATGCAAGTATTTATCCCAGTACATTTAAAATCGCTCTGTTTTTCCTTTATATACTTTTCAAAGCTTCCTCTCTTATGCCTCGGGAATGTATGGGTTGGCTGTATCATTATTACGCAAGAGTTTTCTTGTCTGTGTGTTCATTTGTGTTTACAGAAAAATAAGAAAGCCTCCGCAGAAGCTATGAGTTACCGGAATTCGCTTGTTTTTCGTCATTTTCATGCCTTCGTTTCTCCCCTTGCCCCCCCCCCCCTCAGTCCCTAGCGTCACAACAATCTGGCATTAGTTATATTGGCTGGCCCTGTCTGCTGGTGTGGTGGGTGCCTCTGATTGGGTCCCTGGTGTGGTATCAGCGTTTGTTTGGGATGGGTGGGGCCGCGTGCCTACCCCTCACACACCACCAATCCCAGATCTCAGCTGCCTTGGCGTTACTTGCACCCAGTTTGTTCCCCCACCCCACGTTTGTCCCCCTCTCACTTAGTATTACGTGAAAATGTACTGATATTTTTTTCTTTAGAGAAGATCAAAGCTGCTATGACAATCACGAGGAACTGTGCGATGTTACCAGTGAGTTTTCACGGCCATTCCTCTCACACTCATCCCACTTCCCACTCACACTCTCACTAACTGTCAGACATTAGTTATAAGTGACTTACAGTATCTCAGTGATCACCTGCCCTACACAGAGTTAAGGCTGGACTGCCTGGCAAGGGTCTGAAGATGTGTGTGGTCTATGTAACTATTAAACTCTTGCTCCAGCACACTCAGACTCGGCTAAAGCGTCGTTTGCTTTGCTCCAGCACACTCAGACTCGGCTAAAGCGTCGTTTGCTTTATCACACACTCTCCCTTGCCAAGAAGTTGCTGACTCAGGCCCAGATTATCCAAGAAAAAAAAATATTATATTGTCCTGGCTGGCTAGCAGGCATTTCATCAGGTTTCTTCCCTGCCGCTGAAGAGGCCACAACGGTGCTTTGCTGTGCTAAGCCACTGGTTATCATATTTGCAAACACCCTTGACCTTAACCTTCGGTATGTTACCATCACTTAGATATTATTCATATTTACAAACTGTCTTAACCTTTTCTATGGCACCATCACTTACTGTAGATATTATTCATATTTACAGACTATCTTGACTTTAACCTTTTCTATGCCATCATCACTTATATATCATTCTGGATGACGACACACGATTTTATACAGGTGAGGGGGAACCCAACGGAACAAAAGGTTAAATTGTGCACGACTTTTTAAAACAGTTATCTTCACCCATACAGCAAACAAACTCTTTTCAATTAAAACGGAGAAGTACAACGCACAAATATCTATTTATCTATCTATTGCCAGGCGCCTTAATCCCTTATGGGGTGACCACAAACAAATCGCCTCCATGTCACCCTGACCCCCGCCATTTCACTACCCTGCTTCCAGCTCACACACTCCTCTCATATATACCTCTCCACTCTATCCCTCCATCTCATCCTTGGCCTCCCTCTCCCTCTCCCCCCCTCCATATCACTCATATACACTCTCCTCGTCAGTCTCTCGCTCTCCATCCTCTCCACATGGCCAAACCACCTCAGCGTGTTTCTCCTAACGCTTCCTATCACATCCACATCCACACCACAACGCTCCTTCACTTCCTCATTTGTCAGTCAAAATATTGATACTAATAATTCAGTGCCATGGAGACTTGTGGGAACTGGCCAGGACCCTTTACCAATACTTCTCCGGCTACGGCTTCTTGCCATCCTCCCTCCTGAGCCAGACAATGAACGTGAGGGAAAAGAAGTTAGAGTGAGAGTGAATGGCTGGTGATATGATGGTGAGGACAGTGGAACGTGATGGTCATGTATGGCCCACGGCTTTGTGTGTTGGGGGAATACCAATCATTGCTTTACACTGCACATGCAACATACAGTACACTCACATAGCGGTTGACCTACACAGACTCCAACTGATGCTTATAATGAGCTTTGTTACAGTGGGAAAAACAATATTCACTGTTTTATTTCAACATACAGGATATCCTGTAGCAATATATTTAAGGGGAGGGGATAGGCTGCTGGTAAAAGGGGTAATTGTGTATCATATTACAGAACCAACTGGACTGTTGCCGTCATTGTTCTGCTTCCTATCATACCCTCACCCATTAGGATTATTGGTCAATCTTATCATTCCTCTGACTGGATAGTTGATTCAGAACGTCATTAGACTAGGCGTGTTTTAAAACTAGACAACTTTTCCAACGACAGTGAAAGTAAGCGGAAACAGGCGAGGATTAAACTTTCGGCGCTAGTTAATTGGATGAAACAATTGAGAGTCCAAAGTCCCTGTCCTCTACGGCATTTTCATCTTTCTAATGCCACAAGTTTTTAATATCATTCCTAGCTGATCGGCAGACAAAACACAAATGTATAATAATAACGCTATAAACCAACAACGTACTTTGACATTAACTAAAACCATTCCTACTTGTTTACCAGGAGTATTCCCTGCCAACCTATTTACAGTATTTACTAACCTAAATTTAGTATCTCTGTATTTTTCAAAAGACGTGTATCATGGATGAATGCAAACCCGAGGAATATTAAATAAAAATCATCTATATTTTGCTTTCCTATACACTGTGACCTGAGCTATTTGTCTCCTATATATATCCTTAAATAATAGACGTAATTCCCTTTAACCACTGATAAAACAAAAGAGCTTAGGAGATTACTACAGGAAACGTTATTGTCTTACACGGAGCCCATTGTTTATACTCACGGCTTAAGCTTTTTTCTACTCTCTCTCTCTCTCTCTCTCTCTCTCTCTCTTTTCTGTTTTCCTATTCCCCTTCTATCCCTCACGCTTCGTGGCACTTTTTTCCTCTGTCTCCACTCCCTCTCACTTTCCTATCCCCCTGCTCCATTCTTCCTCACGATTCATGTTTCTCTCTCTCTCTCTCTCTCTCTCTCTATTTCATTTTTTGTCTTTTCGCTCTAATCCTCTCCCTCACCAGCGTGTCTGTTTTCTCCTTTCCTACACCCTCTGTATACTTTCTATATTCTCCCCATCCCACCTCTCTCTCTCTCTCTCTCTCTCTGCCCTCCTCCCAACTTCTACTGCCTGTGTAATGCCTCCCTCCCCCTACCTTCCAGCTGTTCAACATCATTACCTCATTAAATACCACATCCTCTGCCTCTCCACCGTTCTCACCCATCCTGTCAACTCCCTTCAAATTTTGCGCTTTTCATGTCTTTCTTTTCCTCTCCCTCTTCCCTCCATCCCCTCTACCTCTATCCCCTCATCCACCCTCCTTTCACACCCTGTCAACCCCCCAAACACCACCCCCTCACATTTCCTCTCCTGCGTTTTCCATCATTCCCTCCCCTCCTCGAGAATCAGATACCATAGTTATAGACTTCTCTGTAAGAAACAGCGTCGAATCGTTTAGATCCAATGATGCTGGCTTTCCTCTGCATTCAATACCTTTTAACCTTCACATCATCATCATCATCATCATCATCCCCTCTACTTCAGCCTTCCCCCAGTCCCCCCCCCCCCTACTCGCAGCCCCCTCCCCTCTCCCAGCACCGCATTGTTCCAACAGTAGAGCCCTGCGGAACTCCACTTGGCTCCGTCTAATAACACATTTGTGCCTGTTTTAATGCACAGTTTTTGTCCAGCCTGAAAATGTTGTTTGTTAATCCTTTAGTGGATATGTCGAACTGTCGGTAAGTGTTTACATCGCTGCGTGTCTGTCTGTCTGTCTGTCTCTGTATGTCTATCTGTTCACTAATATATTTCTGTCTGTCTGTCTACTTGTGTACCGATATCTTTGTGTCACTGTCCACCTGTGTACTGACATCTGTCTGTCTGTCTGCCTACCTGTGAACCGATATCTGCCTTAGTTATTTACCTCTGTGGCTTACTGTGATCTGTTTGTGTGTTTGCCTTCGTATCTACCATTATCTGTTATTTGTCTGTCTGTATATCTCTGTCCACCCGTCTCTCATTCAAGCCATCAACCTACCTACCCCTTCACTACGTCTTGCTTATTTAATTCTAGCGACCAGCTGACTATTTCATTCTGTATGAGAGAATGCTTATGACTGGAGGCGTCAGAACGTTCATTAATCTTTACACAATACTCTGTTCACATTAACTTGATCCTTGGCCATCTTGCCATCCTAAATACAGTGTTGTTGTGGAAAGGATGTGGAGCCGTAACACTGTCATAGTGCCACTGAGCTAATGGAAATAATCTGCAAAATGAAAATCTCTGCCAAAATAAGGGAGACTAACCAACAAACGTCTGTACTAAAATTGTCTGAAGGTGGCAAGAGAATATTATATAACAGAGGTAATCGTTCAGGAGTGGCTACGGCAGACATGACATCAAAATTACTGTGATAAAAGAGAGAATAATTATCAGGTGGAATAACATAGTGGTAATTCCGTCTAAATATAACAGGATATTATAGGATAAGCTGGTGTTGTCAAAGCTTATGTTTTAATCCAGCATCAGGTGAGGCGGATTTACCTGACTACATAATTACCCTGACAAACTGTTGATTACCTGAGGAAAATAAAAGCTTAACTACTTCAAGCGGTGGGGAGGCGGTGGCTTAATCGGTAGAGAGGTGGCCTGCAGTCCTACCGGACCCAGGTTCAAATCGCTGCTGGGGCAGGGAACAGCTTAAGGATTTGTCTATCTATCTATCTATTGCCAGACACCATAATCCCGCAAAGGGTGGCCACTTGACACTGAGTTAGTTGTTTTACAGGGAGGGGCACCAACCCTCCACCAACCCACTTGTTGACACGTAGGGAGCACGTATGGTTTGGTTATATGGTTACCACCCAGCGTTGTAAATAGTTTCTTGGCTTACAGGAAACCATTTGGCTGGTCACTCAATGTAAAGCCACCTGTAAAGGAAAGATAAGGAATAATAAGTGAATTTCACAAAATCAGACTTTACCGATCTACCAGAAGACACGCCGACATGTAAAAAGACCCCCGCTGATACCAATAAATCAGTCCTGTATGAGACAGCCCTAGCATGTATTCAATATGGAAGGTGGGTGTTAGCGCCGAAGTGGTGACATGTGGAGGTGCATGGGCGTTGTAGGACTGCTGGGCCTTGGGAGCAGGCTGTGATGCCTATGCCCAGAGTCGGACACACACACACACACACACACACACACACACACACACAAAGAGCCGCGTGCGTGTGTGTTTGTGTGTGTGTGTGTGTGTGTGTGTGTGTGTGTGTGTGTGTGCTTGCTTGCCTGCTTTGGTGTCATTCTCTTGTTAAAACTCAGCATTACAGATAAAGCGATGATAATTCTGGCAAGTTAGAGTGGAGAGAGTATCGTTTGTAGTCCACGAGTTTCTCTCTCTCTCCTCAGAGTAGTTTCGATGGCTGTCGGATGGAGGGCAGTGGACGGGAAACAGGGAAATGAAAAGAGAGACATGATAACCGAGTGGAAGTGAGTCTGGTATGTGAAGGATGTAATACGAGCCTGGAAGGACGAGGTGGGAAGTGAGACGAAGGAAAAATGGTAGTGAGGTGGAAAGTGAGGAAAGTGGAAGGCTGGATGGCTGGAAGAAGCAAAGTAAGGAATGGGGGATGGTTAGCAGGGTGGATGGTTGAAGAGTTGGAAGGGAATGATGGTTGAATGTTTGAAAAGGATGAAGGAAAGAAGATGGATGGTTTGTAGCTTGGATGGTTGGCAGGATGGAAGGCTGGGGTGGGATGGTTAGATGGTATGAAGGTGACGAGTGAAAGGTCAGTTGGTTGGATATATGGATGGTTGGAAGATAAGACGATGGTGGGAAGGTGAACAAAAAAAAAAAAAAGGTGGAGGGCAAAGAGGTGGAAAGTGACGCTGAAGGTGTAATAGACGAACATACTGGAAGGGAAGAGACAGAGGCTGAGGATAAGAAAGAGGGGAGGGGAGGGGAGATGAGACTGGAAGAAGAGAGAGAGAGAGAGAGAGAGAGAGAGAGAGGCTGAGGAGCTGTGGTCAGCAGACATGATACATGAGGGAACGTGACATGGACAGTAAAAAAAAAATAAAATAAAAAAAAATGCATAAATAAAGTCGATAGAGAAAATGATTACTAAGTAGCTTTGCAAATTCCGTAACATGCCTTCCTAAGCGATTTATTCTATACAATTTAATATATTCCTATATGTTATTAATGCAAACTTTGTCATTATGTTGATACAATTAACATACAAAAGGATGTTAAAGTGTATTATGCAAAATAAATCCCTAAGGAAGAGGTGCTACGAAGTCTATGCGATTTACAGTACAGGCCAGAAGGTAAGGTTAAGAAGGAAGTGGAATAAGGTAGAATGAGGGACAGCTTTAAGGTAGAGTGAGAGATGAGGTAAGACAAGGGCAGCTGGCAGACGAAGGGAGATGAGGGGAAATGAAAGAACTGAGTAGGAGGAGATTGAAAAGTTGTGCTACGAGTGAAGGAGGAAAATTAAAGAGATTCACATGATAAGGTAAAGTGAGAGAGGAGGTGAAGCAGAGTGGGAGGTGAGATGAAGTGAGATAAGGTGTGAGGGGAGGTGACAGGTGAGGGAAAGTGACGAGAGAGGCAGGGAGGAACTGCCGACCAGATATTTGATGATGAGATATGGTGCGGGAAGAGGGGGCGAAGGTGACAGGGTGAAGGTGATAGAAGAGCAGTGATGGGAAGAAAGTGACAAGAGTGTGAAGGAAATCGAGTGAATGTGACAGAGGAGAGAAAAGAGACAAGGTGACAGGGAGGAGTCAGAAGGTGATGGTGATGGACATAAATTGAGATGGTGAAGGTGACAGAGAGAGGAATAACGACAAGCTTAAAATGGCACAGGGTTGTGAAAATAGGATGAAGGTGACAGAGGGGAGCAGAGACAAGGTGGTAAAAATACCACGAAAGTGACAGAAAGGATACGGTGAAGGTAACAGTTTCAAGGAGATAGGGTGAGGTCCACTGCCCGGTTATGCAAACGCCCCTCACTTCCCTCCCTATCCCCCGAAAGGAGGATGGTTAACGGTAGGAGAGAGACAACTTCAGCCTACAGTCCAATGGGCTCACTTCTAGACGCGCAAGAGGCTAGAATAACATCAACTACTACAACAACGAAAACAACAGAGTGGAATTCGTAGTTAAGAGCAGAGACAAAGGTGAGGGTGAATGGATGAATCTGTTAGGGTAGGAAAGTGACGAAGGCTGAAAATAAAGGAGTCAAATGAGACACAAAGATAAGGGCGACAAATGAGGAAAGTGATAGAAAGGAAGGATGAGAGTGTGAGAAAGACGCAACTTATAGAGGGAGGAACTGAAAAGGTAAGAGGTTATACGTGAAATAATAAGATGGTGAAAATGAAATATTATAAGAGTAAAAATGAAAGAAGACGAGAGTGAAGGATGAGGATAACAAATAAAGGTGAGACAGGAAGAGGGTGATAGTGACACAGGGTGAGGCTGAGAGATGAGAGAAGTTTGAAACAGTAAGAAGGTGAATATAAATATAAATGACGAGAAGGTGAGAAGATAATGATAGAGGCTTCATATGCGAGCAGTGTCAAACTCAAAAAAGACGCGAGAGATGAGAACAGGTGAGGATGAGAGGGTGGCTTTGTTAGGGTGTGAAAGTGGAAACAAAAAGAAACTGGCTAACCAAAAGGTTGTGTAACTCTTTTGGTTTATCATTTGAGAGATAGGAGTGACGGCAGAGGGTAAGGGGTAAACAGTGAATTTGGCCAAGTACCGAAGAGAAAAGTGGAAGAGAGTGAAATATAAGAGTGAGAAGGTGAAAATGAATGACCAAGAGAGTGATAGTGAAAGAGGACGGAGTTCAGAGACGATAATGAAAGATATACAGTATGAGGAGGCTAAATGAGAGTAACAGAGTGAAAGAGAAAACGAATGAGGATGAGACTAATAGGATGTAAAAATGAAAGAGTAAGAGGGAGAGAGACAGAGGCAGAGATGACAGTGATGGCATAGGGTGAGGGAGAGGTAGTGTATGTGTCCTTGTACAGAAGCGAAAAGAAGGGAGACTGAGAAATAAGAGTGTGAAGGTGAAAATGAAAGACAAAGAGGGTAAAAGACGAAGATGGCAGATAAGAGTGATGGCAGAGGGTGAGGGGGAAGCAGTGCACAAAGTCCTTGCCACACTAAGCCACACCTTCCAGGACGAGCCTCAAGTCTGTCAGCGTAAGAGGATTGGCTTTTCTGTCAATTACTTAGTGGAGGCCGTCATAGGCGACTGGCTCCAGATTTGTTTGCTGCTTTAACTGGAAATTGTTGAGCGCCTTTGATGGCTGGACGGTCCGCATAAAACACACACACACACATACACACACACACACACACACACACACACACACACACACACACACACACACACACAAACTACTTATTATATGGTAATATCAAAAACAAAAATTATATTGGTCCTCTTTCCCACGTGGGGATGGGTTGGGGTAGCATCGAGAGACAAGGAATAATGAAGATCGGAAGTGGGTGACCTACCAGCAACACATATTTCAAGTCCTTGTAACCCTGGCCCAGCATCACAAGCCTGGTCATCTGCATACAGTTGTCTTTGTAGATGCGCTGCACATACAGTACACTTGTCAGATGTAGTCAGTCCGTAGGTTATCAGATGTATGTATGAAAGATGCTAAAATCAAGTTACTAAGTTGCCTCGTACATATTTTACCAACCAACTCGATCCCCTGTCAGTTCATAGCATTCATAAAATTTATTTCGAGTGGGAGTTTAATCCGAACAAAAGCCTGCAAAACGGTTTTCGTTTACAAAGCTATTTTTATCAGGGATCACAAATAAAGTTGGTTAATTACCGCAGAATAAACAAAAGAGCATCAGCCGACGCAGTGGCTCTGACAAAACAGTCCCGGATTTTGTTGTTATAGATTTTATAACACTTCATCCTTACGATTTTATTTCTCAATATATCAGGTTCGTATCCTATAGTAGGACTCGCGCGCGCTCGCGGCCGTGGCGCGGCTCGCACCTGTGTACAGTGTTGCCACGTTTTCTATACCGTTATCTCTCTCTCTCTCTCTCTCTCTCTCTCTCTCTCCTGGCGGGAAATGTGAGCCACCCTGAGTACTTTTGATTCTTTTATAAGTTATTTATAATTGTGCTTTCATTTGTTAATTTGGTTTTGTTATATTTAGTAGTAGATGGAGTGTCAAAGTTACTGTCTGCTGAGAGGTTTGTTACGTTACTGATTCATACACCCCGACGTAGTGGTCCAGGGGGGAGGGGAAGTGTGAAGGGGGATTTGACCTGAGACACCCAGGAGGGATTAAGAAGGGAGGAGAGGGGAAGGGGGGGCTGGATTCACCTACCACGTGGTCAGTATTAGAAGAGAGAGAGAGAGAGAGAGAGAGAGAGAGAGAGAGAGAGAGAGAAATTACGTGTATAGATACATGTGCATCAATAGGAACAATGTATATCAGTGTGTGCAGTATGTACAAAGGAACAAATGAATACAAAGGCAGTGACAGACCTCTCTCTCTCTCTCTCCCCCCTCCCCCCTCTCTCTCTCTCTCTCTCTCTCTCTCTCTCTCCTGGCGGGAAATGTGAGCCACCCTGAGTACTTTTGATTCTTTTATAAGTTATTTATAATTGTGCTTTCATTTGTTAATTTGGTTTTGTTATATTTAGTGATGCCGACAATGCATTCAATGCATGCCTCTCTCTCTCTCTCCCTCTCCCTCTCTCTCTCTCTCTCTCTCTCTCTCTCTCTCTCTCTTGGGACATTGAATCTCCTCATTCTCCCTTGGGACATTTATTTTAGGCCAGATGGATGTGTAAGTATTGCCACTCACAAGAATTACATGAATTATTTCTTTTACTTTGGATATTGGCATATTTCTTCTTTTTTCAGGCTCATTATCTTATATCCATAACTGTGATATTATTACCCACCCTAAAACTACGCTAAAAACCAATAAAAGTGACTACAATATCTTTTAGCAACACTGTACAATATGTGTGCCATGTTTCTGTGTTACTGTATAAATATTTTATGCATAATAAGATTACTGTTGATTCATCCATCAAAATACACAAGTGTAAGTTTTATTCATCTGAATTTATCGAATTTGTGATGCCTTGTACATAAATAGCTTCCGTTTCACATCGCAAGTTGGGGAAACGTGGCACCATTGCCCACAGGTGCTGGCCACACCCCCGCCGCAAACAGGCGGGAATCCGACTATAGTGTAGGATGTTTACACAGACCATAGCCATATTAAAAAGATACAAATAATAACAATAGCAAATACTGAGGCATAAAAGGCAAGATTTAATAACATGACAAGCGGTGCTATAGCGCGGTCACACTAACCTGGCAAAGATCTCTAATCCCTTTCAGCTCGGATGGCGATCAGGTCAGACTGGAGGATCTAATAACCAAGGAGACTCATTCCTACCTCCTAACTTCTAACTAGGCCCATCGAATATCATCTAACCATGACAAGTCGTGGCAGTGGCTCAGTTCCCCCAGGTGAAAACACAACAACTCTATTTAGCTTTATGACCTCACAGGAAAACCGCTGTGAGTACTGGACCTTGATTTCACGATGCCTTGGACAGTTCAGAATCAAAGATATTCCACCCATATATAGATACTCTGTTTATGAAGATATGTAGCGCTAAGTGTGGATGCTTATACCAGTGGGGAGATGTTAGGATGCCGGGGCTGGAATAGTGAGTGGAGTGCGGCCTGTTTAACTGGGTCGAATTTGCTTAGCTTCTCCTTTTATCTGTTCTTTTTCTTGTTTTTTTTGACCGTACCTCAAACAGTAGGTGGGAAAAAGAGGTCTGGTTGATGATACAGCAGTTTCGGCTTGACTTACACCCTCTGCAGAGATGAGTGAAGGGGGGTCAAGTGGGGCCAAGACTGCCGTATCGTTAAAATAAACACTATCCATCTGCTTATAGCCAGACGCCTTAATCCCGGAAAGGGGTGGCCGCATGTGATTCGCCTCTATGTCTATCTGTTCTTCACCACCAGGCAGCCTTCTCGCAAACTTACACACCCATCATTCAAAGTCTGGATAGGATTTCTTTCACAATTGGCTGTATTTTCGTTGATGCATGATTCTTTGTGGCACATCTTCCTTGTCCATCTTAGTGCAAAGCGCAGAATAAATAGCTAAGGAAAAGGTGTTAGGAACCCCTGACACAACACGAAACACTACAACACTCGTCACATACACATCCTTCCATTTACCGGGTATTTTTGTAAATTATCTTTTGTCTTTTTTTCCCCCCTTCTGTGGTGGGTAAAGCATATCTCCGATGCCGAGGAAAAGGTGTTTTAATATCTCTTAAGCCAACGAGAAGACGATGCAACAAGACAAGTCTGTGCAGAGGGCAAACGCACGTCAGAAGATTTACTATTTTTTTCTACCATCTTTTCTGTCTCTTGTAAATCGATTATGTTTTCCTACAGTTACGAAAATGGCGACCTTAACGAAAATCCGAAATGCACCAACACGACTCGACTGGATGCTCACAGGCTTATTTTTTTTTTTTCCATCGGTTGTGGAGAAGGGCTTTATTTCCTCCCGAAAAATCAACAACTGAAGAAGAACTATTACAAAATAAAAGTGAACTGGAATACCTAATACATTACAAGACTGTGGTGTGGCGCTCTCTGTTAACGTATATGTTCTACGTTTTCTTTTCTGTTTTGTGGGACGGTGGCTTTTTTCAGAGTTATATTTTTCGTTTATTCCTGCTTGTTCCATCCTTCCATTCTGTCTGTTGTGGAGAGATGATTTGTTATCTAACGGGCAAACTACTTCATAAAGGTATTCCTGTATGAAATCTCGTACACCAAAGGGAATATGAAAGAGTGCCGGGAGCTCAGAAAGATCGCCCGCACTCGATTAATATGTATTTCATTTTTGAGTTTTGTTTACCGTTTGCTGTCTACTCTGTAAGTTTCTTCCCCTTCCTGTTACAAAATCCCCTATGCCAAGAAGAGTAGGAGACATCAATGTTAAGCCGTGGAAAATTCCGTCACAGTTGGATTTATTTTTTCATCTTCCTTTTCGTTCCTTTGTCTCTTTTCTGTCTGTCGTGGATATTATTTTGTCCTGCCTGGTTGTGCACACCTGAGCGGCCTCCGTCCAATCGCTGGCAGCCAATCACCAGGTAATCATTTCACACAAGTCTGTACCCGTGTAATTAATGAACCTCTGATTAAAGCAAAGCCAGCCAGTCAGGACGCTAAGTCTTGGAAAAACTCTGCCATTGGGAATCGGGAATTATTTTTTCGATTAATAAGCCGTGGCATGGAATGGATTCTGAATTTTAATTAGGATAAAATGAACAGTGAACCAATTGGATTAGCATGAAGAGTTCAAAATAGTTAGTGGGTGGGAGCGTTGCATTTTGTGCCTGCGATGGAGGGAAGAGGGGAATGGGAGGAATAGCAATGGGAGAGGGGAAGGGAGGAAAGGAAGGCAGAGAAAAGGGAATGGGAGAGGGAGAGGCCGAGGAGAGGGGAGGAAAAGGGAAAGGAGGGGTGGAAGCGCTGCATTTTGTATCTGTGATGTGGGAAAGAGGAAGAGGGGGTAAGGAAGGAGGGATGGGAGAGAGAGAGGAGGGGAAGGTGAAAGGAAAGGGAAGGCAAAAGGTAACAAGGAATGGGAGAAAATAGGGAGCTGGGAAGGAAAGGGAGAGGGGAAGGGAAGTGAAAGGACAAGGAGGGAGGGGGAGGGGGAGCAGGGAGAGAAAAATGAGAAAGGGGAAGTAATGGGAGAGGTAAGGGAAAAGGTGAGGAGAAAGGGAATATTGAGGGAGGGAAAGGAGAAGGGGAGGAGGAGAGATTGAGGAAGGAAAGGAAAGATTCAGGAGGTGGAAAGAGGGTGAGGGAAGGGTAACTGGGTAGCACCACAAGGCCTACCATGACGTTACTCATAGGCAACGAAGCCAACAAACCCCACACAGTTACTGACGATGGCATCCCGTATCAGGTGATGACTTCACTGATAAAACCAACGACCAATTCCCTGTCGTTACTAAGATTTCTTTCCGAGGACGGACAAAGATAGAGTGCAGAATCTTTATCCCCTGTTCTTCCTTCAAAAGAAATTATAGGAACATAAGCAGAATTATCTTTAGTTTGTTTAGTAATCTTGGTGTTGTATTGGGTACCATCTCAGGTCCTCCTGCTTCCCAAACCGGCATGACAGAGGTACAATAACATTTAAGTTATAATCTTGTTAGCGTCAGACGATGTTATTCAGAGCTACGGCTGCGACATCATGACCAAGGAGTTAACAGGAATCTGACTTAGCACTGTAAAGTTAGATTTAATTAACCTATCCAATTCCTGGTTAGATATTTCCCTAACCCCTTCATTACAGGAAGATGTGTAAGACAGCTTTCTATACTCAGCTACTGTGAATGTGGTAGAAACACTCACGACAGCCATACAGTCCAGCTGCCTCTGTCTTTGTAGGCTGCACTCCACAACATTATCGAAAATTGCATCGGTTCTTTCGGCTGTTGCGTTAAGCTGTCCTGACAACACAGCCACGCGTCCTATAATTTAGACATATGCTGACAAAAAGTTGGTTTATTTGCCGTCTCTGATTGAGCAACAGGGAACGAATTCTACATGTGTCAGAAATCAGTGTGCCGTGGTTGATTCCAAGGCCTAAACATTACTGACACACACTTGTTTAACGTCTTCAGCCCGAGTACGTCGTTTTACATTTATTCTTGATTTCTGAAAACGACTTTTATTCGACTTTAAATATATATCTACTTCTGAAGGGGTTAACAGAGGTTTCATCTAATTTTTCCATTTTCAAAGTTGAAATGAAGTGGGCCGGTTGTAGCAAAAGTAAAAGATAAAGAATGTTATCGGCCTGAAAGGCTTAATGATACACACAACATTAAGATGAGAACCGTCCACCAAGGTATAAGAAAATGATAATACACTCTACCCAAAGGTCTGCGGGACCTTGAAGAAATCTACCCTAACGTAACCTGACTCAGCCTATCCTGGTCTAACCCTACCAAAACTAACATAAGCAAACCAAACCTAACCCAGTCTAGACCATCCCAACAATAGCGTCCCGGTCATCACACATAAACCTAACTTAACGTGACCTAACTTAACATACCCTAACCTAACTATAGAGTCACCCAACCTAACCTAACTTAACTATGGAGTCTCTATCACCCCAGACAATCTCTGGGCTTAGGCGTGTGTGGAAATAGAACGGGAAAATAGGGTCCTCTTAACTTGAGACTGCCAGCGATGCGTGTGGTGGTGGAAGCATAATGGATGGAATTACGACCTGGACGCACTGCACGCTGACACCACCACCACCACCACCACCACAATGCCGTATTACCACCAGCACAAGCACCACAACCACCACACTGCCATACTACCACTCAACCTCCAACCACACAGCCACCACGCTACCAACACCAGGCATGCTATGGTGATAATTGTGTGGTGAAAATGGTGATAAAATGGCTGTGCTGTGCTGCTGATACTGTTATGGCATGGTGCTGAAAATGGTAGTGATATGGTGGTGCTATGGTAGTGATATGGTAGGAATATGGTAATGCTATGGTAATATGGTAGTGCTATGGCTGTGATATGGTAGCACTATGGTGGTCTATCTATCTATCTATCTATCGCCAGAAGCCTCAATCCCGTTTGGGGTGGCCACAAACAAATCGCCTCCACGTCGTCCTGTCCCCCGCCATT
This sequence comes from Coenobita brevimanus, assembly GCF_032717465.1. Taxonomy (NCBI): domain Eukaryota; kingdom Metazoa; phylum Arthropoda; class Malacostraca; order Decapoda; family Coenobitidae; genus Coenobita; species Coenobita brevimanus. The sequence goes on along the minus strand of NC_136965.1, from coordinate 18,368,901 downwards.
TCAGTGCCCTGCTCCCAACTCACACCCCCCTCTCTCATATACCTCTCCACCCCATCCCTCCATCTCATCCTCGGCCTCCCCCTCCCTCTTCCCCCCTCCACCTCACTCACATACACTCTCTTCGTCAGTCTTTCACCCTCCATCCTCTCCACATGGCCAAACCACGTCAGTGTGTTCCTCATAACACTTCCTATCACATCCACATCCACACCACAACGCTCCTTTATATCCTCATTCGTCAGCCTGTTTCTCCATGTGACTCCACAGGCTCCTCTTAAATAACTATGGTGGTGCTGTGGTAATAAGGTAGTGTTATGGTAGTGGTACGGTAGTGATACGATAATGCTGTGGTAGTGATACTGTGGTGATATAGTCGTATTATGGTGATGGTATGGCAGGACTAGGATGGTAGTGCTATGGTGATGGTATGGCAGGACTAGGATGGTTACAATGGTAGTGCTATGGTGATGGTATGGCAGGACTACGATGGTTACTATGGTAGTGCTATGGTGATGGTATGGCAGGACTAGGATGGTAGTGCTATGGTGATGGTATGGCAGGACTACGATGGTTACTATGGTAGTGCTATGGTGATGGTATGGCAGGACTAGGATGGTAGTGCTATGGTGATGGTATGGCAGGACTAGGATGGTTCCAATGGCCTAAATATCCCTCAGTAAACACACACACAGGATCCTGCCGACCCCCTCCCATCCACTCATGGAAAACGCTATCGAGGTTGCAATATCCAGGCATTAAAAACAAACCTGGAGTCATCTTGTAATAAAAACATGATAATTGACTTGTCACCTGTACCTGAACACTGCATAGCAAACGTTAACCCATCCCAAATGTTTACAATGACGCAATATCCTGATGTCCGCTGTACGGAGTTTGCTTTCTATCCAATACTATCATTGTATTCTCTCTCTCTCTCTCTCTCTCTCTCTCTCTCTCTCTCTCTCTCTCTCTCTCTCTCTCTCTCTCTCGTCGTATACGCCTTGGTTTATGATAGTGCTGGTTTGTGGCGGCTCCTCCTCTCGTTCTTGTCCCTAAATCTCTCCCTCCTCTCTTTCTTCCTCCAGTCTCTCTCCTCCTCCTCCTCCTCCTCCCCACTCTTTTCATTCTTCTCCCTCCTCTTTTCTTTTACTCTCTGTGCCAACTTCTGATCTGTTTTTTCCTCCTTTTTCTTTTAATCTTCTTACCTATTCTGGTCACATCTTTCTCTGTCCACTTTTTTTTTTTACACATTGGTTTAACATTTCTTCAGTATATTCCCCTTATAAACGCAACTTGTGTATATAACGCAGATCTTTAAAAAAAAAAATAAACAAAAATCTACATGCAGATGGCTGGGCTTGTCAGATGGAGCCAGGATTCCGGAGGCTTGAATGATGTGTAAATGAATGTGTGGCCCTTTTCACTAGGCATGGTATCCACACTTTCCCAAATTTTTACTTATTTTCATTGTTTCTGGAGCCAAGTTAAGCCTACCCTAAAATCGGAAGATTAAATAAAAAAAAAAAAAAAAGAAAGAAAGAAAGAGGAGCAGGCGAAGCAGAAAGATGATGATGATGATGGTAATGTTGATGACTTTCCGAACTCACGCTCCTCCCCCCCCCCTCTCTCTCTCTCTCTCTCTCTCTCTCTCTCTCTCAGTGTAGGCATCATACACTGGAAGACACATTCCTGGTGTCACTATACAGGTATGCCTCTCTTCATAAAAGTGAAAGCAGTAGTAACTAAGGGGGCACTCAGTGGAGCGCATCTCTCCGACAAGGGCAACGCAATTTCCAAACCACTCTTCATAACAGGTTTGGTTTTCTCACCACTGATTAGGGTTTCGCAAAAAGTGTTTTCCGGATCCAGAATCTGTAATACGATCCGGATGGGTGCCAAAAGCTAATAGATTGTTCCCTGGGACATGGCTTATCTACCCACCGAATTTGGTCAAATCGCTCTTTTAGTTTTTGAGTAATCCTGCAAACAGACAAACAAACTAATAAACATCAGTCCCAAACGTTAATCGATTGTTCCCTGGGACATGAGCTATTTACCCACCAACTGTGGTCCAAATGTCCCTACTTTGTCTGTAATCCTGCTAAGACAGACACAAACAAACAAACAAACAAACAGGGGTGAAAACATACTTCCCTTGACCGAGAGAATGACTATAGATGAATTTGTAATATTTGAGATATACTACAACCAACTGGATGCTAATAATATCTAGACACAACAAGGAAATACGACGCACCTGAACAGTTAAGATCATTTTGCATTATCATCACTTCAGCATCAAGTACATTTCAGCTGTATACACTTCAGGATATCAGTTTGGCTTATCACGTAAATTATTTCAGTTAGTAGTCAAGATAGATTTTTTTCCTGTTAAACATGATATTGATAAATAATGGTGTACAATGCTGCTTGGTTGTATTGTTTATAGTGCAGTGGCGATAATTTGTTCGGGTAAATTAACTAAATGACTACCTGGTTATTTACTTAGCATATACCGCACTTCATTTACAGAGGCAGGTGGTTGATTGCTGGGTTGTTTATTTCAAGGCCGAAACACCTGTAATATTTTCTTCCAGTTCATGTCAGGAGTTTGTTTTCAGGTGAGTCATAGGAACCATGGTCAATTAAATGGGGTGATTAATATATACCTGACAAATACAGGTCATATGGAAGACAGGTAATTATATACTTGGTTATCTATGCAATATTAACCCCTTCAACCCCATGACGTCAATTATATCTTCTTTGCCAACTCCTGACGATTTTATTCATTTTTTGCCAACTCCTGACGATTTTATTCACCACAGGATAAAACTTTCACCCTTGGCTTCCATTACCTTCAATAACCTTAATTAAATCCTTCAATAACTTTTAAAAATACCTTCAGTAACTTTAATTAATACTTCAGTAACTTTAAAGATTCAGGATCTCAATAATCTGAATGAAATCGTCTCGTGCGAACTAAAATAAAATATTAAAAAAGTCCTTGGACTGAAGGGGTTAAAAATGAGGTGCATATGCAAATTATTTTTCTTTTTCTTTTCAGACACGAGCCAGCTTACATCAGGTGAGAGTTTGATCACAGATGACATTATCAGATTTAGTACAAAACAACTACGAGGTATGACAGTCAATTCTAGCGTGTTTCTGCCACAAATAGCGTATACCACTGAAGGAAGTGAGGAAACGGGTTGAAATTTATCACGTGGCATGATTAGTCATAAATTCTGAAAAAAATAATAATAATAATTTTTTAGGAGATTTTACCACTCAGATGATTACAGAAAAAAAAAAAAAAAGACATAACGAGAGGTGTCAGATTTGTGTATGATATTTTGACTACTGTTTGATCGGCATGGTGGTGGATGGAAGACTGGTGCTGAGTTGTGTGATGTAGCAATGATGGGCAACAGCAAAAAGAAAACAAGAGGGAAGGGAAGGGAAGGCGAGGGACAGGAAAGGGAAGGGAAGTCAAGAGAAGCAGCGGGTTCTTACGATGAGGACTGAGCCTAGCAGGGTAACAAGGAATTTCATCGCTCTAGATAATAATGTAATGATTTCCATTGTCACTCAGGATACAAGCCAGACTGTTATATCTTTGCTGTGTTCAGTATAGTGTTTTGTCTGTGTCGTGGTCAGTATATGTGGTGTTCTGTGCTTAGTTTGTTAGCTTAGTAGGTTTGCCAGCACCAATTTCTTGGATATTTGCTTTGTATGTAACGCGTTCATGTTCCGACGCTTCCTGTGTGTGTGTGTGTGTGTGTGTGTGTGTGTGTGTGTGTGTGTGTGTGTGTGTGTGTGTGTGTGTGTGTGCCGCTAATACAAGAAGGTACAGACAAGGCGCTATAGACCCATCCTGAACCCACGACCAATTATGTTCAGTAATGTGTGTCATTTAACGCTCGTACACGTATTGTGTTCTGTACAGTGATGCTTTGTTCAGTGCGTCACACGGTGTCACACACACTCAACACGCACCACGACATACGGCACAGTGTCACACGGTGTCACACACACACACACACACACACACACACACACACACACACACACACACACACACACACACACACACACTACACGCACCACTACGTACGGCACAGTGTCACACGGTGTCACACACTCAGCACACCACTACATACGGCACAGTGTCACACGGTGCCACACACACTCAGCACACACCACTGGGCCTCGAAGCTGTGTTTACTACCTGCCATAATGGTCATGGCGGCCGGCTGTAATGGCCGCCAAGAATAAAACTCTCCAATATCTAAATGCAATGGCAGGCTGATGGCGCATTGTACAATATTTACATATTATTGTATTACATTTTCATACATTAAAATGCAAACGCTAATACAGCCGCCGGCCCTTAAAAAATTCCAACAAAATACGCGACAAATATTTCCACTCCTCTGGGGGTCATAATCTCGAATCAGAACCCAACCAGTAGAATAAATAAATTAAATGTTTACAAATAAATAAGTAAAGCAAATACACCAAGAATCCCCGCAACAAAGACAACACAAAATGTATAAATTAACCAGTACTTTAAGGTATTCACGCGACACACCTGGTCAACTGTGGAACTGACCTCATCAAACTCTCTTTCCCTCCGCCAATGACCTCCTGTCTATTAAACGCAATGTGTTCAGGCATCTCGAAAAGAATGAATTTTTCTTTTTCTTTTTTTTTATTATATTTTCAGGGCAGAACAATTTACTACAGATTTTCAGTCTATCATTGTTGATTTTTGTATTGAAAAAGGAACAGACGCTTCAAAAACAAAAAAGCACAACCAAGAATCAAACCCAATACAAAAACAGTGGTGAAAAACAAGAGAAATCCAGCAAGCAGGAGGCGCATTTTCTATCACTCGACTGTTTCTAATGTAGGCAATAAACGTATATGAAAAAAAGTGAAATGAATCAAATTCCAACAAACCCAAATATTACAGGGGCACTCAGTGGAGCGCATCTCTCCGACAAGGGCAACGTAATTCCAAACCACTCTTCATAACGCGTTAGGTTTTCTCATCACTGATTAGGGTTTAGCAAAAAGTGTTTTCCGGATCCAGAATCCGTAATTCGACCCGAATCAGTCCCAAAAGCTAATCAATTGTTCCCTGGGACATGGGCTATCTACCCACCAAATTTGGTCCAGATCTCTCCTTCAGTTTTTGAGTAATCCTGGTAATGGACAAATAAACAAACAAACAAACAGGGGGAAAAACATACTCTCTTTGTCGAGAAGAACAAGGCGAAACAAAATACAAAAGCAACAAGGACAAATTAGTGGTGAAAATCAGTCAAGAGTCACTCTGGCCATCACCGCTGTAGCTAATCTTGCCCTAATCCAGTCCTTCAGCGTTGGTAGTTCCCAAAACAAGTAAGCCTCGCTTCTCTTCATCCCAAACTCCGCTATTTAGTTCAGTGCTTGTCACAGCCCCAGCGTGACTGACAGACTGGATGACTGACTGACTGGCTGGCTGGCTGACTTACTGACTGGCTAGTTGACTGACTGGCTGATTCTATGGCTGACACACCCACTGACTGGCTGACTATCTGCTGCAGGGAAATAGGTGTGGGAAGAGGTCCCTTGACGCACATACACACGAAGCAAGAGCTATAGGATAGAAGACCTCGCAGTATCTCTTCCTAAGCGATTTATTTGCCTACTAACGTGCATCAGTATTCCCCTTATGTTATTAATATCGTTCTATTATCGACAAAGTTTGCATTAATTACAAGAGAATATTGAGGGGCAAGGTGCAAAATAACTCGCTAAGGAAGAGGTGGTACGAAGCCTCTTACGACACTTTGAATACGTCAGGTGCTTCAGGTAAGATGTCCATGAAGCCTTACAAGACGGCTGTGTCTGGCTAATGAGTGGCTAACCGTCCTCAAAGGGCGAAGCCTCAAGGAACGCAGAAAAAAAAAAACTAACATGTCTGAAAAACAGCCAGAGGAAACAGTAATAAGAATGGAAAAACTAAGCAAGAGGAAACCAACAAGAATCGAAACGGAAGAACCAGCTAAAAATTTCGAAAAGCTAACAGGAAAAAAGCATTTGAAAACTAATATACGGATGTTGATGTGTACGACGGAGGAAAGAGGCCAGAAGACCAGATGGAGGAAGACCAAAAGAAAACAAGACGGAGGTAAAAGACCAGAGGAAGAAGACCAAACGAACACCAGACGGAGGAAGAAGACCAAAAGAAGACCAGAAGGAGGAAGAAGACCAAAAGAAGGCCAGACGGAGGACGAAGACCAAAAGGTATGAGGAGAAAAACTTACGAAAACCTGGGCACAGAAGTACAACAGATGTGTAAGGATGAGAAGGAAGACCAGATTCATGTGTGTTAGGACTGGTGTCGAACAGAAACGAGAATTAGCACAAGGAAATTCAAAGATTTTGCACAACTTGCGAGAAATAATTAAAGATAGTCCCAACTCATTTTAGAATACCGAATGTTAAAACGAAATATTGGAGAAAGAAAAGAAAAACCTGAGAGACAACTAAAAACAAACGAGAAATTAACAAGAAAAACTTCCTACTAATGTGAATGAATATAAAAATAATGTTATGACGCAACTTGCACAAGAAAGCACGAAACTGCACGCATCAGTTAAAATAAATAACAAACTGCACGACAGCATAAATATCCTCAGTAGGTTACAAATATTCAAGTAAATAAAATAGGATGCATTAAAAAAAAACGGCACAGTACAGGGACATAACGTTACAAAGGTTTTACAGAACACAAATTCGTACACGCTATCACCATGACGAAAAAAAACTACAGGTGAAACGACCCTTACTGAGCTTAACGTGGCATGTCCGTACACACACACCACAGGCATCACAGCTGCTGCCAACGCTGTACGCTCAGAGAACAGCGGGGTTGGCATAGCTGGAAATTTAGGTGTTGGTAGTGGTCGTGTGGTTGGCAGTGTCAGCGGAGGCGTTAGACTATACGTGAAGGCTTGTGTGTGGTTAAGGAATAAGTAATACTTTTGTTCCTGGCTGGACAATGTAACACTGAGGAGATTATGTAGGCAGTTAAGATAATCGTGGTGGGTGTGTAAAGGGGGAAGATAGTGTTGTGATGGGATCTATTCTTAGTTAAGGTCTTTGTGATCGTTGTGTTTGATGGCAGACAATGTTAGGGTTGGTTCTGTGTTTATTTAAGGTATATATTCGTGATGACTGTAGCTTGGGGTGTACTGTGTTCAGGGTGGCTATGTTTTTACCTTCAGTGTTTGTGATGGCTGTGTTTAGCTTACCGAAGTTAGGGTTGGGTTATGTGCGATTTACTGTCTAAATTGCATATATATGTAGTGATGGAGCTGAGAGTTGGGTGCATGTGTGGTGATATCCGAGGTGCAAATTTATGTGGAGATGAAGGTGTTAAAATTAATGTAATGGTGTTGGGTATGTGTGATTGGTTACATCTGTGATGCAAATAAATGTGGTGATGGAGGCTCTTTGGTTGGTTACATCAGAGTTAGATATACCCAGTGACACATTGTTACTCGGTTAAGGTGAGATTTATTAGTCTTATCAGAACGGTGAAGGCTTTTTACATTATCCCGGCTACTGTCAGAAGATTTTATCCAGCACTGGTGGGTCAGCGTGCACTTAGAAGTTGAGTCCACAAAGACTCATCTCATATACGAATCACACACGCATAAGCACTTCATACACTTCTGCACATTTGTTATGAAATTTTTTTGTATGTTGCCTGGCACACGGTCAGCAAATATTGGCGTCCGAAACTTCCGCTTTTAATTCAACGCTTAAATTCGGCGTAAATAGCACTAAGTGCGTCGTAACTCCGGCGGGGGAAGGGCGGGGACGGGGGAAGAGGGGAGGTGGGGGACGGGACAATTCTGTGTCCCCTGACTTAATTTTAAACGTCCTCTAACCATTTCAGTATGAGTACGTCGCTGGGGTGGGTAATATCGTCTGGCTTTATCCTGAATTAAATACTTCAGTGTCCCCATAGCAAGGCCTGATGAACGTAATGTTTGAACAACTTAACTGCGGCTATCCTTTTTTTTTTTTTTCCCCTCTAAATAAGGGCTTCTCTCAGCTGGATGTAATACTATGTTTCCAGCCTGAATGAAAATATATACTCCCAGATCAAAAGGGCTAACATTTACTTTTTTGAAATTAATGCATGAATGTCACTTGGATAAAATACCGAGGCTTTGGCGTGAACGCAATAGTACAGTAAGTGTACTGGCAACATCAGGGTAATACTACGGTCTGGCTACATCCTATCCCTTTACCCTGCCTCTCATTCTCCCACAATCCTTATTCCCCCACTACACTATCCTCCTTCCGCCACTCTGCAGAAAACGCGACCATCAGAGGGTTAATTGAAAAAGACATCAAGGTAAAGAAAGTTAAATATTGTGATTGTTGCCAGAATTACACGAAACAGACGTCATGGTAGTGAGAGAGGTCAATCAGGCCCTCCTTAACTGCAACTCCACACACGAACCTAACTCGGGTCTGGTGGATGGGGTGGGCCGTGTTTTAATCTGATAAAAGGAGACTTGAACTAAGCGATGATGCCCACCCACACGGCTGCACATCGCCAAGACACACAGCTAAATCCAGTAAGTCAAGACACCACACTTAATATACCTGGCCTTACCTTTTATCTGGCCATTACCTTCCTTTAGTATTTCCTGGTTTTATCGTTCTCTACTTTTTTTCTCTCTTTTATTTACTACTTTTTTCATCTTTTCCACCCAATTTGCTTATTCCATTCCTCTCTATCGACGGGGGATACGACTGAGTAGATTCATCGCCCAAAAAGTATGTCAAAGAAGAGATCTGGGAAAAAATTATATATATTCTTTCCTCTCCTTTACTTTTTCATTTTTTATTTTTTCCAGCATTCCTTTTATTCCTCTTTCTGTTCTTTACATTTGTTGTCTCTACAGGCTACAGTGTAAGGAAATCATCCAAGTTACCTCTCACAAGGTTTAGAGTAAGCTGCTACTTTTTATTCAAGATTTGCAATTTTGGTTTATTTATTCATTTTTTTTTTTCTGTTTTAATTGATGAGTGTTAGTTTTCTGCTGCCTTATTTGTCAATTCCTCTGAATTCTTTTCCACAAGAGACACGACTCAGACGAGCTATTCAAGACAAGGATATACTCGTACGTTAAGTCGTCAGTTCTCACGGTTTGCATTACAATCTTTTCTTTTATAACTTTTCTGTTCTCTCTAGTTTCCTGGTTTTACTTTGCCCCTCTCTCTCTCTCTCTCTCTCTCTCTCATACTTTTTTCCACCTTTCTCTATCCACGCTGGACACAGCTCAGCTAGGAAAGGAGACAGGAACTAGACATGTGCTACTTTAAGTTTTCATGGCTTACACTCTCCATCTGCCTGTTCTTTCTTAGTCTTTAGCTTTTTTTTCTTGCTTTCTCCACTCCTGATCTTTTCACTCTTCCCATCACCTAACCTTGTTCCCTTTCCTTCTGCTGTGTTCCACCTTCTCAATTACCATTTTTTTTCCTTACTTTCTTTCCTCTCCATGGGCTATCTTCCCTATTACTGTTACTCCCCTGTTTAGTTTCAATCTTTCCCCTCTCTTTTAGATTATGTTCTTCTCATTTCATTTTCTCTCCTTCTTGCTGCGGCTCTCCCACCCTTAGGTGTGTGTGTGTGTGTGTGTGTGTGTGTGTGTGTGTGTGTGTGTGTGTGTGTGTGTGTGTGTGTGTGTGTGTGTGTGTGTGTGTGTGTGTGTGTGTGTGTGTGTGTGTGTGTGTGTGTGTGTGTGTGTGTGTGTGTGTGTGTGTGTGTGTGTGTGTGTGTGTGTGTGTGTGTGTGTGTGTGTGTGTGTGTGTGTGTGTGTGTGTGTGTGTGTGTGTGTGTGTGTGTGTGTGTGTGTGTGTGTGTGTGTGTGTGTGTGTGTGTGTTTTTTCGTGTTTTCTTGCTTCTTCCATCTCTGTTCATCCACTTCCCTCGTTATTCTCATTTTATCATAAACGTAATTTTATACCTATAGGTTTAATAGGCTTTCTCGTACATCCTTCTTACCTGTTAGCTTCAGCATTTGATAGACTAATATTGTCTTCCACGATAATTATGTAAACTTTCTCAGTATTAAAGAGATAACAGCAACATATACGAAAACACTGTAGCGTAATACGTAAAATTTATCACTAAGGAAGAGGTGCTTGAAGACATCCTTAGCTGACAAGAATAAGGCGTTCATTCCGTCGTAATCCATCCTTTCATCCCCACTTCCATTTTTTTTTTTTTTTCAATCCCGTTCACCTTACCATTGTAATCCCTTCCTCTTTTCTCCTAGGTCTCTCGTTCTCTCTCCTTCCTTCTTCTTACCCCTCACCCTGGCATACACCTTGCTTCTCTCTCTCTCTCTCTTCCTTTCTTTCTTATGTGACTCTCCCTCACTGCTTCCTTTTGCCTCTCTTTTCTCCAACTCTGTCTCCAACTTTTTAACTCTATTCCTTCTTTCTTCCTCATATTTCTCTCTTCCTCCTTTCTTCCTGTAGCTTCTCTCCCCCACCCTCGCTCCCTCCCTCTCTATTCCTTCTTATCCCCACTCTCCTTCCTCCTAATCCCTCCCCTTCCCCGTCTCTCTCTCAATCCCTTATATACCTCCCCCCTCCCTCCCACCTCTCTCCTTTACGGCTCTGAGGCTGCAGTTTCCCCGATTACGAAAATTGGGCCAAGTTTCGCGACTCCAGTTTTTCTCTGTTGCCTTGACGTAACCTTCACGTGTGGGCATCATCCAAGAAACATCCCGGGCGGGTTTGAGGAGGCAGCTGAGACGCGGATGTTTATGTTGTTGTTGTTGTGGCACGGCAGCCGCGGGAGTATCTTTGGCCGTTCCTCGCAGCTCTTGCCTGTGTGTGTACTCATGGCCTTAATGCTGATTTACCTTCCTATTTGCCCGCTGACGATGCCAATGCTGATGCTGCCTGGTTTTACACTTTCTCCTCCTCCTTTCGTCTTTCACTCTTCCTCCTCTAACTTCTAGTATCGTTCCTATTCTTCTTCTTCCTTCCTCCTGGTAATTTTTCTCTTCTTCCTCTTCCTACTAGTACCGTTCTTCTTGTTCTTCCTTCCTACTTGTATCTTTCCTCTTATTCCTTTCCGTTTTCCTTTTCTTCAAATTCTTTCCTTTTCTTTCTCGTATCTTTGCTTCCTCTTGTTTTCTTTTCCCTATCTTTTCCCTCGTATTACTGCTCCTTCGACATTTTTCTTCTTTTCTCTTCCATTCCCTCTTCCTCTTCTCTCTTCATATTTTCTTCCTCTTTTTCTTTCTCTTACTGTTCCTCACACCGTCCTCTTCCCCCTCCTCCTCCTCATTTTTGTTTTTTCTCCTCAAACTGAGGAGATTGAGGTGGTTTGGACATGTGGAGAGGATGAAGGATGATAATTGGGTTCAGTTAGTGAGAAGCGTTAATACTGGGGGAGGGGTTGCGAGGGGTAGACAGAGAAAGACATGGGACGAGGTCATTAAGTGTGACCTCAGAGTAAAGAGACTGAACAGGGAGGCTGCCAGAGATCGAGCAGCATGGAGAGCCGCCATTAGGTGACCAAGGCCGACGCATGCAAGAATGTTGGAGTCTTCAAAAAAGAAACAGAATGAAACGAAACTCTTCAGATTATGCAACCTGCACTTCCTCGTCCTTTATCTCTTCCTCCCCCAGTCATTTCCTCCTCCTCTTGGTTGATTCCGTTTAGCATCCTCCTTTCCTTCCCCCCTCCCCCTCTCTCTCCCGCTTTTATTCGTTCACTCAACCATAACGGTTTTTACTGATCATTCCATCTCACGCTCCCCTCTCCCGTCTATGTTCGGTCTGTTCTTCATATTGCTTTTTAATACCGCTCGTGTCGTTCCTCTCTCCACCACTTCCTTAACAGCTTTAGCGCCATGACGTACTTTCTGTTATATTCTTGCTGCCACCAGACGATTTTGCTCGTCTTAGAGGAGGCTTTTTGAATTAGGAAGGTTAGGTCCACCCTTCATTAACCTCTTCATTACAAGAAACTGGTTGTAGTTGTGGCCACCATCACACACTCACTTGATGTAATGCTGCCTACTTCGTTCTTCGCCATTATTATTCTTTTCCTGTGTATGCCCTCCTTTTCCAATATTTCTCTGTCCACTTCAGGTGGTTCAACAGAATCTGCAACTCTACACCGAGTGAAAAAGTTAAAGATTTCTTGTAACTCAGGAAACTATTTACAACGTTGGGTGGTAATCATATTACCAAATAAAGGGGTGATGTGGAGTCTACTGTGGTGCTTCAGTTGACTGAGCTGAGAGACGCAAATGCGGCATCCATCCGGCAACCAAACTTCTATGTTCTTCCACGCGCCTAGATGTGGCGAGGCGCTGTCTACCTCAAGGAACATTGGTTTACTCCACGATACCGCCCTACAGGGATGGATGACTGCCTGCAGTTCATGGGTCTGCTCAGCCAGACAGACAGGGGTCACTCAACAACAACAACAACAACAAACCTTCCTTATCGTATTGTGGCAGTATGATTTAGGCAAAAAAAAAAAAAAAAAAAAAGTAATCGGCCTGTAAAGCATTCATTTTCTTCTTGTAGTTTTTAAGGTAATCGAGTCTTGGATTTTGGAGGAACTGTTTTTGGTCTGCATGCGAGGCGCGAACGCTTGACTCAAGTTTTACCGGCCGTCACGATGGTCACACTGTCATTATTTTGACTACGCACTACGGTATGGAGGAGGGGAGAGGGAGGGGGAAGCAGAGGATCAGATGGGGGAGATGGAGTGGAGAGGAATATGAGACAGGGGAATGTGAGCCGGGAGCAGGGCAATGATGTGGCTGGGGACAGGGTTACTTGGAGGCAATTTGTTTGTGGTCACCCCTTACGGGATTGAGGTGTCTGGCAATAGATGGATAGACAGAATACGATATGGTATAAGTTTATCATAGTCTTGCTGCCTTCAGACAATCTTATTAATCTTAACTGAATTCCCTATCCATAAACGAATGAATCCAGACAGCACTGACCATAGCAGTCTGTTCAGGTTTCCGGAGATAAAACCGCTACTTGTGGCTATACACGAGGTACCTTAATGTCAACCTCTTTATCAATCAAGAGGTGGAGACGAGAAACCACCCTGGTCATTGAGAAATTAAAATAAGCAGAAAAACTCATGTCGTCCTCCTAGTGATGCAAGAATTATGTTTTTCCGGCATGATGAGCTGTATGTTGAACATATGCACGTGTGCACAACGACACGCACACGCGTTGCAAATGACTCAACACTAGAAACAGGATTCTTTTATTATTTTTTTTTTAACTTCCTCGGAAGATTTCATTCATATGCTGATGAGGATGAGGATGAGGATGAGGATGAGGATGAGGCTTCTAATTATGATTATATGATTGCTGATGCTGATGTTGATGGTTATGACTGATGACGATGATGATGGTGATGATGATGATGATGAATAAGAAAAATAATAATAGGGTAATAATAATAATAATAATAATAATAACAATAACAGAGAAAGAACAGAGGAATTAGTTGGAGAAGAACAGGGAGGCTTTAGGAAGGGAAGAGGTTGTGTAGATCAGATATTCATTCTTAGATTTTTAGTGGAAAAGTTTCTAGAGAAGGGAAAGAAGTTGTATGCGGCATTCATGGATTTGGAGAAAGCATATGATAGGGTGGATGGACAAGGATTGTGGAAAGTATTAAGAATATATGGAGTAGATGGAAAATTGTTGAATGCTGTGAAGAGTATGTATGATGGTGTAAAAGGCTGCAGTGAGTGTGGTTGGTGAACTGAGTGAATTTTTCTCTTTGAAGGTTGGGTTGAAACAGGGATGTGTCATGTCTCCATGGTTGTTCAATCTGTACATGGATGGGGTAATAAAAGAGGTACAAGGTAGGGTAGTGGATGTTGGAGTGGCCCTGGTGAGAGAGGGTAGTGTTTGGAAACTCCCTGTACTGTTGTTTGCAGATGATACTGTGTTGTTGAAAGAAGACGAAGGAGAGCTGCAAGGCTTGGTGGATGAGTTTGGGAAAGTGTGTAAGAAACGGAATCTAAAGGTGCACGTAGGGAAGAGTAAAGTGATGGTCTTTGAGAGAGATGAAGTCAGTGAATGTGCAGCGAGGTTGGATGGTGAGGAATTGGAAAATGTGAGTACGTTTAAGTACTTGGGTAGTGTGATGAGTAAGGATGGAGGTTTGGAGGGTGAAGTGCTTGAAAGGGTACAGCAGGGAAGAAAGGTTGCTGGTTCCTTGAAAACAGTGATAAGAAGCAGGGAAGTGAGCATGGAAGTGAAAAAGTTACTACATGACAGTATTGTGATACCAACTCTAACGTATGGAAGTGAAGCTTGGACGTTGTTGGAAGGACACAAGTCAAGAGTGAGAGCAGTGGAAATGAGTTATTTAAGAGGAGCCTGTGGAGTCACATGGAGAGACAGGCTGACAAATGAGGATATAAAGGAGCGTTATGGTGTGGATGTGGATGTGACAGGAAGCGTTAGGAGGAATACACTGAGGTGGTTTGGCCATGTGGAGAGGATGGAGGGTGAAAGACTGACGAAGAGAGTGTATGTGAGGTGGAGGGGGAAGAGGGAGGGGGAAGAGGGAGGGGGAGGCCGAGGATGAGATGGAGGAATTGGGTGGAGAGGTGTATGAGATAGGGGGGTGTGGGTTGGGAGCGGGGCAGTGAAATGGCGGGGGACAGGGCGACGTGGAGGCGATTTGTTTGTGGCCACCCCGAACGGGATTGAGGCGTCTGGCAATAGATAATAATAATAATAATAATAATAATAATAATAATAACAATAATAATAATAATAATAATAATAATAAATAAATAAATAACAATGACGACGACGATATGGAGGCGGAGGAGGAGGAGGAGGAGGAGGAGGAGGAGGAGGAGGAGGAGGAGGTGGAGGTGGAGGAGGAGGAAACAAGAACATGAACAAGAAGAAGAAGAAGGACTGTCACCAGGAACCAGTCCCAAAGCAGGTGTGTTGTCCCATCACCATTCCATCACACGCCCCACCACAGCACCTGTTTTCACGCTCGCCTGAACACGTTTTTATATCCACCTGTGTGTCTGTTTGTTATCCCCTCGAGCACAAGTTTTCATACGAGCCTGTAAAAAAATTCAGAATCATCTCCGTGATTAACCTGCCATCCCGACCTACGATATGGCCTGAACTTTCCGCCAGGTGTGAAATATTCAGATGAGAGTTGGATCACAGGTCTTCCAGAACAGGATGGTCAGCGTGAATACAAATGAGAGCTGGGCTATATTACAAACATGTGTGTCGGTCCATATGTATCTGTATGAGGCATGTAGCTGTATCGGCCATATTGGGTCCACTGCACGACAGAACCTTCTTCTTGAGAGAGAGTGATAGTCAATATGAACCCTTCCCCATGCTGGTGAACTACAAAGAAGCAAGAGGTACAGTTACCTCCACTTCTAACGAGTACAGCGGGTGGTGTGTTTGGTGAAATGTGGCACCACTGTGTTTGTTTGCATCGTAGTAATAGTACGTGAATGGGCAGACCCGGCAGAGCTTCCCCTCCACTACAGTATCTAGTACCCACAGAAACAATGTTCTATCAAGTCATACTCTGTCTGCAAATCCAAGTGTTTGCCACGTATGTATAGCTGAAGGTAAAGAAAAAAACAAATAGTAATGCCATTGGATCCCATTGCTTCTCTGACAGGAGATGACTGTGAGGCGAGGTGGAACGGAGGGGAGAGGGGACAGTTGGTGGGGGCGCATGAATCGAAACTTTGTCGTGTTTCGTTTTGAAAGCTGAAAGGTGTGATTATATAGATGTTCTGAGGTGATCTGTAACTCAGTATGCAATAACGTGTATTGGATGAATGTTGGAGTCTTAATGTTAGTCATAAAATGTGGTGAACAAGTGTAGTTGAGTATAATGTTAGAAGGTGTGATGTCTGGTGTCTCGAAAAGTGGTTCACCTGAGTCTAGTGTGTGGGTGTGTGACTCAACTGCTGTAACATTTTTGTGGCTGAACCAGGGTGGCCATAAATGATTCATGATTACGCATGAGACACAACGGTCATGCCATGTTGTGCATCATCCAGTCGTTTTATTGTGAGGAAAAACAATCATCACATTCGCAAACCATGGTATAAGTAGATGTGCTGTTGCATAGGATTATAGTTACTTTCAGTGTTGGACAGCTGTTGGCTTGTTGTGCGAAAATGTTGTTCAGTCATCATACTGATGGATCACGCGGAGGTAATGAGATACTGTATTTGCATAATGAATGCATATCTTGTATTATAATTATTGAATTAACGATGTTAAGTGTGTCCAGTCCACAAATGATGTCGCTTTCTTCTAGGTGCCATTTCATTAGTCTGGATACTTCTAACATAACATCCACAAACACTGATCATCGTTTATTATATTCCATTTAAAACATTCATACATTGGTTTTCATACAACACTTACACATTCAGGTCCTCCTTAGCTCCAGACGGATTATCCTATTTAATCGTGTGTCTACACCCACACACTATTCATCTAGAGGGAACAATATTTCAGATACCATCACCAAACATCACATATGTTGGTGATGACCCTACTCTCACCTGCCCACCTCCTCACTCGTTCCTACTCCACAACAGCCCACTTCCACACACACCTTGCCACAAAGCAGGGTGGTCAAGCCCTCCCACCCTCTCTATTCCTGCAACATTTCCTTCGACTCCTACTACCCCGTCCCACTGACCAACTTCTCCCCAAGTCCCCCCTTACCTACCAAATATTCTATTCAATTTCTAACTATCTATCTATCTATCTATCTATCTATTGCCAGACGCCATAATCCCGTAAGGGGTGGCCATTTGACTTTGGGTTATTGGTTTTATGGGGAGGGACACTAACCCTCCACCAACCCACTTGTTGACACGTAGGGAGCACGTAAGGGTTGGTTATATGGTTACCACCCAGCGTTGTAGATGGTTTCTTGCTTACAGGAAACCATTTGGCTTGTCACTCAATGTAAAGCCACCTGTAAAGGAAAGAAGAGCAATAAGAGTGACAGGAAAGATGGGAGGTATAGGAAGATTTCTAACTGCCTTGGGAAAATCGTTCTCAGTCTTCAGCGTCATCGGACACGGCATCACAGATATCAGCAGTATCAAGATCTATTGCCGAACTTGAGATATATATGACTCTCGTATGATGGCTCTAAACAACAACACCATAAAGAAGTTTCGCTTCCCATCTACAGTACAATCACCACATCACAGTGCCCGGTAGCCATTATACATCATGATATTTTAGGTCCTGCTTCCGTTTGTCCTACGGTCGATGTACTATGTGTGTTCATTGTCTCTAACTATCTATTGCCAGACGCCTTAATCTCGTACGGGGTGGCCACAAACAAATCGCCTCCATGTCGCCCTTGTCCCCCGCCATTTCAATGCCCTGCTCCCAGCTCACACCCCCCTCTCTCATATACCTCTCCACTCCACCCTTCCATTTCATCCTTGGCCTCTCCTTCCCTCTCACCCCCTCCACCTCACTCACATACACATTCCTCGTCAGTCTCTCACTCTCCATCTTCTCCACATGGCCAAAACACCCCAATGTGTTTCTCCCAACTCTTCCTATCACATCCACATCACAACGCTCCTTCACATCTTCATTCGCCAGTCTCTCTCTCCAAGTGACTCCACATGCTCCTCTCAAATAACTCATTTCCACTTCTCTCACTCTTGACTTCTGCCCCTCCAACAAGGTCCAAGCTTCACTTCCATGCGTTAAACTTGGTATCACAATACTGTCATGTAGTAACATTTTCACTTCCATGCTCATGAAATTGCAAGGATAGTACTGCATCGGGCCAGTCTTCACTGTTACAGAGGCATTTCGGTGGTGTGGTGTTGCTGGGAAAATTGCCTTGTTTGTGCAGGGGTCCAGTAATGCAACTGGCCAATACAGATCCATGTTAACACAGTAGATGACATCTGCAACGTTTGTGTGTGATAAACGGACATAAAACGATCACCTCAGAACATCTATATAATCACACCTTTCAGCTTTCAAAACGAAACACGACAAAGTTTCGATTCATGCGCCCCCACCAACTGTCCCCTCTCCCCTCCGTTCCACCTCGCCTCACAGTCATCTCCTGTCAGAGAAGCAATGGGATCCAGTGGCATTACTATTTGTTTTTTTCTTTACCTTCAGCTATACATACGTGGCAAACACTTGGATTTGCAGACAGAGTATGACTTGATAGAACATTGTTTCTGTGGGTACTAGATACTGTAGCGGAGGGGAAGCTCTGTCGGGTCTGCCCATTCACTTACTATTACTACGATGTAAACAAACACAGTGGTGCCACATTTCACCAAACACACCACCCGCTGTACTCGTTAGAAGTGGAGGTAACTGTACAGGTCAATGCATTTAACCTTGATACTAAAGGTATATTTTTTGCTTAACTTTTTAAAACCCGATAATGTAGTTTTTTTCACTTTAAGTCGTGTCGTCTCCAGATGATTATATTCACCTCAGGAGAGAGTCTTCGACCTGTTGGAGTCAAAATCGCTCAAACTTGTCCCATCAATAAAAAAATATTTCTTGAGCGGGATAAAAAGTAGTCTGGGAGTAAGAATAACAAAATGTATAAAATGGCATCGGATTATAAAGGTTGGTCGTCCTGGGAATAACATAAAAAATAACGCTAGACTTTTATCATCTTACGAAGATGTTCTGGCAATAACATACCGATAGAAAAGCACAGGAAATTACGTCATTGAAAGGGATAATACTTCCTTGACTTAGAGAACAGACCTGACAAACACTGACGCTCTCTCTCTCTCTCTCTCTCTCTCTCTCTCTCTCTCTCTCCGCGGTGGAATGGGAGTGAGGAGGCCAGTAATTGAAGGAGACACAGCCAGCCTGGAGATGTATTGCACCGTGCTTCACCCCCTTAGGTTTTCCTTGAGAGAGAGAGAGAGAGAGAGAGAGAGAGAAATTGTGTGTGTGTGTGTGTGTGTGTGTGTGTGTGTGTGTGTGTGTGTGTGTGTGTGTGTGTGTGTGTGTGTGTGTGTGTGTAATACTCTCACACTTCCCTCCATCCCTCACTGTTCCAAACTTTGGTCCGAATGTCGGGGATTGTCACGACTGTCTCACTAACTTCGTCACCAGCGTGGTTCATTGTTCCTGACTGTCCCTAACTCCACATCTCTGTTGCTGTCTTCTTATACCCTTGCACCCACCTCCATCCCTTGCCTCTGTCCCTCACTGTTCCTTTATCCCTGCCTGTCTACAGCTGCCTACAACTGTGTCACTAACTCTGCCATTAGCTAGGTTGGTTGTCCCTAACTGTCCAGCTTTGTTCTAAAATCTTCCTAACTATCTATCTATCTATTGCCAGACGCCTCAATCCCATACGGGGTGGCACACCCCGTATCTTCCTGACTTTGCCCTTAATTCTCTCTCTAACTTTGCCTCAACTTTTCACACCTTCGTACTCACCACTTCATCCCTGTTCCTGTGTTTCTTACTTTAACTGTACGCAACTGTTCCTGACACATTCCCTGACTTTAACTGGCTTGGGTATAACTTAATATGTGCCAAAAAATTATTATCTGTCTATAAATGATTCTCTTACACGGTTCACCTAATGTTTCTCCTCCCCTGCTACACTTTCCTGTGCTGTCTAAATATACCGAAGCTGAGAGAGGCTTGGCATGTTTCCCTCTGCATACAGTACATGATAGTCTATGATACGATGCTTCAGGGAGGAAATGACCGATATATTTTATGTGATGCAGACGCAGTGGAACACCCAGTGCACTTTTTGACATGACTGTACATATGTGTGAAGCAGATACAGTGGAGCAGCAGGTGAACTTTTTGACCTAACTGTACATATGTGTGAAGCAGACACAGTGGAACAGCAGGTGAACTTTTTGACATAACTGTACATATGTGTGAAGCAGACACAGTGGAACAGCAGGTGAACTTTTTGACATAACTGTACATATGTGTGAAGCAGACACAGTGGAACAGCAGGTGAACTTTTTGACATGACTGTACATATGTGTGAAGCAGACACAGTGGAACAGCAGGTGAACTTTTTGACATGACTGTACATATGTGTGAAGCAGACAGTGGAACAACAGGTGAACTTTTTGACATAACTGTACATATGTGTGAAGCAGACACAATGGAATTTTTAACCTGAGTGTGGATATAAACACAAACTCAAGGGTGCACGGGGTCATATATTTTAAGTTCTGAGTATTTTTAACGAATGGGTTCAGGTAAAAGGAATATTTATTTTGTGTGGTGCGCGTATTAACTGGTATTTAATAATGTAGACAGCAAACTGGAACACCAAGGGGGAGCGCCGCGCCAGATCCGATGCAAATAAACCTTCATTTTTAGGTGAGTAATTATGTCGAAATTCCAAGGCTTCACCTCTGACCTCATGTGCAAGCCAGATTTGAGCTGTGTGTGTGTGTGTGTGTGTGTGTGTGTGTGTGTGTGTGTGTGTGTGTGTGTGTGTGTGAGAGAGAGAGAGAGAGAGAGAGAGAGAGAGAGAGAGAGAGAGAGAGAGAGAGTGACGACAATAGATGAGAGAAAAGAGGATCGACAGAGAGAGAGAGAAGAAAAAAGAAAGAACGTGGAGGGGAGACAGCGAGATATGACAGAAACAGAGAGAGAGAGAGAGAGAGAGAGAGAGAGAGAGAGAAAGCGCAGAGGAGACAGCGAGATATGGCAGAAACAGAGCAGAGAGGAGAGAGAGGAGGAGGGCAGGACAAAGAGGAGGGACGCAAGAAAATAATGGAAGAATGACCACAGACAGATCACTGAAGAGAGAGGAATGAAAACAGTGGCAAGGGGAAAGGAGAATATGAAGACGAGACAATGACAGCTGAAGCAGGCGTCAGAAGGCAGGTAAAGGCAGCACGAGACAGTGGGGGTGAAAGGCCAGAACAGCAAGAGAGGCAGATAGGGAACCAGACAAACCTGTAAATTATATTAATCCTTCATGCCTGGTGTGCAACTACAACTCTGGTAAATTGAGCGGCGTTACTCCCGGCCATACCTAGCGTCACAATTCCTGCGTGATGCAAGGTATACAGTATTCCGGAGCGAGGGTAAGGTGCGTTCCGTGAAGCGAGGAATATTCAATTTACAGAGTTACTTGGATGAGTGACGCATAATTCGAGGCTTTGGTCAGGCCATGGTGGCGTGAAGGCACAGTTTAGATGGCCAACGCTGTACACACTGACGGTACAGTATGTCCTTAGGAATAAGTATACTGCGGGTACGGGCGGCTCCACAGCAAATGATGGAATGTAACTTAAGAGCAGATTTACCAGTGGATATTACAGGACGAATTGTTTGAAAATCTCTGGAGTCACATAAAATACATGTGTGTGTGTGTGTGTGTGTGTGTGTGTGTGTGTGTGTGTGAGAGAGAGAGAGAGAGAGAGAGAGAGAGAGAGAGAGAGAGAGAGAGAGAAGAGGAAGCTGTAGGCAAAGAGAATGTGTCTGCGAGGGACAGTGAGAAATACAAAGAGTGTTAGTTCGATAGGTAATGGCAGTATTGTAAGAGGAAGTGAGGCCTGGAAAACTGGGGGTTTACCCAGGATAACAGAAGAGACAAGGAGGTGGAAGGTGAGGATGTTGTGGAGAAGGTGGAGGTGCTGGAGGAACTGGAAGTGAAGGTGGAAGAGGAGTGGATGAAGTGGAAGTAATGCTCAACTGGGGAGGGGTCAGGACTGTATTGTGAGGCAGAGGAACAAAGGAAGAGAAGAGAGACAAAATGAAGATGAACTGAGGATACATGGTTGCTGGAGTAGCAGAGGTGGAAGAAAATGAAATGGAGACGGTGGTGGAGAAGCGGAGGAAGTAGAAGGATTACAAGGAGAGAGAGGAGGTGGAGAGATGCAGATGAGGACGAGCTGGGAGTGGAGGTGAAGAGAGGAGGAGGAAAGAATGGAACAAACATCACCAGACTACATGCCAAGTACCTACTGTACATGGCGCTATAAAACCCAGCGGCTCACAGCAAACACAATAATATCGTAAGTGGCCCTAAAGGATTTCCATTATAATTACAGTTTGCCGTAATTCCGCGTTCTGTAATGGGACGCTCCCCGTTGCTAGGCAGTGCTTTCTCTTTAAATCTCCTTTGTCCTCCTCTTCCTCTCGCCTGGAAAAAGGGTTCACCTAATCCCACTCCTCGTACACCCTATGGAGTGAGGGTGAGTAAGAAAAAGAGAGTATTGGCGTGTGTTGCAAACGTGACGGAAAATGTAAAGTGGAAGAGGCTGGTTGGATAAAAAGGAAAGAGGGGTGAAATATAGAAAAAAGATGATGATGATGATGATGATGATGATGACGAGGAGGAGGAGGAGCAGGAGGAGGAGGAGGAGGAGGGACAGGAGTGCAGACGGGATGAACTACAGAAAGAGGAGAAGGATGAGGATAAGGAGGGACAAAAGTAAAGATGGGTTAAAGAATGAGGATGGGAAGAACTAAGAGTGGCTGTGGGAAGGATGAAGGAGAGAGGCCAAGTGTAAGAGGAGGGTTGGTGGTGGAGAATGCCAAGTGGAGGAGGGACCAGGGGGGTGGTGAGAGGGAAGGCTTAGGTGACAAGGGTGGAGGAGGAGAGACGAAAGGGGGGCGGTAGGAGATGAGAAGACTGAGGAGGAGAGGCGAGGGGGAGGGAGGAGGAGATGAGAGGGTAAAAAAATTCTCAATATTTCATCTGCATAAGAAGGATTGAAAAACAAATAACAGTTTTATGATTTTTTATGTAACGATTGTGTATCATCATGCAGAATAAGTATAAATGGTAATATCTAAGTGTAAGTTTGTTTATTACTTTCCTTAATTACAGTACATGTCCTCTAACCCTTTGACTATTGAATGAAGTCATCTGGTGTCAGCGTAAAATGAGCGTCTAGGCGTACCAATAGCTAGGAAAGGGTTGTTCGAGATGGTTTTTGTCGTCCAGGAGTACTGGGATTGTTCCTGGTTAAACAAAATCTTTAGGTGTTGGTCTGTATACAATACCGAGAGTGCCAACCACAGCACATGGGTCGAGAGGGTCCAAGTCGGGCCAAAACTGGTTTGTTAATATAATGATATGAACTTCAGTGCGTAGGTATAGGTACTACATAGGAACAACTCAGCACTTTTATACCATGGTACATTATAAGACTCAATCTACTCTCAACTCCCCCACCATCCCACCTCCATAACACTCATTCTACTCTCAACCCCTTCAGTCCGGGCACGCCTGTCATATAAGTCTTAATAGCTGCAGAGGATTTATGTCAACATGGTAAGGACTGCAGCCGTATAAGACTGCTTGTACTCTCATCTGGCCTCCTGGCCCCGTGAAAGCGCCTGAACTGTTATGCCTCGAAACTGAGAGGCTCCCGAGAGACTTCACTAGTCACAAAGAAATTCCACCCCTCCAGATCCCCGCCACAGGGCTCAATTTCCGGAGGTTATTAAGGTGGGGCAGCGTCTGAGACTGGCTTAATGATGTCTCCAGTATTATAAGGCGGCGACGAGCACGGCATCGACTCCGCTGGACTGGACACTACCTCCGTCACAGGCAACAGTGGCACGAGGAGGTGACAGCACAAGTGGAGACGGAGATGGAGGGGAGGAAAAGTGGGGAGAGACGGAGGAAGAGGATGGAGAAGGTAGGGGGAGGGGGAAGGCAAATCAGGGAGAGAATGAAGAAGTGGATGGAGAAGGGAAGGGGAGTGGAGGAAAGCAGGGAGAGAAGGAAGAAGAGGATGGAAAGCAGGGAGAGAAGGAGGAAGAGGATGGAGAAGGGAGGGGAAGGGGGAAGGATAATCAGGGAGAGAATGAAGAAGAGCATGGAGAAGGGAAGGGGAGTGGAGGAAAGCAGGGAGAGAAGGAGGAAGAGGAAGAGAGGGAGAAGACAGCAACTGGGGAAAAGGGGACGGGAAAGGGAGGAGTAGAAGTGACGAAATAGGAAGGAAGAGCAATTGGGATAAGCAAGGACGATGACCTAAATAAGGATGGGGAAATGAAAGGTAAAGAAGATGAGGATGAGATAGCAGGGAAATATGCACCACTGTGTTAAAAACTTTGGCAAGAGGAAATATCTATCTATCTATCTATCTATAGCCCGACGCCCTAATCCCGCAAAGGGTGGCCGCAGACAAAACGCCTCCATGTCACTCTGTCACCCACCATTTGACTCCCCTCCCCCCAACTCACCCCCCCCTCCCTCATATACCTCTCAACTCCATCCCTCCACCTCATCCTCGGTCTACCCCTCCCTCTCCCCCCCTCCACCTCACCTACATACACCCTCTTAGTCAGTCTTTCATTCTCCATTCTCTCCACATGTCCAAACCACCTCAGTGTATTTCTCCTAATCTTTTCAACCACATCCACATCTACCCCACAACGTTCCTTCACTTCTTCATTCATCAGCCTGTCCCTCCATGTCACTCCACATGCTCCTCTCAAGTAACTCATTTCCACTGCTCTCACTCTTGACTTGTTCCCCTCTTGCAAGGTCCACGCCTCGCTTCCATACGTCAGGGTAGGGATCACAATACCATCATGCAGTGACTTCTTAACTTCCATACTCACCTCCCTATTTCTCATCACTGCTTTCAGTGTGCCAACAACCTTCCTTCCCTGCTGTACCCTTTCACGTACTTCATCCCCCAAAGTTCCATCCTTACTCATCACACTACCCAAGTACTTGAATGCACTCACATTCTCCATATCCTCACCATCCAACCTCACTGCACACTCTGTGACTTCATTCCTCTCAAACACCATAACTTTACTTTTGTTTACATTAACTTTCAGCTTCCTCCTCCTACACACTGTCCCAAATTCATTCACCAAACCTTGCAACTCCCATTCATCTTCACTCAACAATACTGTATCATCAGCAAACAGCAACACCGGAAGCTTCCAAATCTCACCCTCATTCATTAGGGCCACCCCCACATCCACTGCCCTACCTTGTACGTCCTTTACGACCCCATCCATATATATATTAAACAGCCATGGAGACATTACACACCCCTGTTTCAGTCCCATATTGAGATAAAAGAACTCACTCAGCTCACCATCCACTCGCACCGTAGCCCTAGCTCCCTCGTACATACTCTTCACAGCACTCAACAATTTCCCCTCCACTCCATATATTCTTAATACCATCCACATACCTTTCCTATCTATTCTGTCATAAGCTTTCTCCAAGTCCATGAAGGCAGCGTACACTTTCCTTCCCTTCTCTAGATACTTCTCCACTAAACATCTTAGAACAAATATCTGATATACACACCCTTTTCCCTTCCTAAATCCCCCTTGTTCTTCTCCAACTAGCTCCTCTGTCATATGCCTAACCCTATCAATGAGTATTCTACCATATATTTTACCAGTCACACTAAGAAGGCAAATACCCCTATGGTTACCACATACTTCTCTCTCCCCTTTTCCTTTGTACAGAGGAACAATTATACCTGATTTCCAGTCCTCTGGAACCCTTCCCTCTTCCCAAGCCAATCTACACAACTTCCATATCCACTCCACAACAATCTCACCCCCATACCTAAGCATTTCACCACACACTCCATCAATTCCTGGGGCCTTTCCCAGCTTAATCTTCTTCATCGCTTCCACTACTTCCGACCTACTGATCTCTTCCTCCCTCCTCTCATCTCTTCTTCTCCCAGCCATTCCCCAACCACTTATACTCACACTGCTCTCACTCTCTACATTCAACAAATCCTCAAAGTGCTCCTTCCATCTCCTCAATTTCTCTCTTTTCTCCACCAACAATCTATTATTCCTATCTTTCACTCCCCTACTATTTCCCCTTTCACACTGCCTTACTTTCTTTACCTCCTTCCAAAACAATTTCTTACTCTCCCTCCATTTCACACTCAGATTCCTCCCAAACTCTTCATCCACTTTCTTCTTACTCTCCTTCACCAGTCTCTTAACCTCCCTTCTCCTGCTCACATATACCTCTCTCTTCTCTCTCTCATCTTCTCCCCTACCTCTACTCGCCAACCATTCACCATATGCCTTCTTCTTTTGTTCCACAGCTCGTTTCACCTCATCATTCCACCATGCTGTCCCTTGCACACCCTTGCATCTCCTCCTCACTCCACAAACCGCCTCACACGCTGCGCTTATCTCTTCCGTGAATATCTTACATACGTCTTCCACCCCTTCCATCTGCTCTAGCTCATACCTTCCCAATTTATCTTCCACTATGCTCTTATACTCTGTCCTCTTCTCACTATCTTGCAATTTCTCCACTCTTCTCACAGGAGCTGCTTCCTCCTGTCTTCCCCTTCGTCTCCTCAACCACTTTCTTTGCAGCTTTATGCTGGCCATCACTAAGTGGTGGTCCGAGACTCCATTCCCCCACCCTCTCCACACTCTTGCATCCAACACTTGTCTTCTCATTCGCTCATCCACACACACGTAGTCTATCATTGCCTTTCGTTCAACAAGTTCACCATCCATCCTCCTCATTACTCTCCATGTATACCGGTGGATCATCTTATGACGAAAGTAGGTGTTGGCTATTGCCAACCCCTTACCAGCACAGATGTCCACCAAAGCACTACCATTCCCATCTACTTCCGCTGGCACACCCCACTGACCAACCACTCCATCCACTCGTACATTCCCGACTTTGCCATTCATGTCTCCAATCAACAGCACTCTCTCGCTCCTCTCAAACTTGTCCATACATGCTTCTACTCTCGCCCAAAAATCATCTTTCACTCTTGCCACTCGATCCTCTGTTGGAGCATACACACATACAATCGCCCATGCTTGTATACCTACTTTCATCCTCACCCATACAATCCTTGCACCCACTGTTCCATACTCTCTTATATTCTCCTTCCACTTCTTGCTTATCATCAGACATACTCCCTCTCTTGCCCTCTCATTCTCACTGACTCCCGCACATATACCTACACCATATTCCCATTCTCTCACCCTTTCACCTTGCCATTTAGTTTCAGTCAATCCACATATATCCACTTTTGCATCCTCAAGCACCTGGACAATCTCTCTCTCTTTCACTTCATCATTCACTCCTCTCACATTCCACGTTCCTACTCTCAGAATGTCCTTTGTCCGTTCCTTAGTCGTCAACGTATGGTCCGTCCGGGTCCGAGGCGCTTTATTTGCTTTTTTAGTTAGTTCTTTTTACGGGGTGGGGCACTAACCCACCACCAACCCTTTTAGTCGCCTCGTACGACAAGCAGGGATACTGGGGGAGTATTCTTGAAATATACAGAAGAAAAAAAAGTAGCACAGGAATAAAAAAGTGCAGAGGAGTATAGAGAATGAAAAGGGAATTTGGATGTTAATAAATTACCTGGGAAAACGAAGATGGGAGGAGAGAAAAGGAGACACTGAAATGTTTGAAAGGAAAAATGCAAAAGGGCAAGCTACAAGAAAATTGAGTGATATAGCTTATAAAAAGACGAGTGAAAAATGAAAGGAGAATGGGACAATGCTGAAAACACAGACAGGAAATAGCCGAGAATGTCAAGAGAGGAGGGTGAGAGAGGAAGGAAGAAGAGATGTGTGAGAGGCGAACATAGAAAGGGAAAGATGTGAGAGGGACTTATTAATGTAAGATAATCCAGGGCTGTGAGATGAGCCGATAGAGATAAGAGATTGTTAGAGAAGTCAATCTTGTGAACAGGTAAGTTAATTAATGACAGAACGATGACGGTGTTTATGATCTTAATGACATCAGTATAAAAATATAGATAATAACATACATACACTTAAAGTAAACGTAGTAGTATTTATCTCTCATTCTGATAATATCACTGTATCTTTTAGTTATGTGTCCAGTTCTGGCGTGGGACTTGACGGTCCTCTCCCTGCGACCCAGTAGACGTGTCACACACCACTGAATGTCACGCAACTTGTGTCTCATCTCCTTACAACAAAAATAACGTCTCGAACAGAAACTATGATCGTTTAAATAATTGATGATAAAATGTCTATAACAGTACAGTTAACAGCCAGTCATATACCAACCTCTCCAGGCACAGAAGTGCGACGAAGGGCCAGCTTTCTAGTTCAAGACATTGGAAAAGTAAACAACAACACTTTCCTAGTGCTCTTTGGGAACGGGTAAGGAATCGACCTAGTGTCCGCCCCTCATATCATCACACGTTTAAAAACAGTATAAATCCAGGTACTTCTCGTAGATTCGAACCCAGGCACAATGCCACCCCATCCAAATGGCGCCTGATAACCACCAGGCCTCCCATAAAACTTACAGTATACTGTTTTAAGCAAACCTCGGGTGACGATGACGAAGACGTAAAAGGTTTAGCAAGGTACTCAGAATTTAAATTACTTTGTGTACTGAAGCTACCACAAAGTAAACAAGCCTAAGGAGAAAAATGGAGATATTAGGGAGGTATGAAGCAGCAACAGCGGAGGCGGAATGTGAAGACACGAGATGGCGAGGCTGGAGGCAAATTACACAACACAAGCTGTTATTGTCGTCGGGTCTGAAGGCTTTAATCCACCTCCTCCTTACATGTATATTTCTCCATATGGCACGGCGATATTTAATTCAATTCACGCAAAATATATTATTGTTAACACCTTCAACCGAGGCCCAGGATGAGATGGAGGGAGGGAGTGGAGAGGTGTATGAGAGAGGAGGTTTGAGCTGGGAGCAGGGAAGTGAAATGGCACTGGACAGGGCGACATGGAGGCGATTTGTTTGTGGTCACTCCTTACTGGATAGAGGCGTCTGGCGATAGAGAGATAGACCTTTAACCCGAGGCCATCATTTTAGTGTATTCTTGCTGCTGCCACACAGTTTTATTCACACAAAAAAACACCCAGTTAGTGAAGGTGTTAGTGAAAGCTGCATATAAGCCATCCATATTGGAAACCTTATGAGCTCAGTAAATTCGTCTTGAGACAGCACGATGTAAACACAGGAGACATGCTCCTAGTGAAGGGGTGAAGAAGAAAAAGGGGAGGGGGATACATACAAAATCTCTCCATCTCCAAGAGTCTCTACGAACCTGAATAAGATTATCTGAGGAAGCACCAGTGGAGGCGGAAGATGCAGACGCGAGATGGCGAGGCAGGAGTCAAATTAGGGAACACAGGCAGACACAACCATCAGGGACCGTATTCTGGCTGGCTTAGGTGGCTTTGCAGCACCTCTTCCTCAGCTCATAATTTTGTACAGAACACCAAAACCCACTCGTGTACAATGACGTCGTTCTTAGTCTCGTCTCGCTACAACCAGACGATTGTATTCACCTTTACTGAAACCTCTCGTAGGGATGGGTTTCAAAAGGGTGGTCATTAATTCCTTTACAACAAGCACAACTTTCTTAAGATATTCCTACTGCCAACAGACGATTTTATCAGTCTAATGAGAAACCTTTCTTGTTGCTGTTTTGCTGCTGAGTTACTTCGGTTTGTCTGGCCAAGCAGACCCACCAACCGCAGGTAAACGACCGCCCTTGGCGGGTCACCCTGTGCAGTTTTCTGACACTATCCTGCGGGAAACAGCGCCTCGGGCAAAAGTGTGGAGGTTTGATTCCCGGATGGACGCCGCATTTGCATCTCCACTCAGTTGACAATGTCATTATAGCAGGCTCCATATCACCCCGTGATCTGGTTCTATGGTAACAACCCAGCGCTGTAAACGGTTTCCAGCCTGACAGGAAAATCATTAGGATTGTCAGTAAGTGTAGAGCCACCTGAAGTGGAGAGAAGAGTAACAAAAAAGTGACAGGCGGGATGGGAGAAATGAGAAAAGAGGAAAGCAGAAACAGAAAAAGAATAATAAAGGTGAGGAAAGAAGTAGGCAACGCTACATCAAGTGAGTGGATGATATTCGCCACCATGTACCACGACCAGTTCTGGTAGTAATGGGGTTAATAGGTTCTTCTGTGATTTTTATATCTTTTAATTATCGACACAGATGCCACTGATAAAATGCACGTTGATATAATTATTATGCAGTGTGTGTGTGTGTGTGTGTGTGTGTGTGTGTGTGTGTGTGTGTGTGTGTGTGTGTGTGTGTGTGTGTGTGTGTGTGTGTGTGTGTGTGTGTGTGTGTGTGTGTGTGTGTGTGTGTGTGTGTGTGTGTGTGTGTGTGTGTGTGTGTGTGTGTGTGTGTGTGTGTGTGTGTGTGTGTGTGTGTGTGTGTGTGTGTGTGTGTGTGTGTGTGTGTGTGTGTGTGTGTGTGTGTGTGTGTGTGTGTGTGTGTGTGTGTGTGTGTGTGTGTGTGTGTGTGTGTGTGTGTGTGTGTGTGTGTGTGTGTGTGTGTGTGTGTGTGTGTGTGTGTGTGTGTGTGTGTGTGTGTGTGTGTGTGTGTGTGTGTGTGTGTGTGTGTGTGTGTGTGTGTGTGTGTGTGTGTGTGTGTGTGTGTGTGTGTGTGTGTGTGTGTGTGTGTGTGTGTGTGTGTGTGTGTGTGTGTGTGTGTGTGTGTGTGTGTGTGTGTGTGTGTGTGTGTGTGTGTGTGTGTGTGTGTGTGTGTGTGTGTGTGTGTGTGTGTGTGTGTGTGTGTGTGTGTGTGTGTGTGTGTGTGTGTGTGTGTGTGTGTGTGTGTGTGTGTGTGTGTGTGTGTGTGTGTGTGTGTGTGTGTGTGTGTGTGTGTGTGTGTATTAGCGTGCCTGAATGAAGTGCTTTACGTTCCACAAGAATACACTCTTCCCACACACGTCTACTACTTACCCTCTCGATATTAAGATTTTATCACAAACCACTACCTTCCTCACAGAAATACAATCTTACCTCATTAAATTTACCCTTTTTCACAGGTCTCTTCCCTCACATAATTTTAATACTCTCAAGGAAAGCTATTGTCTTCTCTCCTTTGCCCATTATTTCCTCTCGCAAAACAAATATTCCCTTAATAAGAAAACACCTTTCCTCACTTGTTTCAAAACTTAACTCAATAAACTACTCTCTCACGTTTATCTTCTCTTCCATTACAGAGATTATCGTCCATTTCTCTATTTTTCAACCTTTACATGCCCAAGACAGCTCTAGGGACTATTCCAGCTAACGCCAGACGATTTTATTCAGCTGGGAGTGAGCCATAGTAGACAGTGTGTAAATACTGTCGCCATTAACCCACTCATGGTTGGCGCAGCTCTAGCGTTGTATTCCAGCAAAGCCTCACGCTCTAGTTCAGCCGAGAGAAAGCCATATGAGATGCTCGACTGGCAAATATATACCATACTGACTTACTTAGCAACATAATGAAGTTGTCGACACTGCTGCTTAATACATGCTTTGCTAAAAAAAAAATGCTGAGATCACTGGAACACAGACATGAAAACAGAGAGAGAGAGAGAGAGAGAGACAGACAGACAGACAGACAGACAGACTTGCAAGCAGTGTAATACAGGGTGTAGTCAAAGTCATGGGGAATATAATATAGAGCGAGGCTACAGAGATGAAGACCTGTTGGTACTAAAAGATAAATGGACAAGTGAGGCTGTAATAATAATAATAATAATAATAATAATAATAATAATAATAACAACAACAACAACGACGATGACAATGGCATAGGAATTAAGAAAAAAGGAAAAGGAAAGAAAAAAGGTACACTCCTCCCCA
Source organism: Coenobita brevimanus (assembly GCF_032717465.1). Taxonomy (NCBI): domain Eukaryota; kingdom Metazoa; phylum Arthropoda; class Malacostraca; order Decapoda; family Coenobitidae; genus Coenobita; species Coenobita brevimanus. The sequence continues at coordinate 18,337,191 of NC_136965.1, read as the reverse complement.
CACCACCTCTCTCTCTCTCTCTCTCTCTCTCTCTCTGCATAATTCATGAATCAAGTTACGAGATCTTCAAAAATGCAAATAGCTAATAAACATTTAAGAAAATTGGGTGTTTATGTTGGTATACTTTTTTGCTTGTCTACTGCAAGCCTAGATTAAGCATTTTACACACACACACACACACACACACACACACACACACACACACACACACACACACACACACACACGAGCAATATAAGAGGTCTTGAAAATTCCAGAGTCATAATCAGAAGTGAATAATGACGCCTGCTTCCGTAAACACAGCTCCTTGAAGGAATACGAGAGCGTAGAGAGCAGACAGCAGTGAAAGAAACCTACTAGCAGAAAGCAGCGCAGAGAGCAGTGGGAAAAAACTATAGAGCAGAGAGCAGACAGCATTGGGAAGAAACTAGACAGCAGGGAACAGAAAGCAGACAGCAGTGGGAAGAAACTAGACAGCAGGGAACAGAAATCAGACAGCAGTGGGAGGAAACCAGAGAGCAGACAGCAGTGGGACGAGAGCAGGGAAGAGAACAGACAGTAGAGAGCAAATGTCAAAGAGCCTGGGGGGAAGAACTGTATTAACCAAGAGAAGGTCAAATATTTATGGAACACAAGCGAGGAATCTGCAGAATATTACAGTGTGACAAACATGGTGGAGTTTATTGCATTAGGTGATGACTTAGTGTATGTTGTGTTGGTGTTGTGAGTTTGCGTGCGGGAAGTTTGCGTGAGGAGGAGAGATTCAAGCACTTATATATACAGACCAAGCACGCACGCACACACACACACACACACACACACACACACACACACACACACACACACACCGACACCCCCACCCCCCCATCCCTCCACACACACTTTTATGTACTGTACACTATTCTAGCTGCTTCCAAACGATTTATTTTGTAAAGGGTCTCGTGCTACAGGGGCTAATAAATATAAGGAAGCTACCTCGCTGGGACACAGAAGCTGCAATTTCGTTTAAGATATTTCGTAATCTCTCCTCCTTAGAGATGTATTTGGTGTAATTCACCTTTGTCATCCTCTCGTATGCCACACACACCAGTTATGTCCACAAAGATAATTGTTAATATTTAACAGCACATGGAAGGATAAAGTGGAGAGATATATGAGAGAGAGAGAGAGGTGTGTGAGTTGGAAAGAGGTTGGCAAAATGGCAGACGTGGAGGCGATTTATTTGTGGTCAACGCTTATGGGATTAAGGCGTCTGGCAGTACAACAGAACAGAACAGAATTTATCCTTAAGCCTCAGGTGAGAACATAACTAATTAATCTAGGTTTAATCAGTGGGAAACAGTCCTAGGTACGAGGATTAAAAAAAACTACCTATCTATCTATTGCCAGAGACCTTAATCCCGTAAGGGGTGGCTACAAACTTATCGCCTCCGCGTCGCCCTGTCCCCAGCCATTTCACTGGCCTCCCCAAGCTGACACCCCCTTCTCATATACATCTCCACTCCAGCCCTCTGTCTCATCATCGGCCTCCCCTTCCCTCTTCCCCTTCCACCTCACTCACATGTGCTCTCCTCGTCAGTCTCTCACTCTCCATCCTCTCCACATGGCCAAACCACCTCAGAGTATTTCTAACGCTTTCTATCACATCCACACCCACACCACAACGCTCCTTCACTTCTCCATTTGTCAGTCTGTCTCTCCATGTAACTCCACATGTTCTTATCAAATAACTCATTAAAAAAAAAAAAGCTATCTTGCTTTGATTACAATGCCTCTAACACCAACAAATTTATATCTTTGGCAAACCTCCAGGTGTTTGGGTCAAGGTGTTACACGCAACATAAATCGCTGAGGAGGAGATGCTACGGTGTCTTATGCCCACTGAAGCTCTGTGTTGGTCGTAAGCCCATATATAGTCTCGCCTGGGGGTTCACCCGTGTACAATCACCCAAAGAAATGTTGACCCCAGTGAAGGGTGAAGGGAGCCATAGTGGTATCATTTTCTGCCTATGGGTGCGACTGTATGTAAGGCAGGCGGGTGGGTCGTGGCAGGAGAGTAACGGCTGCATTTATAGTGACTTTGAAGATTTCGCAACACCTCTTTTTCCGCGATTTATTCTGCATGGCATACGTCTATATCCTTTTGTACGATAATGATGCATATTTGATCGATATGAAAACAAAATCAATTAAAACTAAGAAAATTTTATGCTGTAATGTGCTAAATGAATCTGTTAGGACTCCATATTATAAATACAATTAATTATAGAAAACATGATAGATAGACAGATAAACAGATAGATAGACAGAGCACCAGGCAAGCCTGGGAACGGGAAATGATCTTGCAAGTGTAACTGAGGAAATGTTGACAATACACTGGAAGCAGCCCCAGCCTCCAGAATTAGTGACCCAGATAACAGTACTGATTTATCAGTTTTTCCAGCCCATCTCACCAGTGATTTAGTTAGACCACCTAATTCCTATATGAAAGTTACCATAAAAAGCAAATTACGGAATAGTACTGTTCTTGTCTTAGAAGAATTATGTAAAGGGATTGTCAGTAGAAAACGCATTATGTCAGATGAACGACGAAGGGCAAACTCAGATATTCATAATTAATCACATGAATGGGGAAGTTCAATTGAAAAAGGGGACTTGCATAGTTAATATTGAAAAATGTCCCGCCCCTGTGAAGGAAATAGTTATAGCTGGAGTGACAAGTGAGATAAAATCTACGGATAGAGAAAGCATAAAAGAGAATTTAATTCACTCAGGTGAATTTGATGAAGTAAATGATTTGTTAACCCTGCTGGAAACACACAGGGACACCGTAGCATTACCCGGAGAATAATTAGGGTGTACTAACTTGATTAATCACATGATTAATGTGCACCCAGAAACACCACCAATTTTCGTACCAGCCTACCGCATCCCACACTGCTAACGTACACTTGCAAATCAGTATGTCGATGAAATGTTAGAACTTGGAATTATTGAGCCTTCATTCTCCCCGTGGAATGCCCCATTATTCTTTGTGCCCAAGCGAAATGGAGAAATGCGTGCGGTAGTAGATTACCGTAAACTAAACAATCACACAATCCCAGACCGATTTCCCATGCCATTGCTAAGCGATGTTCTACAGAATATTGGACCGGAGTATAATATATTCTCAACAATCGATCTACTAAATGGCTATTATCAAAAACCGGTTGAAGAGGAGTCACGTAAATACACTGCCTTTTCCACAAACAGAGGCCACTACCAATATACAAGGATGCCAATGGGACTGAGGACAACCCCAGGCACATTCCAGCGTCTTATGAATTAAGTATTGTCCGGAATTTTAGGACAAGGAATATTTATTTATCTTGACGATATTATAATCGCAAAGAAGAATATTACGGATCATCTCAAGAAATTACTTACTCTTACAAAAGCTTAGTGATGCTGGTTTAAAAATCAAGCTTTCTAAATGCAAATTTTGCTTTAAGGAAATAAATTTCTTAGGCCACAAATTAAGTGCTAATGGTATTCACACCACTGATGACAAAATACAGGCAGTGAGAGATTTTCCTGAACCCACTACGACTGACGAAGTTAGACAATTTTTAGGTCTAGCTGGGTACTATAGGTCATTCGTACCACAATTCTCTCATATAGCCTTCCCTCTATTCCAACTACTCAAAAAAGATGCTGTATTCCAATGGGAAGAAGAACAAAAAAGGGCATTTAACAATCTACAAATTAAACTAACAAATGCACCTTGTTTAGCATATCCGGATTACACAAAATCATTTCTTATTTGTACAGACGCATCAGTTAAAGGATTAGGGGCTGTACTGATGCAGGAAGATAAAAGAGGAAAAAATCAACCAATTGCATTTACCAGCAGACAAACAAAAGGTGCAGAGAAAAATTATTGCACTACAGACTTAGAGGCACTTGCAGTGGTTTTTGCATTACAAAAGTTTCGAGATTTGGTATATGGTTACGAAATCCACTTATTCACCGATCATAAACCACTAGTGGGTATATTCAAAGAAAAACTCCTTTCTGGGAGGAGAGCAAGATGGAAATGTACAGCTGAAAACTACAATGTACAAATTCATTATATACAAGGTAAAATGAACATAGTAGCTGACGCATTATCTAGGAACCCGAACACAATTCAGGTCGCGGCGTTAGATCTCAAAGGAAATATCCCAAACCACGATGATATCGCAAAAGCACAAAGACTTGACCCAATATGGTCTAAAGTTATATACAAGTTAGAAAGTGGAGATGACATACAATTACCCAAACTGCATGTACCACTCGAACAATTCACAATGGTCAATAATACATTATACAAGATTAACTCTAAACAACCAAAACGCCAAAGAAATACTAACCAGTTGGTAGTACCTAATGACATGATACCCCAAGTATTACGAACGAGACACGACAGCCCACATGCAGGACATCCTGGAAAGGATAGGACATTCAACCAAGCCCAGCTGTTATATTACTGGCCTTCATTACGAAAAGATATAAACAATCATATAGACAGATGCGAATCATGTGCGAAACACAAAGGATACCCAATCACACCTGCACCGATGGGTAATTACCCAGTACCACATCAACCATGGGACGTTGTCGCTGTTGATTTACTCAAGATGCCATTATCATACAATAATAACCAATACCTATTCGTAGCAACGGATCATTTTTCCCGTTATGTCATTTTAGCTCCAATTAAAGATAAGACAGCAGAGACAGTAGCAAAGGCAATAACAGATAATGTAATATGTCGCTTTACTACCCCAAAGGTACTAATAAGTGATAATGGAGGAGAATTTAATTCTGAGATCTTACAAGAAATATGTAAACAATATAACATCAAAAAGGTTAACGTTTTGGCCTATCACCCAGCATCGAATGGGTTGGTAGAGAGACAAAATAAAAAGGTATTAGATGTGCTACGACACATTCTCAGTGAAAATTATGCAAGCTGGGATGATTGGATTCCCAGAGTAGAGGCCTCAATTAATGGATCTATAAATAAATCCATAGATGACACACCACATTTCATTATATATGGCACAGATAAAAAAAATTACCATATGAGCTCCTAGAAGGTGACAGCATGCCTATATACAATTACGATGATTACTCTAAACTCCGTTTACGTGAATTCCAGGACATACACAAAAGAGTCAAAAAACAATTAACGATATCCAAGGAAGAAATGACGGAGGCATTTAACAAGAAGGCAAGAGATTCACCTATCAGCTTAGGAGACATTGTTTATGGTATCATTCATACGAGAGACAATAAATTATCCCCAAAATTTGAGGGCCCATACAGAGTAATTAACATAAAAGCAAACAAAGTTTTAATTAAGTCACTGTCAACTGGCGAAGGGAAACAAGTTCATATTGACCATTTAAAACGAGTTTCAAGGGAATTATCCAATAATTATTCAGCATCGGATACAACCGAACAGGCGAACGTACCTCAAGAAACCAAGCAAGAAAACAACAATGATTACAAAAAGAAATTAAGGTCATATACCAAACAATCGAACATAGATGCAACTGTTCCAATAAAATCTATAGTATATCATATACGAGAATTAAATATCGATTTAAACTCCTTCTATAAATGAAATAACAATCAACCATAACGCACATCATCACTATCATCAACCACAGCATGACCATATTAGGAAATTAATAGATTTTTTTTTTTCGGTAGGTAGCGATGAAGGGACTTATGCTATGGATTCTCCTCTACATAGCAAGAGGATATGCGCACTTAGACCCTCAACACATAGTACGACAAGGATGCCTCATAGCTCCAACGGCCACGACTTCAATCGTAAAAGACGTCATGAGTACTGAAATAAGTCTGGATTACTTGTATGAATTACCTTCTTATCTAGAAAATCTCGCGAAACCTATGCGAACCCTGGACTTCATGATAGGAAGCTGTTTCACAAGCACATAACACAAAGGAAGTGAATGAAATAGTGAAGTTAGCGAAATGGAAAATAGAACAGGCAAAGTCAACTATGCTCATCATGATCCAAGATCTCCCATCTTATGGAACGGAGGTATTGAGCGACAGGAACATCACACGTACTCGCCAAAAGCGCGGTTTGTTCGACCTGGGTGGCGCAGTTCTTGGGAACATCTTTGGATTGGCTACAGAGGATGACCTTAAATAAATAAACAACAAATATAATAAAATAGCTCAGATACTAACATACCAAGATAAATTAATCACAGAACATAACTCAGCATTGAAGACAATTGTGAAAAATCTGAAAAAGGCAGAAAACATAGCTCTCGAAAGTGTAGATAAAATAAATGAAATGGAAAGTACCGTAACACAACACTTTTCCAACACTTCTCGATCATCACAGAACATATTGACACAATTCTACTACAATTAGACAACACTAGAGTTCGTTACAGGGCACTTATGCAAGGAATTTCGAATGCTGGTGATGGCAAGATCACAATTGACTTACTCCCAGTTCATGAGCTACGTCAGATAATTAGTCAAGGCATACATAAACATAAATTGAAGCCTTTGTTCCGAAGTAGGGAATTCATGCAATATTACCCATATTTAGAAGCAACACTAACACCAACATCAGTAGCAGTTCATGTACCATTCATCACTGAAGACCTGTTCACAGTATACTAAATACACCCCTTCCCCTCTAAAAATAACAACACTTTGGTCATCATCAACATCAACACAGACACCGAACTCATCATGGTCTCCAAGAGACGGAACACTGTCACTTTCGCAAGTGAATCAATGATTGAACGAAAGTGCCGCACATCCTTACATGCTGTTCATCTTTGTCCTGCGTACATTTTCACGTTTCAGCCTACTGATACAGTCCCTTGTGAAATGGCTATCATCAGAAATAACAATATGCATCATCACTGCAACTTCACTTTTGCTCCAGATAAACTTGTACACCATCAATGCATCGGCCACTCACAGTTTTTTTATTTCACTCATAACACATCAGTTTACATAGTCTGTCCAGATATACCACCATCTCATACTTCAGCCTCAGGATTATACATATCACCAGACTACTGTGCGGTATTTACACCATCCATGTCCACTTTATCCACCATCAATCACTACGCCATTATCAACCATACACACAAACATTTCCACCCACTGCCTGATATGGACTTAAACATGAGCACAAGTATTAAGTTGACTTCACCTAAGTTTGAAACTATGCAACTGATCAATGAAACAATGAAGCCCTGGGAAGATTTGAGTTTGAGTATGTTCAACCCATATTATGTGTATAGCCAAGCACCTTCTGTCTTTATAATCTTCTGTATTGTATTTGCAGTAGTGCTGTTCGCAATGCACAGAATGCATGCAAGAATTGCAAATTTGGAGTCAGTATTTAGTGGGGGTAGAGTTAACATCCAAGTTAACCCCCCTGAATGAAGTGTACATATTTTGTATATAGTATTAATTATATATATATATATATATATATATATATACAAAGAAGAATGACCCATGATATTGAAGTATGGCATACCAGTACCATTATCTTTTAATGAAATATTAATAACTCTTACCATAATCTTAATTTTAAACTATTTTTTTTTTTCTTGTATGTATGCATTTCACTATAATAACCCATGTACATACTGTATTACAGTTAAATAGTTTACATTTAATGCATTTATTCAAATATGTATACAACTTGTTTAAAATGTAATATTACTAGATCATTGCAATTTACTATGAATATTATATGTATACAATATTATAATCAATATTATGTACTAATAGATTAGCATATGTCAATGATAACTACTGTCGGAGGACCTCCAGCGCTTGACCGAGCAATGTTAGGACTCCATATTATAAATACAATTAATTATAGAAAACATGATAGATAAATAGATAGATAGACAGAGCACCAGGCAAGCCTGGGAACGGGAAATGATCTTGCAAGTGTAACTGAGGAAATGTTGACAATACACTGGAAGCAGCAAGTCAGGGGATGATATATGTAGTGTGTCAGCGAGATAGCATACGAACAATGCCTAGTGACCATACACACACATACACACATACTCATACACAGGTTTCTAGAACATTCCAACAACAGTGTAACACACGTGACACGACCCCTGCTACACCAAAATTTAGGAAGCAGAGCTGAGAAGGAGGCTAGCAGTAGAAGCAACAGGTAGTGAACAAGAAGAGGGGTCCAACTAGACTTACTTAGTGTATTCAGTCTCTGTAATACATGCACTGCTCAACTTAAGATTTTTTCTGAAGATAATAAATCAAGATAAACTCTCTGTATTCATCTTTAACTCCTACTACAAGAATCGAGAGTTACAAATCGGTATGGAACTAGTGTTACGAAATATACTATGGCATGAGAATCGGACCCTTGGAACAAAAACGTTTGAACGTCCTTTCATTGCGACCAGACCTCACATGATGCAGCAACAGGCAATAACAGCTAGAGAGACACAGTACATAAGCAGGTACTTCGGTATGTCAGGTAATTGTAAATGCCTAGGACTCTGGCTGATGGAAAATGATGTTAATTACGTGGCGTGACTGAACACAACACAGGGTTGGTGAAGGAGGCTACACAACACAGCATATCACAGCTCGTCCTCCTGTATTTTAAAAGGTAAACCACCACACGCGTCTCAGGGGAATATTCCGAGTGGCTTTGAAGATTTCCTAACACCATTTCCCTTGCGATTTTTTGTGAAAATTACACAGTATCCTCTCTTAGGCTATTTATGCAAAGTTCGTCCATATTAAAACGGCACAAACAGCACACAAGCGAGTGTTAAAATGTAATACGCAAAGTAAACCACTAAAGAAGAGGTGCAACGAAGCCTCCTGTGCCAGCGAGTATACCTGTACAACAAAGTGTCAAAATATACAGCGCCAAATAACACTGTTGTTGAGTGTAGGGTGTATTCACTAAAAAAGCCAGGATAACATGTACGTCACCTTTACAACCGGCGGCAAAGTGGCGGGAGTACTGGATTAGCCTTCATTTATTCTGACAATTAGCAATCAGGGAAACGAGGAGGAAGGGCAGAGGCGGTGCTGGAAAAAGGATGAGAGGGGGAGGGTGGCGGGCGAGGAGGGGAGACAGGAGGAGTTGCGAGGAAGAGGGGAGGAGGACACAGAGAAAGCAGACTAAGGAGAAGGTGAAAAATGTAGCACAGTAAGGTGAAGCCTGAGAAAGAAGGGAAGGTATACAGTATGATAGAAAAGGAAGGATGAAAAGCAAGGGGTGATAAGGAGCTGGAAAAACTGATGGGGAGGGGAGGAAAATGGTATGGAGGGAAGGAGGAGGAGGGAGAAGAAGGGGAGAGTAGAGTTGGAGAGGACATTATGAAGCCTTGGAGTAAGCGGAGAAGTGGTGAGAGCAAAATGATGAGGGGGAAGAAGCATGAGGGATTGTGGGGAGGAGGGAGAGAAAGACCGAGAGGGGGATGAGAGATGGAGAGTTAGGAGAGGATGGGGAGGAAAAGCTGGGAGTGAGGAGAAGAGAACAGTGCTGGGGGAGGGGAGAGGGAATCAGGAGGGGGATGGAAATCAATGAGGAAAGAGATGAAGAGAAGGATGAGGAGAGCGATTGATTTGGGGGAGTGAGGTGGAAGGTGAGACGGGAGAGAGACTGAGTAGGAGGGGAGACGGGAGAGAGACTGAGTAGGAGGGGAGACGGGAGAGAGACTGAGTAGGAGGGGAGACGGGAGAGAGACTGAGTAGGAGGGGAGACTGGAGAGAGACTGAGTAGGAGGGGAGACGGGAGAGAGACTGAGTAGGAGGGGAGAGGGGAGAGAGACTGAGTAGGAGGGCAGAAGGGAGACGGACTGAGTAGGAGGGGAGAGGGGAGAGAGACTGAGTAGGAGGGGAGACGGACTGAGTAGGAGGGCAGAGGGGAGAGATGCTAATCAGAAAGAGCTGATGGAGGATCTGGGAAATAGGTAAGAGATTAAAGTGGGAGAGAGGGAGGAGAAGTTGAAGGGAGAGAGGAAGACGGGGAGGGGGGAAGAAAAGACGGTTGGAGGAAAGGAGAGAATGAAAAACAGAGAGGAAAGTGGAGGAAAAGGGAAGGAGAAGCTATAGGAAGAGGGGAAAACTGAGGATAGAAAATGCAAGGAAAATAAAGAGAGAGAGAGAGAGAGAGAGAGAGAGAGAGAATGTAAGGAAATGTAACAAAAAAAAAAAACACTACTGGATTGATAGCATGGAGTTTATATAGAATAATTAAATTGCTCCGATCTATCCTGTAATCCAGCAATCTCTTTCAATATAATAATGATCGTATAACATGTGCCAAGAACGAACAAAGGGTGATTAAACCTGACTCTGAGGAGGGTCAAGGGAAGCAGTAGTGAGGAGAGGCTCAATATATTTACCATGACAAAAAGACAGACAGCTAGGTGGACAGAGACTGGAGAGGATCAAGAGAGTTAGTAAAGAGTGGACCCAGTACATTTACCAAGAGCAGGAACCCTTTCATTAAAAGTTGAGAGGGTAAATCAGACGAAAGTAAACGGGCTGGAGCGGCGAGTGCATATTAACGTGCCTCGCCGTATTTGTGTAAAGTCGGCTGATTAAATACTGTTATCCGGGAGGGTAATGCGTGCCGGGGCGTTTTGTGTTATTCATGGGCACCAGCGAACACCAGACCTGAATTGTTGATGAAGTCTCATTACAACTCCAGCTTATGTAGGTGGGATGTGATTTTTGGCCCTGGGTCACGTCACTGAGTGGGAGTGGGTGAGAGAATGTGGATGGATGGACGCAGGAGCAGGAGAGGTGGATCAAGGCGGAAGGACAAGGTGGTTTACAGGAAGGAGGAGAGGTGGACCGAGGTAGACAGACAAAGTGGTTTATAGTATGAAGGAGAGGTGGACCAAAGTGTAAGGACAAGGTGGTTTAAAATGGAGAGGTGGATCACAGTGTAAGGAAAAGATGGTTTAAAATGAGGGAAAGGTGGATGAAGGTGGAAAGACAAAGCGGTTTATAGAAAGAGGAGAGGCGGTCTATAGTATGGGAAGACGGGAAGCAGAAGAAGTAAGATGACTAGACAGAAGGACAAGACGAGGAAATGTAATAAGAAAGCTTTGTGTGAGAGCAAGAGTAGTTGAACGAAGAGGACGAAGACCAAGATCCTGGTGGAAGGATGATGTGGTGAAATATCTGGGTGATCTTGTGTGCCAAAGTTGGGATGGCTGGAAGCAGAGACAGAGGGAGGCTGAGTATCAAGTAGAAAAATAAGCTGATTGAGAATATAAGGGAGCGAGTGTAAGAGTGGGTGTAGGTGGGAGCAGAAAGTGAAGTAGGCCGAGAATTAGGCGGAATTATAAGCACTACAAGAGAAAGGGTGGTATATGAGAGTATGGGTGGGTAGTAGAGGAAGGGGCTGGAAAAGATCTATGTGAAAGGGCAAGGTAAAGGAATAATGAAGAAGCATGGCGTGTGAGTGTAATGATTTTTGTGAGAATGAAAGACAGATCCAGAAACATAAGGAAGAATAATTTGGTGAGTGTTTGAAGGAAGGTGGTGTGTGTGAGTGAAGGTGGATGTGTGGAAAAAGTGAGAGATGGTGAGCATGTAGAAAATGAGAAAGAGGAGAGGAGAAGAGAGGAGGGAGGGAAAAGACGAAACAGGAGAGACCGAGAAAATAAAAGAGAAAAGATGAGAAGGGAAGGACGGTAACATGAGAGAGAGAGAGAGAGAGAGAGAGGGAGAGAGAGAGAGAGAGAGAGAGAGAGAGAGAGAGAGAGAATAACCCTTTAGACTAGTACACAAAATCTCATCTGCATTTGACTATTTTTAAAGCTATTTAATTTCGAATATGATATTGGTACCACACTTAAGATATCTGTCTGTCTGTCCGTGTCTGTTTGTTGTGTCTGTTTGTCTGCGTGTCTGTCTCTCTGTGTCTGTTTGCCTGCCTGTCTGTGTCTTCAACTTACTGCCATAAATCAAGTGAAAGTATCGTATCTGAAGCTCTTTTTTTTTCTGCATTATTTCCCTTACTTGAGTTGTGTATTTACCAGTCTATCGGTATAACTATGTCTGCATATCTGTAATCGTCAGTCTGTTATATTATGTATCTATCAATTTATATCTAACAATACATACCTACCTGTGCATCTTTCATTACTGTATCTGTATCTGTCATTCTATCTGTTTATCTGCCTATGCATCAGTCTGTCTATCAGATCTTTTTTTTTTTTTTTTTATGCGAGGAAGAAGGAACCAAAGGCCATGAGCCCGCAGTAACAGTTCCCTCCAAGAGAAAAACAAAATACAATAGAGAGCCAAATTCAAGATCCGATCATTTTGAGATGCCTGGACACACTACGTTTGAAAGGCTGGAGATCATAGGCAGCAGGAAATACAGACAGAGGGAGACAGTTCCAGAGCTGACCTGTTGCATAAATGAAAGACTGGGAATAACGGTTAACTCTTGCATTAGAGAGTTGGACAGAAAAGGGATGAGAGTTTGCTGCCAGACGGGTGCTACGCGCCCGTCGTAGAGGTGGAGGAATGCAAGCAGACAGTTCAGAGGAGCAGTGACCATTAAAGTAGCGATAGAAAAGAGATAAAGATGCAACAGTGCGGCGAAGAGACAGAGGTTGAAGGGAGTCAGTAAGAGGAGGAGAGTTAATGAGACGAAAAGCCTTTGACTCCACCCTATTGAGAAGAGCTGTATGTGGGGAGCCTCCCCACACATGAGAGTTGTACTCCACACAGGGGCGGATAAAACCCCTGTATAGAGTCAACAATTGTGCAGGGGTAAAGAAAGAGCGGAGTCGGCTTAGCACACCCAATCTCTTGGAAGCAGATTTTACAAGAGATGTAATATGATCTTTCCAAGATAAGTCCCGAGTAAATGAAACCCCAAGCATGTTCAAGGATGATGCAGGATTAATCTGAATATTATTAAACATTAGTGGGTATACCTGTGGAAGATTTTGTCGGGTTGATAGGTGTAAGAACTGAGTCTTAGATGCATTAAAGACAACCATATTATTTTTACCCCAGTCAGAGATATGAGCCAAGTCAGACATTAGGTGTGCCATGGCCTCATCCCTTGTTTGTTGAAGTAACTGTTGAGATGGGCGTTGCGGGAACCGAATGGAAAGGTGAAGGGTGGAGTCATCAGCGTATGAGTGGATAGGGTTAGATGTACAGCTTAGAAGATCATTGATGAATAAAAGGAAGAGAGTTGGTGATAGGACAGAGCCCTGGGGAACACCACTGTTGATAGATCTAGGAGAAGAACGATGGCCGTCTACGACAGCGGCTATAGAACGGCCAGAAAGGAAGCTAGCGATGAAGGCACAGATAGAAGGATAGAAACCGTAGGAGGGCAGTTTGGAAATTAAAGATTTATGCCAGACTCGATCGAAAGCCTTTGAGATATCAAGTGCAATGGCAAAGCTTTCGCCAAAGTCCCGAAAGGAGGATGACCAGGAGTCTGAAAGGTAGGTGAGAAGATCGCCAGTGGAGCGTCCCTGACGGAACCCATACTGACGATCGGAAAGAAGGTTTGTGATAGGAAAGATGCCTTAAAATTTTTCTATTAAGAATTGACTCGAAAACTTTTGAAATACAGGACGTTAAAGCAATTGGACGATAGTTGGAGGGTTGGGAGTGGTCACCCTTCTTTGGGACTGGCTGAATGAGAGCAAACTTCCAGCAAGAAGGAAAGGTACAAGTTGACAGACAAAGGCGAAATAGTTTGCCTAGGCAGGGTGTAAGCACAGAAGCACAGTTTTATCTACCTATCTATCAGTACTAATTAATTATAATCACTGACGCATCATGGTGTACCAGGTGACGTCTAACACACCACTTCTCCCTCCCACAACATCCCACTCTCCTCACTCTCCTCATACACCCCCTGGCCTTATGACTCGTGTGTCCTAACAAAAAAAAAAAATGCTTAGGAAATCGGAATGCAATGTGGTGGAATGAGGTGCCAGAATCAAGAGTTGCATCATTTTCATCATCATCACCATCAGAATGGAAAGTTGTATAGTCTTCATCATCATCATCATCATCATCATCATCATCATCACCTCTGATATTAGCCTCGACCCTCGTTCACATATCCAGCTGTCGTGTATCCGGGACAGAAACTGGTGGGAACCGGAGCAATGAGTGTGTGAAAAGCGTTGCCTGTGCTTTTAGGCTTTGTTTTGTCACCTCGTCTACACTGATTGTGCAATTCGTCATTACTGTGTGTGTTTATCACGTATTTCTTACTTATTATTCAAGGAAGTCAAATGAAACTGTCTCAGTATATATGTCTGCCTGTCTGTCTATGTCAATCGCTAACTATACCTACCTACCAATGTATATAACTATATATACTTTATCAGTGGAACATTATTCCAAGAAAACTTAAGGCAGATAAAAGGGTGTGGTTGTGGCCTCTCTCTCTCTCTCTCTCTCTCTCTCTCTCTCGTCTTAATTACACCCTTATTTACACCAAAGCATGTCTCTCCCCTCTGAAGTTAAGAATCTCTTGTGATTCTCATTAGTTTCTTTCAGCTCAATCATTACGAGGATTCTCTTTAGTATCGTCTGCTCTCTCGTATACGAATAAGAATTACGATCCAATTTTAGTCAAGTCTCTCGTGTGTTTAAGTTACCATCTATTTTACATTCTCGCGCCTCTCCTCTCACACGTGAGTCTTATGGCAGCCTTGAGATTCCCTTCGTATTATCTTCCAGTGTTTTATTTATTTACTGATTTATCTGAGCTTAAGAGAGACTTTTCCAGGTGGAGGTAATGGATACAACCTGTAATTACTTTATAACGAGTTGAATGGAAGGTGTAAGCGTTATGTAGAACAGCATGAAAAGGGCATCATTGAGCTGAGTGAGTCCAATGTGTTCTCTCTCTGTGGATACTTTAGATACTGCAGCCCGAAGACCTCTGTTATATTTTGTTCTTGTCATATCCGGACGATTATATACCGTATAGCTTTGGAGTAATATATAGCAGAAGGGATCATAACCACAGAAACAAACTCCTTTATTCATTAGCAGTACTGCCTATACGTAACTGAGAGACTGGCATGCCCTTATACCCGATTACTTCTTACCTAATAACATAATAACAATACTACATCCATCCATCATTCCAGCCAACATTTCCTTATCATTTCTTCACAGTCATTGTTTTACTACCCACTTCCTATAACACATAGCAGTTCCATGTCAGGTATGTAAATCAGTTAGGGTCACTTTATCCATCAACCTAGTGGCGTGTTTCCTTAGCCTGTGTTTCCTGTCGGCAGAGGATATTATGCAGGTAAGGACAGATGTCTAATGGTGAAGAAGGCACCAAAACCAGCATATAACACCTCCATATAACACCAACATGTAACACCTCCAGTTAGAGAAGTAAATCATAAATTACTGTATCTAAAACCAGCTGACGGTACCAACATTAAAAATCTAAGAAACGTTCTTGGGCAGAAATAGTAAATAACATCCATCACTGTGACTGTGGCGGCATCTGGCTGGCTGTGCCTCATTACCGGTGCTCTTCATAAGCGAACATAAAGACATTTTTACACACAAATATGACTGCGTAATTCTGCTTTCATACTCGCTTGCTGCAACACAACGCTAATCATGGTTAAACTAGTGTGTGTGTGTGTGGTTTTCGAAAGATCGTTTTAGTATTACAGTACACGTTACTCATTTGACTGACGTGGATATCATCGTCTTCATCGTAAATCTATAGGTGAACGCTTAGGACTAATGCCTATCGACTGCACGAGGGTCAATAAAACAAACAACACAATCCTGCAAAGTCCCAACCTTCCTCTACAGTACAACGCTCAACAGATGATGCAGCATCCAATCCAGATCCTCAGTTGTACTGCTGGGTGAACAGGGACAAGCGAAAAACATACTTTGTCCAGAAGTCTGACGGGTTTGAGAATTAACCTACACTTCTTCCAGCTATGTATTGGATATACTAAGCCATACACCACCGGCTCCCTCTACATACAGGACTCAAGCCACTCTCCACTCGATCCACTTTGACCTACTGACAGGTCGTACGCTCCATCCCTTTCATCATTCTCTCGCATCAGTGTCTACGTTGTACAAAAAGTGGCCGTACTAATGTATTCAGTTTTTAGGTGAATTACAGTCATTTCAAGTATATATTCTAGACACCATCCTGATTCTTACGGCTTGGGCAGGCTGTATGGACTATGATGCACTGGAAACTCTGCTTAGCATCTTTAACTGGTATTCAGAGTATATACATCACGTGTAATAATGAATAACCTAAGATTAACTTGTCATAGAGTTTGCTGTTATAATGTAAAGTATAGCATTGTATAACATATCATTGGTGTATCTTGGGTTATGGGAGAAAAGAATTACAACAGATGAACCTAACCAGTCCAGAATACTGATAAAAAGGGGAGGGGTGGGCGAGGGGAAAGTGTCTCGAAAGTTTAAATGTTTGGAATGATCTGTGAGAAAGTAAATACAGTTAACTGTTCTGTCCACTGATGAACAGGAAATGATGGGAGGGGCGGTGGGTTCTAAGTCACCACCAACACCCTGGCCACGTACACTCACAGAAACAATTATCTTCCCAGTTCCGTCTGAAGGATATTTACAAATGGCTAAATACAGTGAAAACCTTATCTCTACCAGTGCGTGTTTCAGATGGTTCGATATTTCTGCTATGTATTCGTCAAACTTTGGGAAGATGATTGTGTCTGTGCCTGTACCTGCATGTCCTAATATTTTACGGTAACCATCAGGGTGCTCACCTGTAATATGCTTAGCCTCCAAAGTCACGTTCGCTGTTTCTACCTGCCTGATCACAAGTTGTATTCTTTTTTCGTTTCATCACACTTCTGGGATAGGTGAATAAATCCATTCTCAGAGACAACAAAAATCCTCCCACGATGCAAGAGATGGCACAACACTAACACTGGCAACTGATCAACTTATTTGAGCAGTTTTCTATATAAGGTACAAGTTTGCAGCCTCAGCCTTGTTTTTTTTCTTTCTTTTTTTTTTTTTATTAAGGAATTCAAGGTGAGGTGTTGTTGAGATTCAGTTCGTCAAAGTGTTGCGCGTAGCCTTTCAGCATCAGAGTGGGTCAGACCAACAACTTTACACCAACCGTTACCCACTCGGCCACCACCTTCCCCATTACACTGTCAGGATCCTTTCATTCACTACCATTTGAATAAAATCGTCATATGTTATCTGGAATGATACACTGGAGTTGTTCCCACCAGGAAAGGGTAAACGGTGCTGTACCAGTACTCACTGTCAGATGAGTTAAATCGACTGACCTGGCCTGGAATATAATACTGTGGTAGAGTTATCCCCACCATGAATCGGTAATATTTTGTTTGTTCCACCGAAGTATTAATAGCGTCATTCTTCTCTTCACTAACTACACGGATGCTTGAGCCTTCGGGATTGGACGCTTTAAGCCGCGCCGTAACCGATCACTGAGTGTGTGAGATGAACTGTCGTGGCAGACTTGAACCACCAATCCTCTCGTGGCGTCTGCTTCACTGTGTGCGCAGAGGAGCTCGTGAACCCATGTGAACAAGTGGTTCATATCAACGACTGCTTGTAGAGTCCTTGATTCACAGG